>NC_134366.1:168407966-168721532 GCF_035582795.1 Mycteria americana | reverse complement strand
TGCTGCTAGTATTCTTCTTTTATTGCTGCTTCATAGCAATATCAACTCCTCTTTCTTAAGTAATATTTCAAAGTGTTTCTGTTTGAGTGGTAAGCTCATAGGCTGCCGTGTTTCTTCTCCAAGGTGTTCTTGTATGTGATTAATCAAGAAAAGACAGAATCTTTATTAACACCATTTGCTGGAAAAATAAAATAACATTTAAAAAACCCCAAAACTCATGTTATAGGACAAAATTAAGTGCACTTCATCTTGGATTATAACATGGAACTCTTAATACAAAGTGTCGCAAATATGCAGTTCAAGATTTCAAGTCCCAGCTGCATGGTGCATGACTCCAGCTCAAACAGAATTCATAAGGAGCCATATGGTACCTTTGAAATGTAACATGCTGTTACCAAGATCTTTGTGGGACACGTTTAGCTAAAGTGCATTTTTGAACAGGATTCCTCCATTGCCTGTTTCTTTATTTGGATACACAGACAAAGAGGGAGGGACATGAGGCAATACTCAGCTGCATTTGTAAGCCTTTCTGAATTCCTGCTCTCCCCTCCATTTCTGATAATGGTTTTCCAGGCTGACACTGCAACAGTGTTGAAGCCTGAGGACTTCATTCCAAATTGGACCGGGAAAATGAATTTCTGTCCTCAGAAAATATCAGTATTTGGAATATGAAATTAAAATTTTATGAGTTCCCCCCCCCCCCCCCCCCCCGAACTAAAAGCCTTTAAGAAATTCTTTTTGGAGAAGGAAAATGGAGGGTTTTGTAGCTTGTCAACTTCCTGCCAACTGAACACGGCTGTCAATTTCACCTCCTGACCTCTTGTCAATTTCATTTTCTGCCAGAAGGCAGAAAGTAACTCCGATGAGAATCTTCCAGGCAGGGAGCCAGAGCCAGACGCTGGTCACCTGCATTCTCGGCCTCTCCAGTTCTCAGCATCCCCACCTGTACCAAGCTTACTTACAGTTCCCTAATTCCTCACATGAAGGGTCTTTGACAATCTTGTTTTCTTTTTTCCTTTTTTTTTTTTTTTCAGGTAGATAATAGAAATGGAAACCATAATAACAATTTTTCAACAGAAAATCCTAGGGATTTTTTCCAATTTTTTTTTTCCCTATGGAGAATTTAGATATTTTTTTTTTTTCTGAATGGATTGCTCTCTGTTCAAAAATCATTCTGCCGTAAAATTGACTATCAGCTCTGTTTCTTTCTTCCTCCTCTAATGCCTAAAAAGGGGCTTAGCTGTCTCCACAATATGCAGGAATGATGCTTCCTAATGTAGTCAGCATGGCTGCTTGTGTTGGAAATGAGATGAAAGCACTTGAATCATTTTCCTTTTCAAATGGCAGTCTAATTAACATATAGATCAGCTGGCTAACACTTCCATGAAATATGTACGGTACTTGTTATTAAAATACAAGCACTCTTTGAACTTCAGCAGTCACTTGAAAATTTCTAATCTTCCGATTCTGCCTTTGTTTGTAATAGTTTAGATAAGAAATTGGACAGCCAGGGTGCTAAACCTAAGCAATCATTTGGACACTCTTAATGTCGTGCTTGTGCTTCTATTTGTTTAACAGCATATATTATGCATAAGGAATCCCAGTTCAAGGATTTATCTAAATTGAATATGTTATAGCAGATGACAGCAAGAGGATTTCTTTCAAAATTAGCTTGTGTCTTTTTAGGCAGAGTGAATTATTCCCAGGTCCCATGAAATAATCTACAATAGCTTTCACTGGCTCTTGGCAGCAATGGTACCTTCTGCTGAGAAGAGCCAATCAACTGGAATATGCTTTTGTTGCTGGACCTGAAAACTGCATGAGATTGGAGCATGATGCATGAAAAACAGGGGAAAAATCCTCAGGGTAGTGTTACTGCTCACAGACCTGCACATCCTGGATATAAAAACAGGGTGAGTTTAGTGCTTGATTTATGATGGGGGAGAGGGAATCTACATGAGCAAACAATTGTTTAAGCCTATAAGTGCTACACAATACGTAAGAGAAAATTAAGTCTTGATATGAATGCATTAAATAACCTTTTTGTTTAATAAAAAGAGCCCTGATATGAAATTACCTTCTTTGCTCGATATTTATGATGATTGTTCAATTTACTTCAACATAAACATGGACAAGAGATAAGATGATTATAAAATTGAAAAATTGGTTTGTTTAAGTTCACTTTCTCTACGTATTGTAATATACTCTGCATAAAAAAATGTGGGTTGTTTTTTTGTTTGGTTGGTTTGGTTTGGCATTGGGTGGGGGGTTTTTTGTGACTGGTTTCAGCAATTCCAATGAGCAAATCACAATGTGTTAATGGAAAAAAATTATTTGGCTCTTCTTTTTGTTCTTTTGTGGATATGAAAAGGTTGACTGAAGTTAACTGTGGACAGTTCCACTGGACTTATTTCAGAGCTCACTAGATAGGCAAGGAATTTAACGATGTGCTTAATTTGAAGTCACTGGGATTTAGACATCTGGTAATATTGCTAAATCATACCCTTTAGAAGATTTTTTTTTTTTCTTTAAAAAACAAACTTGGCCTTGATTTTCAAGCTGAATCTTTATCTCTGGGACTAGTTTTGCTCATAGTTTTCCACAGACAGAGAATCACAAGGGAAAGTGATGAATGTCTGGCAGGTGCAAAACTAGAGGGACAGTTCATTTCACATGTCAGACCAGAGCCTTAGTTTGAAACTACAACTCTTCAGATGATGAAAGACTTCCAAACCCCCTAGCAAGGGTTAAAATTCAGTCCAGGTTTTTAAGATCTTGCTTTTCCAGATAAACACAAAAAGACCACTAAAAATATCCTTGCTGAATTTAATCACTTTTCAATGTCAAAATTTATTTAGGTTTTGACACTGAGAAGAGACTAAATTAAACAACAATAATTTATCTCTCACTTCTGCTAGTCTTCTAGGAGGTGTTTCAAAAAAATAGTCGGTATACAACAGATAGACACTAAATATACCCTGAATATCTGGCTGTCTTTTTTCCCTTAGGCTCACTCACCCTCACTGATGCCTTTTCATTGCTGGCAGCATGAGGACCAACTGAAAGGTTCAGTGCACACTTACTGCTTTCCACTTTTCCCTCTGCAAATGCAAAAATCGCATTGTAATCAAGATGGTTAAGAAATTCTCCATCAAGTGAAATCCAAGAGGGGGAAAAACCCTAGATACCTCTTTTGTTCCACACAAGCACAGAGAACACCATATATTTTATAGAGATATTTCAGTAATCAAAAATAATTAATTGAGTCCAAATGTTCACCCATTAGTATGGGAATGATACACCCTTTTTTCCTGAATATATCTTTACTACATTTGAGTCTTGCTCACAGTATCTTCTGTCTGTTCTGCCCATATTAGAGGACAGATTGCTTCAGTTAAAATTGGGTTGCATGTTTCAAGCTGATAAGAGAATCTAAAACCAAATCTGTAAGAGCCAAAGACCAAAAGACTGTGTACCTTCCTCCATTGAGAGATAAAAAAAAAATCCATGACAAACATTTGTCCTTCCCAAATACAGACCTTTTATTTACATTCCCTCAGCACTGTCTTTCATCAAAGGAGAGTTAGAATCAAACAAAGGACAAATCTGAGAACTAAAGTTAAGCTTCTGTTTTAAATCTCCATCTGATGGTTGTGAATATCACTGTTAAAAATGCCATCTGGAGATCAAAAAGACACCTGACAATTAAGACAAGATGGCATAGTACCAGCTTGACATAATATGGTACTTGCAGTGGAAGATCGCATTGCTGTAATTAAATACTAAATAAGGTTGATCTATTTTTTAACTGATTGGTAGAGAACTGCATTAGTGCAAATAATGCCAGATGAATTGTGCTATTGGATAAGGGTTATCATAAG
This sequence comes from Mycteria americana, assembly GCF_035582795.1. NCBI lineage: Eukaryota > Metazoa > Chordata > Aves > Ciconiiformes > Ciconiidae > Mycteria > Mycteria americana. The sequence continues at coordinate 168,717,651 of NC_134366.1, read as the reverse complement.
TTGGCCGTAAAATATTTTAGGCTGAACACTAGAGGTAGGTTCCAAAAATCAGAAAAGAGGATATTTGGAATAGAATTTCTATGGGAATTATGGGAAAGGGAGGCCCTAATTAACTTTATGTGGAGCTTGAAGAATTTATGAGTATGAATAGATGATGTACTTCCTTGAGTTGGCAGGGAGTCTATTCAACAACCCATGAAATAAATCCTTGATGCAGGCTTCTCCAAAACAGCTGAATCATCTATATTCACTAGGTTTTTATTTCATCTTTGGTTGAGCATTTATTAGCATTGGGATGAAGGATTAGTCTGGATCAACATTTCTTGTGATTGTGTTTTTAATTGTCATAGACAAGTGCGTATGTTGCAAATGAAGTATAAATACATGACTTTCATTAATCACTCTGCATTATTATTATTTTATTAGCAGCATTCTGTGAAGCCATTGCATACCAAAACACTATCTTAGACAGAACTTTTTGGTGACCTACTTGTGCAGAATTTAAACACTGGCCTAAAGAATACCAGTCATGTAATACAGTAAGAATGATAGCAAACATATCAATTAAACAGCACCTTCCTTCTCAAATTCATAGTTTCATTTCTGGTAAATCTTTCTAGCCAGCGGGAAGGCAAAGATTAGCTTGATCAAATGTTCAGTGCTGCTTTGAGAAGTTACCTTCCTTTCCACCCTCTGACGGGGGTTATGACTAAATCCCTGAGTGTTTAGGTGACAGCTCACGGAATACGTCAGCAAGTTGCAGTGGATTGAGCCCTAGCAGTCTGACACTTAGCTCTTGATGCCTTTGTTTTACAAGATTGTTACTTCGTGAGATGCTTAGTACTGAGTAGTTTCAAGTGAATTAAACCAGAAGGTGAGAGGGACCATAATTTAACTGAAGCACTTCTTGTGTGCCTTGCCTTCAGAACACACATTTTTTGATTCTTACGTCTGTGCTGCTTGGGGCTGACAACTTAGGGAAAAAAGTATTTAACCTGTAAGTATTAACAAATGAATCTCAAATAAAATGTATTATTCTTCTCTGGAATGAAGAGAGAGAGAGAAAGAAAGAAAGAAAGAAAAAGAAAAAGAAAGAAAGAAAGAAGAAAGAGAGAAAGAGAGAAAGAGAGAGAAAGAAAGGAAGAAAGAAAGAAAGAAAGAAAGAAAGAAAGAAATCGGTTTTAGCAGAAGGCTGCCCTGTGATACCAAGTAATCTACCTATCCTAAGTGTCATAAATCCCTCTGACATAAGACAGATTTAAAAAAGTAATTGTTGCAAAAATGCATGACTTAGATGGTCCTAACAGAAGAGGCTACGTAGTACATTTACAGTTGGTGCTACTCATAAGGATTTTTTTTCACGTGATTAATTTTCTATGTGTCTGCATTTGTTCTTTCATGTTCATACTTAATAGATGCTAGGCAGTGAGACATATGCTCATGATGCTTTTCCTTTAAATGCAGGAGAGAAACATGATATAAAGACCAATTAGGTTTTCTGTCCCCCAATCTTTTTTCCATAAAAACATTCCTTCTAGATGATCAGTCTATATTTCTCAATCTGTATCAGATAAAAACTTTTAAAGACTTCAATTCCTGTCTAAAGACAACTGGATTTCATCACAGCATCCTGAACTGTAAATCACAACAATGGTAGGTTTAGCTGCAACAGCTGATCTTAATCCCACTATTTGTATTATCCTCTGTTGAGGGCTACTATCCTAATATTAGGGATAGCTAATTGGGGTATAAAACCACTTCTCAGCTTTCACAAAAATCAATTAATCCTGAGTTTGTTATGATTGTATTATGAACCCAGCTGTAGGATGTGAAGGCTGAGAAAAGAACACGTTTCATTTAATCAACACAGATACCTTTTTAAAAAAAAAGTGAAAGAGGCTGCTTAAATATTCTTTCTTTTTAGCCACCTTCAATATAACTTTCCTGTACCTATGTACCAAAACCCATGGTATCTCCTACTGAAACTCTTCTATGCAGTGTGTATAATTAAATATGGGGTAGAACCAAGCTTTAAAACCACTAGACAATCAGATCAACTTGTTTTTTCACTCACTTTTTTCTACTTGTGGCCAAATCTTCAGCTGGGGGGGGAATAATCTTAATCTTCATCCACCCAAAATCTAAACTAATAGATAGGAGAACGCTGGTGATGCATGTCTTGCTGATAGGATATCCACCAAGCTTTCTGCAGTACAGTTTTCATTTTTCTTCTCTTAAGCCAATTCTCCTCCTGGAGATGATAAATTATGACTTCAGTAGGGAGAATCACTGTGCCAATTACACATATCTGTGAGTTCCTATGATACACTCTGTTTAGCCTAACTTTCAGAATATATAGTGCTGCCTGTTCTCAACAATAATGCTCAGATTCTGATTTGTTGGGTACTTGGGAATATCCAGAGCAAATGGAAGGCAATAAAGCTGATGCTGCATTTTGTTGCCTTCTATTTTTATTTTGTCTCCAAGCTATTTTGACGTAATCAGCACCTTTAATTCTCCTGCCAAAATCTGTGAGCCCACTGTACATGTTACATACTGGAATGGGAAGTCATCCTGTTGGCCTTGGGTGCCCTCATTAACCCACAATAGGATTGATACCACAGTTATGTATGCATACATATATAAATGTTCTAAATATACATGTACACATAGATGGACATACACAGCAGATTTTTAAAACTATCTACCCACAACAGGTTCTTCTGTCACCTCTGAACTTAAACCATTTCCAGTCTGAACCTCCACACATGCTTACATATTTTTTCTTCTGTTTGAATTCTCTTATTCCTTATTCTTCTATACACCTCTCATGATCTTCCTCTGTAGGTGTTTGAGATTCTGCTTGATCTCTCTATCCTTTCTTTCCCTCTGGCTATTTACTGTCTGCTCCTTTTAACAGCCTCTTTTTTGAGTGTAACATGAGCACATTTGTGTTTGACTTAAAGTCAGGCTCTGTTTGTACTTTTGAAATGAAATAAAATAAGTTCTCCCAACCCTCATAATAATTACTTGTATCTCTGGTTAGTTATGACTTCTTCAAGTTAGTGAACAAGCCTTGAATTTGACCTAAATTTTTATGCTGGCACTGTCTTAATATAAGCAGTTTTTGGCTGGTACAAAGAAAAATAAAAGATTGTTAAATGGGCTGGTTCAGATTCAGTTGTGAATATTTCTTGAAAAAGAGTAGGAATGTAGAGATGAGGGTTCAGGACCACTAAAAAAAATCGAATTCTTCTGTCAGTCTGGGAGTTTTGTGCATTGTTTCTTATCTTCTTGCCAGTGATGCCTAAAGTTCATGTGTGACGAGCAGGATGAACTGGGGGAGTAGGCTTTCCAGCTAAGGTCTGCTAAATGACTTGAGCATATAACAGGGGTGCTGTAGACTAAATGTGGTCTAAGGAAGTCTTTATGTTGTGGAGTTCTCTAAAAGTTTGGCAAACTAAGGCAATATTGCAGCCAGTCCCTTGGGTCCTGCACATGCTTTCAGTCAAGCAGCAAGTATCATTCTTGGGAGTGAAAATGTTAAAAATCATAATATGGGAGGGAATCCTCCTTCCCAGTCTTCTATTGTTCCCATATTCATGAATATCATCACCATTCTTTCTTTTACTTTAAAGGAGACAGTGGTTTTACACATATCACTTTGCAGTTGTTCATTATAGGTTTAAATTTCAGAAACACAAAAGAGACAAAGAGATATAAAGAGATATGAAGAGGTTAGGCTTTGGTAACTAGACAAGTATAAGCATCCCCTAATATTTGCCTATATATATTACTTCAAAGGAAACCTTATACCAATTCAGTCATACAATTTTATTGTTCATTATCCCACTTTCAAAGCTTCATATATTCATGCTTAATTAATTTCTCTCAGCTGTCAACTATTTTAAGTATGGATGACACTTACTTAGTCCCTTTTATCTAGACTTTTCATCCTCTCTTTCACCTTTTCACCTACATTTCTCCTCTGTACTCACAGACTTATCTGAAAGGTCATAACTGAAATCAACAATACTATTAAGTTGAACTGCTTCTCATCACAGTGATGTTCCTCAGAGGATATCCATAAAAATCCACCCCAACCATTAGGCTATATTTTTTACTCCATTTTCCAAAGCTTTAGTTGAGATTGATGGATTTGTTTCATCTATGTGGTACCACTCTGACAAAGGAGTGATTATAAAAGACCACCCTGCAGTCTCAGGAACTGCACGCTACTACAACAGTTTTGATACTGATGCCCATTCCCCTGGTGTGGAAGTTGCTGTGACCATACTCCAAATAACCTCCAACTCACTCTTGATATATTCACATCAGGGTTTATGCAGTGTTGAAACTGTAGGATGAGATAACTATGGATAATTAAAAAACCACCCCTAACAATAATCCAATAAAACAAAGTGATTTACGAATTCATCTTATTTTCAGACATGGACTTTGACACCTAACTGTCATTGAAACTCCTAGTAGGACCCAGGAAAGTGATTGAGTCACCATCCCTGGAGGTATTTAAAAGACATGTAGACATAGCGCTTAGGGACTTGGTTTAGTGGTGGACTTAGCAGTGTTAAGTTAATGGTTGGACTCAATGATCTTAAGGGTTTTTTCCAACCTAAATGATTCTATGATTCTATGACCCAGACTGCCATTAAATAATGTTCACAATGCAAAATAAGGAAGTAACTGGAACACGTACAAACATTTCTGCCTTTAGCTGAGGTAGTTTGGATGTCATCGTAATATGGCACCATAACAACAGGGTATTGAGCACAGATTAAGTATGTAATTGAGCATCTAACCAGTGTTGAAATCCAGGCTGCCATCTCCTCACATTTATCAGTATCTAAGTAGATGCCTAGGAGACAGGGTCAGGCATGTTCTTTTATGTTGTCATCATACCTTGTAGGTACATCTGATCAGCCAATCCACCAGCAATAGCAGAAGAGCTATGACTAGTCAAAATCCTTTTCCCAGACCCAAGGGAGCAGAGATCAGCAGCTCCCTCAAATTTGCAACATGGTCAAGAAAGTAACACAAAAAGGAGCTGACAGTAGGAGGAAAAATGCATTTGCCTGACTGGGAGATCCTACTGTGGACAGAGCTGCAAAACAGATGGGAGCTTCTCTGACCTTGCCTGCTCCAAACTTATCACTGGACATGTTTAATTAAAAACACATCAGATTAAGTCATTTTGTTATATGGGAAAATGTTAGTGTCCCTCAGGTGCAATCCCTGTTGGAAGAAACACAACAAGGACAAGATTCTTCTTTGCAGCAACAGAAATCATCTGCAAAACTGGTTTAAAGCCCATTCTACTGGGGAATTGGACAGGTGTGAGATAAGCAAGTGCATTGGCTTATGCTCTTTTATTTCTCTGGTCAGCAAGAAGACAGAGTAACTTACAATAGGTGTGAAACACCCAGTTGAGACAAATTATGTTCATGTCATTCCTTTATTTCCCTATTTCCCTTATAACCTGTGTTTCTCTTGTATCAACGACTTCTCCAACTCAGTCTTCTCTCTCTGGGACTGACTGAAACTCAGAATAATTAAAAAAACACATATGAGGAAGTTTTTGTAGATTGGGAGATAAAAAGAACAAGATACTAAGAAACAAAACCCCCATAATACCATCTTACAATAAATGCTCTACAATGTGATCATAAAGAACACTGGTTTCTCTTGAGGTATTAAAATGAATTTTAATTCAACCTTTAGAAATGAGAAACTATTCATTTAATCTAAGACTGGACAATTTATTAAAAATTGCTATTAATGGGTGCTAATAGTAGAATTTACCATGTGTAAATTTCCCTTTAAATTATGTTTAAAGGGATGCAGTCCTTATGGTTAAAGCTATATATGTATATTTGCTTGCAGACACACACAGAGTATGAACATATACTGCACACACATACATATAGGTATGTGTATATGCTTGGTTGGTTTTCTAGAAGTTATTAATATATAAAGGCCTTAGAAGTCCATGTCCAAATACTCCTTTTCTGGGCAGACTACAGTCAAAAACATGAAAGTGGTTTAAAACAGTACCAGTTCCTTTGCCACAAAGAATTACTAATGAGAAATAAATATGTGGGCTCTAAGCTGCAGCTGACAGACAATAACTGTTAGAGTAATGCTAGAGTAAGGTAATCACTACATATATGTTAAAGATGTCTCTGTCTTTCCCAATATAAACAAAAAAAAAAGCAAAAGCATAAACAGTAGGAGCTACAAATTCCACGCAAAAGCGAGACTGCCCATGGTAGAACTGTAACCAATGGAAAGAGGAATCCACTATTGCAATTTCCTACCTGATCACCCTGAGCATCAGGAAATCAGAAGTAATCTAATTTTTTAACAAATGCAGTTCCTACTCTAATTGCAGCTCCTTCTCTTAATGAAATGTTAATGTCAATAATGCAGGGATGATGAGCTCACATAAAGTTCTAATGATACCTTCAGTAAACCTTATACTTACATTGATAAATATGCCTTGGTTTTTTGGTATCTGAAACAGTCTTAAATTATCAAAGAAGCTCACCGAATACATGAATATGAGACTCCAGAGATTATTAATATTAAACATGAAATCTCTGTGAAGATGACATTAAGGATCTGATGTGAACTGACACAAGCAAATGAATTTCAAGTTAAACTTGCTACCTTGTCCTTAATTCACTTTGGGGTGTCTACCGGTGGTGTTGGAATTGATGTAAAGTGGCATGAATGTTTAGGATGCCCATTGGTGTATTGGCAGAGGCCAATGTCTTTAGGCTGTTCTCTTAGTCATGTAGAGGATTGCTCTGTTCCCACAGATTTAACTCAGACCTTTAAATGTTATGTTACGAAGTTTCAAGTATTTTCTTAAAGGTCAGTCCATGCAATTAAAAATACAGTGCTTCATAAGATTGCTTGGAGGTTTTTTTAATGTAATTATAATCACCTACCTTTTAATTTTTCATTCAGTTTTCCAGGTTTGGGCATCTTCAGATTTTCAGCTCCTATCTTTAATTGGAAATAATGTTCTTCTCTTCCTCTTTCCCTTAGAAAATTGATTTCTTAGAAAATTGAGGTGCTATTTTTCATTACTCAACTAAACATTTGAACATTTGTCTTTCAATAACTGTCTTCCCATTTCACAATTTGATCTGGAGAACATGAATAAATGTCCTCAAGCAGACTTTACAACAGACACAGAATTGTCCTTAAAACTCCCCCATATGTAGAATGCTTAGGGGGCAGATCAACATATATTTTCTTCAGCAGTGGAGCTGGTTTAAGACATCTCCTATTCCTAGCCTCTTCTTTCTGATTTGGTCGACACTTCACTTTAGTTATGTGATACAACTGTTTGCCTTATCTGGTGAATTATAGCACTTTACTGAACTCAAATACCTCCCAGATAGTTTCTCCTTTTCTGTAATGGAGGGTATTTTGATGATGCAGTGTATGGTGTCCTCCTGCAGCAGTTACTTCAGCACAAGGTGAGAAGAAAGGAGCTGGGTTGTGGAGAAGCCAAAACTCTTCCACAGAAACTCACCAAGCATCACTTTGGTGCAAAAACGAGTCTTTCATGTCATGGAGCTATGAATTTAAGAGAAGGTACAAGCACCTGAGAGTGGAGATGCATTGTTATACAACCTCATCATGTCAACTGCTAGCATGATAATATAATAACCTCCCTCTATAAAGCAGTCAAGAAGATTTAAATTAAATTAGAAAAATCACCTAAGGAGGGGAAGGGAAAAGAGGAGGGGGACTACCAAGTGCCAGAATCTAGTCTGATGCAAATTAAAAGACTTAACGTGATAAATCCCTGAGCAAATGGGCTTTTATAACGGAGCCACCAACAGTCCTTCTGTTTTAAACAGTGCTGCCAAGCCCTGCCATATGAAAGCATAAAAGCGATCATCTGCTGTGTTTGGTCTAGATTCAGCTCCCTCCTCCTTGCTTCATGGACCACATACAAACCATTTTGGAGACCAACTGACATCAGTAATTAGACCCCCCCTTGCAAGAACACACTGACAGGTACCTCAGGCAGTTCCAAGTCACTCCGTTCAGATTTATGCACCCTCTGTCCTGAAAAAGCCTCAGTCCAACCTTCCCTCAACCTACCCGGAGGGCAGAGCATCTCTGGAGTTTTATTCAAACAAGTTGGGAGCTAAAATAAATTTCTCAAATAAAGTAAAATGCAGGTACAAGCAGAAAGATAAAAAATAAAATCTCAGAGTTCATCAGTGGCTTCCAGGAGCCTGAAACACTGTGGAACTGAATTAGGATTGCATTTAAAAGCATAAAAATTACAAATCCTAAAATTTAAACTACTTAAAGTATTACAGAAAACATATGATTTTTAGAGCACCTCTGTCTTCACAGTAAAACTCTCACATTAGTAATTTCTAATAAATCATTGAATCAAGTTATCTCTTCACAGCATGCCACACCGCCTATGTCAAGAACAGGGGTTCAGAAGTAATAAGCAAGGGGAAATATATGCCTGTTTCAGTTTCCGGGGATCCCTGAACAGTCAGCCAGATCTCTGTTTCTCCTTCGATACACTGAGAATAGTAGTCATCCTTGCCTGATGACTATTAATCCCTATGAGCAGAAGCATACCAAGGAATGGATGCTAGGTGCTGTGATTACCTCAGATGAAATACTTGCTGACTGGATTATCTAACTGCCAATGAAAGGTAATGGGAAAAGCATATGGATACTCAAAAGCATCTCACATGACCGTTTAGGTGCCTAAACCAACTGCTCAGCTACGTGCCCTCAGAACAACTCCTTCCCACATATTTCACTTCCCTGTGAAAACAGCAAGGCCAACTTGTTGATCTTGCACAAAGCTCTCTTACACAAAGCTAGACACTCCAGCTAAGGACCTGTTCTGAGCCCAAGTCTTTCTGGATTCAGACATCAAATGGCCTGTCCACTTTACCAGGGGACATAAGTTCCACATGCATACTTGGACCATAAGCATACTAAGAACCCACTGCACAAGCGAGAGTTTGGGATACAGTTTCAATCCTTTTGTAACTCCAAATGGAGGGATAGCAACTATTAAACTACTATTAGGCACTTTGGAGGCACCTTCATGCCTAAACACAGAGAAAAACTCTTTAGGCATATGAGGAGAAGGTGAGGTCCAGCTCATAGGAAAGCTCACAGTTTCAGCATCCATATACATTTGATCCCTTTTGCTGAAGTTCTTAATCACCTTTTTTTTTTCAGGGCTTGTATCAGAAGATGAAGCAGATCTTCTACTACATGACATTAAATATTTTACCCCAGCTCTGTCTTCTGCATTTTGCTTTAGGTTGGCTTCCTGCTGAAAAGAATCGCCTCTTTCGATATGTTACTCCCTTGTGTCCTGTCTGGATATATAACCTGACTGAGGATCTCATTGCATTAGGAGTTCAGCATTCAGACGTGTGAAAAGTTTGAGGATTTTCTGACAAGTCATTTTAAGTTAAAATCTCCTGCAGCACAGAAGCCTTATGTTAAATGCAAAGATTACTCTTGTAACTTCTGAACGTCCTTCCATGGGCTCCAGTGGGCTTTAAATGCTACTCTCAGTAGAAATCATTATTAGTGAGTTTGAATTCTACAAATGAGGTGAGGCATGTGGATAGTGATAATGTCTTTTGCTAGACCATATTACACAACTGAGAAATATGGAAATAACAAGCCTTTTATTCTCCATGTAAACTTGGCCTCATTTCTGTCTTTAGGGCTAATCATGACTCCAATAATTTCAGGAAATTTAGCATGAAGTGTAGTGAAAGTAACAGGCTATGACTCATCCAATTGCCTATCAATTTGGAGAGATTTAAAATGTGTACACTTTAAAGCTATTACCCTAAGAAGAAAACTTTCATACTGGTTCACAAACTGTTCAGCTCCATGAAGATCAAGTCATTCTCTAAAAATCATTTCACCACAACCTCTTCTTGCTATTGTTGCTGCAGGTGAAAAGTACATCTCTCTCATCTCAAATGATTGGAGAGACGAGGAGGTTATCTAAATAAAAAAGGTACCCAAGAAGCTGCCCAGCTCTCAAATCTGCAGTGGCTCCTAAGTTCCTCACAGTTCAGCTATAAATGAGTTGGTATCTAGAGATTAAATTCTTGCATTTTCAATGAAGTGAAAGACGAGGGGATTTTCCTACCCCAGCTGTAGAACTACAAATAGCTTAAGGTCTTTTAGCCCTGTCTGGTCTCATGCAGGATTAATTTCCTTGAATTTTTATTATGTGTGGGTTAAAGATATAATCTAACATATATTTCTAGGATCTCATTATAATCAATGAAGGGGAAAAAGCAACACATCTACAAAGCATTTTATCTGTCCTAGGACAGGATGACTCATCCCTCAGAAGTAAGTATTTCTCTCCTTTGACTATAGATGAATTATTAGCTTAGATCAGACATCTACATTTAGATAGCTAAAGTTAGGGCAGGTAAATTCTATTCTAAAGCAAAAAATTCTAAGATGGATTTCCATTAACTCTGAGGACATTGCCCTCATATACAGGAGTGTTTTGGATGCCTTCCAAGCTCTCATCAGTAACATAATTTAATATTTTTCTTGCGGTAAACATCTAGACCCCACAGTGGCATAATCAAAGGAAGAAAATACATAAACCTTTATCCAAAAAGTAGAGCAATTTGCTGTATACAGGGAAGATGTGTCACATCTTTGTGCATCAACAGAGTGAATCAGAAGTCCCTCAATGCTTTTCCCTTTGGGAAACACACTACGGTCCCTGTTGAACCTGATGGGGTGAAGGATAAGGGCAACTTCTCATTCCCTCTTCTTCCCACTCAGCACTGCATGGATTATAATGACAAAGAATATCCTGGTCTTGATGAAGTTAAGAACATCAGTTGTTGGCGTTGGCAAGGTGGAGGGAAGAGGCTGTTGAAAACAGATAAATAAATAAATAACAACATTAAAAAAAATATTAAATATATAAATAGGTCTTATGACATGGTTGAGGGGAACAATGGCAGGAAGGGAAAAGAAAATAAGATCTGGATCCTCATTTCTGGAGTCTTAGAACTGGTTGTAAGTTCATGCCTTTCTACCACCATTTACCAATTTTTCATTCATGTAGTGTACCCATAACTGACAACAGTATGTACTTAACATTGGTCAATATAAAAACATATGGAAAAATGGGAAAAGATACTCCTGATTACTGCTAAATAATTATGTTACGAATGTAGAGGGTCTCACAATATATAGAATAATAAATCCTGCCCCACGTGCAGGGCCAGACAATAGTTGTTACAATAAGTTGTTACCTATATTTCTTTTTACAAATTGTGAATCATTTGTCATTTCATTTAGTCCTTAAAGCTCCTCTTCTCTTCTCTTCTCTTCTCTTCTCTTCTCTTCTCTTCTCTTCTCTTCTCTTCTCTTCTCTTCTCTTCTCTTCTCTTCTCTTCTCTTCTCTTCTCTTCTCTTCTCTTCTCTTCTCTTCTCTTCTCTCCTCTCCTCTCCTCTCCTCTCCTCTCCTCTCCTCTCCTCTCCTCTCCTCTCCTCTCCTCTCCTCTCCTCTCCTTATCCCTGCCCTTGCCCTTGCCCTTGCCTTTGCCCTTGCCCTTTCTTCTGAGTGAAAGTTAAAAAAAAAAAAAAATCACAAAATTTCAAGCACTAAGCCCTTGTCTGTAGCAGCACAACTTTAGGAATGAAATATCAACTGTCACTTAGTAGTAGAAAAGAGTGGATTATTTATTTATTTACAGCTGTAGTTTCATCCCCAAAACACTAATGTTTCATGAGTACATTAATAATATTACCTTTGTTCCTTCCAAGACAAAGCTGCACCATGTCTTAATGATTCATAATAGCACTCTTCCAGTGAGTTATATAAGCATATTGGCTTTAAGCATAACAAATAGTCTCATCAAGCCTTTCCTCAAAAATAGGAATGGTCTAGTGTTTTGATCAAGTGATCACGGTCTGAGACATCTGTTTTCAGTTCTCTCCTACAGCCTTTGGCAATTTTTTGAGAGACAGATTTTAGGTGGTAGTTAAGGGTAGGATTCATCTAAACCACCTTTGAGCATTTAGAAGTGGCTATCCAATTTAATATGCTGGCCATGCAAAATATCTCTATAGTTAATGGAAAGATAGAAGCATGTCTAGAAACCTGTTCTGGATAATTCATCATAGCAATCTTAGAATAGTAAAAAACATCATCTTAAGAGTACTTTTCTCTTTCTATCTACTGGCTGTACAGTGAAGTTAAGCTACAGATCTCATTCTTGAAGGATAAATTTAGTAAAAGCATATTCCTTGCCAGGTGCCAAAAGATCAGTGTGGACATAAAATAACACTTACATAGACACCCACTGAAATCAGTGGGAACTGAAGAGCACAAATGATTTTATATATCTGCCTCTATCTTTTTCTGTACTTCAGTTTCCCATCTATGAGGCAAAAATAACAGACTCTGTCCTCCCAGGAGCAGTGAGCACAAAGCAATTAAGGATGGTAAAACTCTTTAGCATAAGTAGATTGAAGGTGCAAGGCATGTCCAAAGCAGGGTGCTCTGAAGCCAAGGCCACTCCCAAATCCAGGACAAATAAGCATGAGTGCGAGAGAATTTATGCTCTGGTCATAGTCTACATGGACAATGTAGTCCACACAAAAAGTGGACAAATCTCAGACCAAATCACATCATAGCCCAAAGGCTATGAAGCATTTTGGCAGTGTTAAGCATGACTGAAGTGAGTACGTTTATTATTACAGCCGACAAACTGCATCTTTTGCCAAATATATAAGATCAGCTATGTAAGTAGGACATAAGATTAAAGCACTTGACTAGTGGCTAACAGATCTGAGCTTTGACACTGTTTAGCTTTGACACTGATTCCATGTGTGCCCTATGTAATTTCCTATCTCTGCAAGATCAGTCTCTGCCCTTGAATCTCAGAGTGCCAAAGCATATATAAAAATTCATGTATGAATTTTTGGCCTCATTCATGCACAATGAGGCCATGGTAGGATTCTTGCTTTTGTGTATTTAATGTAAAATAAAAAGTTAAATACAACATGGGTTTTGGTGTTGTGTTTAGAGTTCCTATAGCTTAGGCCTAGCCATATACTTAAGAAATATTAAAAAAGATCAACAGGCAGAGGGGATCAGTCCATGAATACATTACACAAAACCAGTTATCAGTGAAGAAACACAAATGAAGATCTAAGGAATTACTGGCTGATAGAATATAATTTGGGTAAGAACTGCATTCATGCTGAGAGCTCACATATTTCTTGTTAAATAACATTTATAACATTTCTTTTGTTTTGACAGAGGGAAGGTGATTAAATCTCTCTTGAAGCAGGAAAGTTTATATCCCAATTCCCATTTAGGAATTCAGTTCTGTGCCACAGTGGCCTGTCCCCTATTGAAATTCTACCACCATGAGTGCATTTTGCCTACTTAGACTGCAAGTCCTTTACAGTGATCTTAGCAAAATGAAGCCCTGATAATTTTGTTCCTTTATCTGTTGTTGTAATACAAATGGCAACAATATTAACCAATAATAATACTTTGTTTCCCCTGGTTAATTCTTTCAATCATGTTCCATATGTAAAAAGCAAAGTAAAACTTTTTCAGAAACAATTAAAAAATCATTGAAGGATATTAATCTTATGGCTATTCACCATCTCTTTATCCTTCTAATGTGAGCAACTCCTAAATTAAATGACACTGGGTTTATCAGTTGAAAAGGAATCTGAATGGCTTTGTAATTCAGAAACAGGATAACATTTCTTCTTTAAGCAGTACCACAGCCTAATGCTATCTATACACAACAAGCCCCTTTATTTATAATCCAGCAATGTGGCATAAGTTAAAGGATAAAACACCTCCTTGTTAATGAAAATGTAAATTGCTACATGCTGATTCCTTGCTCACATAAAGTCTCAATTTGCTGTTACACAGGAACAAATTTTGGCTGCCATAGAGGTGATACGCTCATGGAAGGAGCCTTGCTCTGCAGTAGCTTTGCTGAAAACAGCACTCACAACCCTCCCTAACACCATCAAACCATGGCCAAAAGGTGGTTCCATAAGGACTGATGACAAGAAGGACTTTCCCATGTTTTGAGTTTCAGTTGCCTCAGTGTAGCAGCACCTTAGGCAGTCTTAAAGGCTGTTCCAGAATTTCACTGCACAAATATTGAAAAACAAGCAAAGAAACAAAAAAACCCTTCTAATTTTCATCCTCATATTAGCAAAAGTCATTTGGACATTTGGCTTTGTGCACATTATCTTTCAGCTTAGATAGCACTGTTCCTTCCCTGATGATTATTGCCATTCACCAACCTTGGTTTCATAACACTTAGGATCAGAGCTGGTTTGGTCCCTGTCTATGGGGTACGGTCTCAATCTCCCCTCATCTCACAAGCATGCTCTGCATCTGGTATAGTTTGAGTTCATCATCTCAATGACACAGACTGGTACTGAAACAATGAAGGACACAGCATATTTCAGGGTCAGTGTCTGCTCTGGAAGGATCCCTCAGCAATTTCTTTACTTCAGAAACCCATATGAGTTAGAGAGAAATCTGAGTCTCAAAGATTATGATAGTAAATTCAACATGCCTAGAAACAGTCTCAGACATTGAAGCCCATGGAAAGAAGCCAATTTCTTTACTACTAGACTCTCTTAATCTCTAAAACTAGGCAGTCTATTGGGAGTGGTCATTGGTGCTTCCTACCTCCTAAACCATATCTGTGAGCTGTTTGAGACAGTTGCAGCTTGTAGACACTAAAGTCATGCCACAGACAGTGTGAACAACGTAGCGGTATGAACAACCAAGCACCAATGTCCAAGAACATTTCTTGGCACTGTTTAATCTATTGCTATGTATTTAGCCCACGCCATATGCCACCTCCTCATGTCATCACTTCCACAAAGATGAAATTAATCTTTTTGATTTGGAGTCACTTGAACATTGACTTTTCATAATCTATATGTGAAACAAGGACTGGTTTAGTTCCTCCCTTTGCTGGAATGGAAATGAGATTTCTTCTACTCTATTTGCAATAAGCCTGTCATTACAGTTCAGAGCAGAATTTTCCTTGTAGGAAATGCACAAAGACTTCGAGAGGTACGAGCTCATCTACTGCTGAACAGCAGCTTATGACCAGGCTTGGTGAAAAGCAAGCTTTAATTGTAAACGTTGAAGTTATAGCTAGTTGAAGGTACAGAGAGGTTCTGAGGAACAGGATGGTCTTCAGCTGCCTAATAAATGGTTTGTTTCAGTTGACTAGGCCTAAGTGATTTGAGATGCTTTATAAGTGAGCTATCCATGTAGCAGATATGAGACAGGGCCTCTAGGAGACCTCAGCCAGTCTGGAGTAGTAGGTAGAAGCCACACCAAATACCCTAAATGCTAGACACTTACGTTTAGGCATCCGTATCTCTTCCAGTGTCCTATAACTCCACAGCGTGAAGCAGATAACAGCAAAATCAAGCCACTGACAGTTAAAATCAATACAGTTCAAAATGGAAATAAGCATTCACATTTTGGTTGCCAAGACAAGTAAATGACTATATTAATTTAGCCAGGGACTGTTCAAATTATCCCCTCCCCTCTGCTTCTTTCAAAGTAAAGTGCTTTTTCTAAGGTAGGGTAATTTTCTACGTATTGAACGTCATGGAAAAATCACTGTGGAATTAAAAAAATCAGTGCCAATGTTAAATCAGATTAAATCATTATTCCTGGCCTCATATTACATTTCTGCTTGGTCTGAGGCAATTCCCATTTCTTCTGTGTATTTATAACAACTGATTAATTAAATATCTCTAAAACCATAGCTAGTTAAGCAATCACTCCTGTACTTGAGTAACCGTTCCCATACTATGAATATTATGCATGGGCATAGGTTCATTTACACATTCTGTCTTCCTAGTCTCCCTTTTCTATGAAAAGCTCTTCATAAATACAGTTTTTGATCTCTAAAAAAATTATCTTTTCAAGAAAGAACTTAATAGTCATGAACATAGAAAAAGTAACAAAAGCCCAATTCCATGAAGGTTAAAGCTTTTCCTGTCCAACTCTTCCTTTTTTATATCCTTTTAATTAAGAAGCTGCTCTGATTTATCCTCAAATCAGCTTTTTATCTTACAGTCTATAATGAATTGAGACATTACCTGGTAATTTCTTAATTTCAGCAGCCCATTTAAGCACAAACAAAAAATTCACAGTGGCATAAACTGTGTTTTACTCACATCTCTAACTTAGATAAGTGTATTGAATATTAGCCTGTTTTGGAGTTATTTGCTACTTTTGTTTTTTTTATGAGGTTCTGCATTTATCCTAATATAGGTAAAGGAATATCCGAAATCTGAGCAACATATTTGGATTAGAGACACTTCTCCCCTGGACAATTCTATATATACCTACCTATAAGTGACTTATGGTATAAATCATTACAGACCTCCACAAGGCCATCCAAATGGTCAGGGGTCATCACAGTATCAGTCAAGGCTGTGGTTCAGGCTGGCAGAGTACTGCTATGTCCTGCACCTTTTCAGCATCCTCTTCACGAGACCTTGTGGAAAGAGGCAGGACAGTTAGGTTCTTTTTCAGGAAAAAAGTGCTTGACTACTTGTATATATACCTCTGATAGCAGGTATCAGAGGCAACAATTCTCCCTTCAGCCAATTCTTGATGCATTTGGCAACTCTTCAGATGCAGAGAATACAAAACTGAAACTACTCTGGGACCAGGTGTGGACTGTGAAACTTGGGCTGCTACATTCCCAGTGTGCCAGCAGCTGCTCATCCCACCACATCATCCATGATGTGAGCTAGCAGGCACCTAGGGTTTGGGATGCCGGCAAAACCAGTGCTTGGTCCTCTTCCCTGGTGGAGGAGTCAACATTTTCAATCCTGTGTAAGTACCCATAGTGCCTGTAAAACTCAAACTTATCTCTTTGGTCACATCTTTTGATGCAGTTTTTACTGGATACCTTCTTGCTCGAAACTGGATGCTGATTTTGATGGTGTGTGGCCCAATATGTTCTCGCAAAAGACAGAAGGCAGGCAAGTCACAGAAGTTTGACTACTAGTCCTACTAAACACTTGTTTTAATCTCTGTTTATGTCAATAACTCTGTAAGTGTGACTGGAAATATTCAGTAAGATATCAAGATTCTAGTAGTTATATAGCAAAAAGCAGAATAAATAGATAAGACAGGTAAAAACCATAACCTCTGTCTTCTCTTGTCACTGGTAAATGTTATGTGTTTAATATAATGTTTTGCTATTGTCTCTATTCATTATAAAAAAAGTTTTCCTTTCTAACAGAAGTCAGAGAAGAAAGAAAATGCTATAAATCACAAACCATTTATGCCATTCATTGATTAACTGATGACTATAGATATGTTTTCAATGGTATAGATTACTTTGAAGTTTTTCTATTTAACTGACAATGCAGATATAGCTGAATTAACTACATTTATGTCACTTTGGAATGATTTACCTCTGGTAGTGGGGAAAAAGAAAAAAAAATCCTGCTGTATTTCTCATAGAAGGTTGATGTGGGATTTAATTGACCAAAGACAGATATGAACCTTATAGATAACTAGACCTAACTGAGTCTTTGTGCTCTGCTTTATAATCAATTAAGAGAAACAGGCACAATTAGTGCAGTCAATCTCATGCTAAAGTAGACATCCATAATAAATCAGATGAATTGTGGCCTTAAGATGCTTTTCTTTGACTTTAAAGGAAGCCTCAATTACCTAGCTCTTGTCTCTGCATTGCCTTACAGACAGCTGAAGATGTGAGATAAACCCACTCCAGTGATCTAGCGATGATATCATAAAAAAGGAGTTTGATTAATTATTAAAATATACCTATAACTATAGGGAGTCAGCAAACTGTTTTATGTTAACATAAATACCATTCGTACACATTGACTAATTTGAAAAATGTGATCATATGATCAGACCCCATCCAGATTAAATTTATATTTCTCCATGACACCATAGCATTAAGAGTAGATGTTCGTGCACACAGAACAAGTATTCAAGTGGCATATTAAACATTGCTGTTTCAAATTTGTATCAATAGTTATAAAATGGTCTTTGGAGGTAGAACATGCTCAGCTGTGAGGAATAGCAGTCATCACAACAAACCTTCAAGTGTTTACAATGCAGTTTAGACATCTATGACTACACTAAGTAGTTATACACTAGTGCTAACTGTGCTGCATTACCTTCATGTCGATAAAGAGTCACTTTAAAGGGTTAAGTCATCTAAACTATTTTAGAGATCCATCATGTGGAGTAAGAAGCACTCAGCTTTGTGCCATCATTCCTATTAAGTAGCAACTGATGGGCATGTGGAAGTGCTACATGTTTCTGGATCAGAAAGAAGCAAAGTGCATTTCTTCTACCCTGCATGTTCCAGAAGATGACATCCCATAGCAGTGATGTCCTTAAATTTTTAAGCAGCTTCTTTTTTTGCCTCAACAGAAAGAAAAAATGATAAAAGAGAAACAAGACAGAAAGCTTTCCCGTTAATTTATCAAAAAAGGATTTATCAAAAAAGGAAAAGAATTTAATGAATCACACAGTGTTTTCCAAGCTTTCTTATTTGGGACCTTGTGTATGTACTGATTATTCTGGCTAATCCCTTAAAGATAGCATAAAGGGAATTTATAGACTGGGAATTCCACTTAGACTTTAAGATGCTGGTATTAAATGTGATTCCTGCCTTAATCACTGCCTTAGCTATTTGCCAGATTTTGCTTATATAAAGTTGCTTGCCACAAAACAAACAGGGAAGAAAATAAAATAAGGAAAAGAAGACTCATATTCCCACTTTATTTCTTCAAATGAGCAAGAAACCCTCACTAGAAGCAGGGCAGAAGAGCCACTTTATACAGCCATTGCTTATACTGTTATGTGTATTTAGTTCAATCAAAACTTATCCTGTGCTAAGGTCATAGGTTTAAATGATCTTGATTAGAAGTGTGACATATTCAAAATGAAATTGTAAAAGCTTGAGGCATGAACACTTACAGTTGTCAGTGTAGATTCTGAACTGAATCTTTTTTCCATGCTGTGTGCATAGTGACACTGCATCCTTTCCAGTGAAAATAAATGTTTGGTTTGTTTTTTTATTTTTTGTCTGGCACTCTTGGCACAAAAAATGGACCTGTGCAAGAACCTGCTGATTTGAGGTGAGAAATTTTACAGAAGCACTGAATGTTAAAGGAATAAATGAAATGGCACTATGGAAAAAATTTCCCCCCTGCAGAAGTTTATGTAAACATCCATAAGCTCCTGTTCCATTATTGTATACCACTGGGAAATTGTATTGATTTCATAAATAAGAATGAACAGTAGTTAAGACTCCTTCATTTCTCTAAATGATAAAATGTATATAACAGAGAATATGGTATTTGGCATTACTTTCTCCAGAAAGGTAAGGAAAAATTACCCTCTCAGAGTCATATACTAGGATAAAATAGGAGAAAATGCAAGATTTTACCCTTTACTACACTAGTAAATTACCATATTTGAAAAGCCTTTTACCTGCAAACAGAGATCCTGGTGGTGTAACTGCCAGTCGAATAGGATACTAGCTTTAATAGAATCTATAAAGGATTTGTAATTCTTGTTGTGTAAATCCACCAGTATTCTTTTTATATACATATTTTTGGTTTTATATTCAGTCCAAAAAAGCAAGAACCTTTTAAGTAAAAATATGATTTACTTTTCTGGGGGGAAATTTTTAAATCTCGACAATTCTAATGGATTTTACTATAAATAAATAAATCAATTAAACAAAACAACCTCCTCCAAACCTTGCTCCAGATACCTGAAAAAGAGCTAAACTACTGAGATTTAAATTATATTAATTGCAGAATCATAACATTACTCATTATATGGAGCTTCAGGTTTTCTCTATGGGAAAGAGTTAATTGAAAGATTTCAGAAGCTTTGTTAGGTATTATCATGCTAAGGAAATTGTTCTGTAATACTGATTTTTGTGGCCTTCTACAATTATACTCATTCAACTTTTATCTGAACACAGAATGCTCTTTCAGAGTTCATTTGAAAACTAAAGGATTACATAAAAAGAATTTTTATATTTTCACATTATACTGATTTTCAACCAAGAATCCCCTGGCAGCTTAAAATATTAATTGAATGATCCTGTCTGGCATATAGGCAAAGGTTCTGTCTTATAAATGAGTAAACTGATGTAGTCAGACTGAATGGCAGAGACAGAAGCTAAGGTCCTAGCTCTAGACTGTCTTCATCTAGAGCAACATTGTTGCATGTTTATAATTTTAAGCATGTATTTAGTTATTATTGTTGTTAATTCACTTGCTTATGTTCTAACTGCACTAGAAATTCATGCAAATGGTACTTAACTGCTGTCCCAATTTGAAGTAAGAGATCAAGGAATAATGTGGTAGATTCAGACCTCAGCTAACCTACTACGCTGTACACTGCAGTAGCCAAGAGATTTCAATGTCACTGCTTCTCCAACAGTCTAGCCAAGATTGTCGACAAAAAAAATGAGTTAATGAAGTGATTTGAGGAAGATCCGGAAGCTTGTCAATAGTCTAGAAGCTACTTAGAAAACCTTCAAACCTTCACAGTCTTCACAGAGGGAACTGGGATCTTTATCCTATTGGTCTATATGTATAGCTTGATCTTTCTGTTTTCATCTGCTATTTGATTTGCCCTGCTTTCTGACCTCTAAGGCCTCTTGACCTCTCTAAAACATATGGATTTTTTCCTGAACTTACACCTTTGACTCAAAAGACTGCAGTCTTTCTTGTTCCTCTTTTCACCATCACAGATAGCATGGGTAGTCTCCATGAAGTTTAGTAGAAATTACAGGTATGGGAACTAATACTTGTCTTCAGGAAGATATACTTCTAATGCTTATGTTACTGGGACTTGAACCTAGCTTGATAAAGATGAAAATTCAGATTTGTGTGTACAGCCACCATTGCAAGTACTGGGAATGTGATTTGTGAATTGGGAATGTGAGACCCCTCTCAGTAATCATTGGGGAAAACAATCATCTCCAAAGAGCAAATAATTTATTCTGTCACCCCAGACAGTTAACTCTTGTAAATTCTGTAACTTGCTCAGTGGTTCTTCAGTCTTTAGCTCCCATCTTGCTTGTACTCAGCCTCTTCTTGTGCTTTAGTTTCCAAATTATGTTATTATTAACATCAAATTGACCATATTTAGAATAGAATAGAATAGAATAGAATAGAATAGAATAGAATAGAATAGAATAGAATAGAATATTCCAGTTGGAAGGGACCTACAATGATCATCTATTCCAACTGCAACTGCATATTTAAATTACTTTATCACGAAAGAACCAGAGTGATATTTGTTTCTGTCATCTTTTTAATTTCCTTTTTTTTTTTCTCTCTCCACAAATTCTGCAACTCAGAGGTCTTGTCTTTTGTGGCAAAGTATCACCCATGCCTGCACTTTACACTGTTTTGTACCCATTCACTTACAGTATCCCATCCCTGGCAATCAAGGATCAGATTAAATTTGCTTATCTTTGTACTGATGAGGGAGGTAAAGGAGGAAAGGGAGAGATTGCAGCATGTGATAATTAATCAAAATGTCAACTATATGGACAGACAAAATAGTGTTACTTATGCTTATATTCAGAGGCCCAAACAAATTGCTATTTCTTTACACCTATGTTAGCAAATAAAAAGGGTCTTTGGCACAGAGGGCAAATGGTGTGGCATAGTTCTTATTCCTAGAGAGGAACTCTTTCTCCAAGCACATGGTCTTGTCCATGCATCTTGGTAGCACACGTGCAGTTTTGTGTTGTGTTGGCTTGTGCTGCCCCGGGAAGCAGCTATGGGAGTTGTGGGAGAAGGCTTGTTGTCACAGGCCAAAGCTGTGCCAGGGGACACGCTGGATGATCGTTTATGTAACTACCTCCGTCAGATTTTCTTTTAGAGACACATTTTTTTCCTTTTGTATTCCTGTAGTTGAACACTGTACCAGGAGTGGGGCAAAATGCATATAATTTACAGGTAAAAGATAATAAATTCACACTTAGATATTAAGTAGTGCTATGAAGAGGGGAAAAAGATAAAAAGAGAGAGAAGCTACATATCTAGTTAGCTATTACGTGTTGCGTGTAACATATTATCAGCATCAGGGAAATTGAGAAGAGGAAAATAGAATGGGTGTCCACTTAATGGTGTCTGGGGATACTCCAGATTCAGTAAATTGAGTTATTCCATCCAGAACTACAGAGAGACTCAAAAGCAATGAGACAAATAACAGAAGCTGATAGCAGAGCTTAACTGGCTTGTACATCTTTATCAGATAGACTCAGATTTTAAGGAATTTTTGAGGAATTTATGCAGGATGTTTTCCTGACTACATTAAAGATGCAGAGATGCCTTAAAGTTACATTTCTGAAAGTAAGTAGATTTACTGCTTTGTCAATTAAGTCTTCTAGAAGACTGTGACATGTTTAGTTCCCTGTGATTTTTTAAATAATTTGCCTTTAAACTTATGAATCACTGGATAAATTAAATGCCTTTTCCTGTAACAATAGCCATAATCTAAATGCTTTGTCTGGAATCCCATCAATACTGTACATTTGGCCAGCAAATGATTCATGTTGCATTAAATTACATTTCTGTTTTCCTGGGCTGCCTCTTCAAATTTTCTTGACACTTCAATTCATTAAGCAGATGGAGATGGAACCTGTGACTGAAATATTTTGTTCAATAATACTTAAGTTCATTCCCTGCAAACCAGTGTAATCCACCACTCTTAGAGGAGGGTTGTTTCACTTCAGCACATTCCCTAATAATGGGTTGAAAGCTCCCTTACAGAAATCCATTTCTGACAATTCATGCATAGTTGATTAAATACCTCTATTTAACCCTGCCTTTCCCTTGATAAATGCAAAGAAGCTGAAACGGGAACGTTGTTGATTAAGATGATATTGGACAATTAATTATGCATTGTAATAACCTTTGACCCAAGCAAATGCTTCCTTTTTCTTTTAATCAGTTGAAATGAAAAGTGATCAAATAATTACATGTTCTTGTCTTCCAATCAAGCTGTAGGTAGAGAAGAGATGTTGAGAAGAAATCAGGCAGAACCTTAAAGAAAGTAACAATAATAATGAAGCAAATGAGAAGAAATCTCTTGAGATTAATAATTATATTATTTTTTCACTTACTTCAGCACCATATAAACAAGTGAAACCCTCCTGAGATAGCTTCTGTTCTCAGCTTCATGTCAGTGCCGCTAGGACATGAGAAGCTATTCCTGACTTCTGTGTTCATACCTGAGTGAAAAGGACCCATCATTTAAGAATGATTCTGCATCTGATTCTTCACAGGCTGCTTCCTTTGTGTCATTATTTCTCCCAGTGGGGGAAATACTTCATGAAGCCTTCTCTGCACAAGCAGAAAAAGGGGTAAAAATGAGGGGAAAAAAACTTCGCAGGGCATTGCATTAAGCATCACACAAGAGGAACGTTTATACCTTCTCAGGTCCCTCAGGTTTTGGAAGTCATTATCTTTCATGAAAAAGCAGTATCAGCTCTACACTTCTTCAGCTGTTTTGGATCCCGGGAAGTGATTTTGATCTTACTCCTCAGGGAGTAAAACTCCATTGAATTTAATAAAATCCCAAAAGTGAGATAAGAATTTTGTATGGTTTTGTTTTTTTGGGTTTTTTGTGCATTCTATAATAATGAGTCAGTCCTTCACTGACTGGGTAAACCAACATTTCTTGAGCCGAGGATCTTGATCAGTAGGAACATGTGTTTCTAGCAATGTGGTGCCTGCATCATGGTTTGGTAGCCTGGGGTACTGCATGGCTCATCGGCAAGGGTGACTCTCCTCTTGCAGCTCTGGGGAGCTCTGCACAGCTCTTTAGCTGCACTGGGAAGTGAGCACTTAACTACTTATACCCTTAGTGCTCTGAGCAGTGTCATCTGAGGTGTTACTAGAGGTGCCTATCCTTCAGCTACCAGAGTTTTGTAGGTATCTTAACTAGTGATGTTCAAATTAAATACACAACACTATCGAGTTATATACTGGTCAGTATTACCTGCCTTCTTTGGTTTGGAAAAGTTACACCTCTGTGTTTTCTGATTCAGCTAGCTATGGCTACGAAGTGAAAATATTCAGAGCAGACAATAATAAATATGAATAAGCTTATTTGTTTAATAAGTCATTAAAACATAAATAGGTCTTAGTCAAAATTATCAAAGCAGTATAAGAAGAGCCATTTGTTTTTCACTAGTAAGCTTGTTAAAAATTGCTAAGAGATCTCCTATGTAATTAGTTGTATGAGCTTGGCTATCTGCGGTTCTGAGTACTTAAAGTGTGAGCCTTTATTGTACTCAGTACATACCTTTATTATACAAGAATACAATGTTATTGAAATGCATTTTCAGATCAGTGAATGATCATTAATATCCTTAGTATTAAAATGCCTTTCCAATGCTAGAAGTTTTCTTTGATTTTAACAAAGATTCAGAAAGGTCCTCAAGTAAGTTTTTATTTTGAACACTGAAATAATAATAGCTGCATTTAATTCGGTGTGTAATGAACTATTTATTTGACTTTGTATAAATGTGTTTCTTCCTTTTATAAAATCCTCATGCAGATGTGAAGATTTTCATATTATTTTTAGGAGTACCAGCAGGATATGCAACATGTGCTGAGGTGCGATGGAGTACATTGTTTTCTCATGAATATCACTTTTGATCACATCATTAAGTACACAATCCCGCCATACAGATGAGCACGGTGTTTGTGACCCAGTGATGTGGATATTAATGAGCATCTTCCCTTGCATCTGACTTTGATTGAACTTTTCATCACCTTTGCTGTTTGGAGAGCTTTGCATCAATTCCAGTTAAGTCCTTGCAGAACTCGTTTAATTTCTTTTACATGACTGACCTTTCTCACACATGACTGGCTGTCACAAGCTGAAGAGACTGGTAGGTCTGGGTTTCTGAATCTTGAGCCATTTAATTTCATCAAGAGGCATTTTGCTGTAGGATAGAAAAGAATGCCTGATTACTTAACTCATTATACGCTTTAAAAATGATCCTGAGAGGTCAGACACAGACTTTCTAAAGCTCTTTGGGTTTTTTGTCTGTGGTTTGGTTTGGCTGGGCTGTTCTGGGGGATGTTTACATTTCTCCCTTCCCAGCCCACAACTTAATAATAAAAATATCTAGAAATAATTACTAATTGAATCAACATTCAGTTTAAATATCCAGACACCTCTTTATCTTGAGGAGGTACACAGGAATACACTTTCATCAGCTGTTAATAATCCTTATTTACACTAGCTGTATACCTGGTCTTCTATTCATTGGCTTTTCTAAATCGGTGTACACTGTTCCCCTTTAAAACCAGAGAGTTTTTCTGGTGATGCACAACTGAAGTTAGTTTGATATTTGTATTATTCTTTTCATTGCAGTAAAGATAAAATGACCATATATTCTATTCTTTCTGAAAGAGTACCATTTTTACTGATCTAGTCTAAAATCAAAGAAATTGTTTTAGGAATAGCGATGTGTTCAATATGTTCAAACTCTGGTTTTTTTGTTCATTTTCAATTTAGGTTAGGATTCATCTGACATAAGGTAACATTTCTAAAACTTAAACATCTAGTCTTTAGACTCCCTCTAATGCTCATGCAGAGAAATAGACTCCTCTAGAGGGTAATTTGTCCCAGTTATCTTGGATATCATAGGTTTTGATTAGTGGCTTCTGGTAATAACTGTTTTTCATCAAAGAAGCCTGGATGAGCATCTTAAACTTGATGCTTAAAATTTCCATGGTTAAAGCTAGGTGAGGCAGACTCCATCCCATGGGTTGTGAGATACAGATTCTCTTTCAGTCCAGTACTGTACCAGATTTTTCAATATCTGTGACACATAAACCATGTAGAGCCTCTCCGGAAGCCTCTCCTCAGTGTCCTTCATGCTATTGATCAGTCTGGTAACTTTGTAAGCTTCAAAGATATTACCATACTGTACATAAGTCCAGCTCTACACTAATTTCCTGCATGACTTATTATAGAAACCCAAAGTTGAGGACTATTTGTAGCTGGTGTCAAAGAAAAATCTGCCACAATACCTGCTTAAAGAGTTAAGCAGCAAACACACTGAATATCAGATTATTTGTTTTGGTTTTTTGTTTGTTTTGTTCTGTTTGCATTAAGTATAAATGGAAGAAAAATACAGACAAAGAGCCCTGGGAATGACATTTATGTGCAGCCTCAATGTGATATTAGAGATAATAATTCATTTTTTTTCACAGCTACAAGGCAACAGGAATTAAAAATGGTGAGATTCAGCCAGACGACTTTAGTCAACTAATCATGAAAATAGTTCAACTGGAAAAGCAGTTCTTGGACAATAGCCAGATAAGTAAATTCCCCATCTATGCCTTAATCTCTGACCACAAATCTATCTGGACACGTGTAGCACATTAACAAGATCAAACACATTCAAACATTGGCTCAGTTTCTGTCTCCAGCTAATGGATGTTCTCTCACTTTCCATGCCACAGCTAATATTAAAACCCTCTTTATGAAGCCATCATTGAAGAAAATACTGTAGTGTATATTTATGTTTTAAGAAAATAATAAACAATTCCATGTGGCCTGAAGAAGGCAGTAAAGCTTACATTTTATCCTTCAGATATAGGTCAAAGAGATATAACTTGATATTTTCTTGGAACTATTTTATCAACCTTTTCACTGAAAAAAAAGGAGATTTACTCAGTATTTTCTTAAAAATAATTAGCAAATCACAGTGTATTTGTATTTATATTTCTTTACTTTATTTTTCCAGTCTAAGGACTAAGCTGATGCCAAATTGACCTGGGCTGTTAAAACTGAGCATCAATTCAATTATTACAAAGAGAAACAGAAAATTATTGGTTCACATCTTCCAAATCTTTCTGCAACCTTGATATGGAGCTGCTGGATTCCTTCTAGTATTTGATATAGTGAAATTATCCTGTTATATAGAATGACAAAAATTGTACAATAAGACAGAACACAGATGAGCTTTAGAGAGAATCACATTATTTTTGTAAAAATGGAAACTGCAAAAGTTCAGTTTGCACATGACAGTTAACAGCTATTTTTAATGTCACAGCTGGCATCAAGCAACTGCTGAGGAACATATTATTTTCTTCATAAGGGTCTTCCTTTGAAAGTCATGAAGTTCTGCACTGTTATGCTAGACTCTTGTTTCTAATACCTAGCTTATTTTTATTCAGGTATTGATGTGTGGTGTTGTGACTCTGACACAGAAAACTTCCCATGTGAACCACAAACACTGCAAATGCTTGGAGAACTGTCAGTGTGCAGATGCAAAGCTGAGGTCAGGTGCTTCTCTGTCACTGATGCACTGTGAATTTGAACCCTCACCAGTTTTTTATCCTCCTGCAAGTGGTTTGGTATTTCCTTTTTTATCATACTGACCTTATGAGTAAACACAACAGGAAAAAGTGCCTTGAAGCTGAGGTCTTACAGAAGTCTGATATATTTTGAAGAGTTAAAACATCTGGAAAGAACTCACTGCCTCTCCTCCAACAGAAAATGAGTGGACAGCTGGCCAGCCACTGAAAAAATTACTGCCAAGAACCATCATGAAAAATGTTCTATCGTCCCACCTATTAGTATTTTTTGGGTTTGGGGTTTTTTTTTGTTGTTTTTGCTGTTGTTTTTCCAAAATCTGGCTGGTTTTATTGTCTTTTGGCATGATCTGGTCACTTTCTAAAGTATTGTGAACATTAATTTTTCAAGGTGGCACCTTCCCATAGAAAATCCATAGGAGACTTAATAGCATGATGTGCTTAGTCCATGTGCTAGTCCATGTTATTACTGCCATGGGTCAAACATGGGAACAGGTTGCTCAGAGAGGCTCTAGAATATCTGTTCTTGGAGATGTTTAAAACACTATCGGACAAGGACCTGAGCAGCTAGATCTAATGTGGAATTTATCCATTCTGAGTGGAGGGTTGAACCAGATGACATCCTGAGGGCCCCTTCCAACCTAAATTTTTCTGTGATTGTATTATATTTCCGGGACAGTGAATTACCCACAAAAGTTAAGATGAGCCTGGGAATATTCAATTCATCAGGACCAGTCTCCAAGGAAGACAATAGGATCCTTCCAAACCTTAGATTCTAGGTTCTAAATAGGTACTCATGCAATAGTTTAGCTTGAGCATTAATAACGGAAAGTGCTCTCCAATTTTCCCACCTTCTCCAATTTTAAACTATTTTATGACCAGGAAACTATACAGCAACTTAGAAGAGCTTTGCATTGCAAGTCTCCTGATGTTCAGGAGTGTTTTATTTTTCAGGACTTGCTGATGTTCAGGATTTGCTTGTTTTTTCTGGGCCACTGATTTACTATTCTAGTGTAAAAGAGTGTTATATTTACCTCTGTTGGAAAGTACCACCTGTCAAGGGAAGACATGGAGCTCTCAATTCCCAGTGAACAGACGTGTAGCCCTCCTGAATTAATTGTTTGGTCAGATGCTTTCCTGTCTGCCAAATTTCTCCTGTTCCCTGTCACAAAGTAACACTCTCAATGATATGAAATTATTCACTTCCCTAGATTCACTGTTCAAAATTAGCTATTATACGTTATAGTGATAAATAAGTATTTAGCATTATTGAATGTGTAGTTCTTGACTGTATGTGCCTAGTTTAGGTGCTCTGTATTATATTCCTGAGGCCAAGATTTTTTTTTTAAGAATAGCAACCCCTAAAATAAAGCAGCTCAAGGAATTTGGCTCTAGATCACCAATATCTACTAAGGTGAGTTATTAGCAGATCCAGAAGGAAACACAAATATTTAGACTCTCAGTCTATTTTTCTAGCCAAAAATCCCCTCAGGCAAGAGCAGATTAATTTTTAAAAGTTCCTTTCTCACATAACATAGTTGGCTCCAGCTTAACTGACACTATGCTGGAAGTTGGCAATGCTAAAATGAGAAAGTTCATCTGCTGTCTTCTAGGATAACACACAGTTATGGGGGTATGTATTATCAAATGTCCACATTGTATGTCTGCAAACAAACCTCAATCTTTTATTCCTGATCTGGGTACATGGGGTTTATAAAGACAGGGAAACAAAGGTATACAGTCTTCTACCAATGTTCTATGACTGTTATGTTTCCCAGTATGGAAATAGCTTCAAGAACAAGGTATGCTGTGACTTTTCCTCCCAAGGTCTTTCCTTTAGTTTAATTCCTAGTGACACTGGCTCAGTGTTGTAGGGGCAGTGCAGATGGTAATTTCACACCTGTCCCATATTTTGCACCTTGTCAGAACCTGCCATGGCATGGATTCTCTGGGAGTGACAGTATTATTAAACATCTTCTGGCAGAAGCTTCAGAAATCAACACTCAGCTCAGATATGCCATGAAGAGCTGTAATATTTTTTTGAGAACAGAAGAAAAACAACAGCTCTCTGCTGTGATACAGAACTAAAGAAGGACAAAGGAGCCCAAGAGAATTCCTGTTTTGGAAATACTGCGTGGTAATATAGTATAGAAAAAACAAAAAACAAAAAAACCCAACAAAACAACAAAGCTTTGAGAGACTGAAAAAATCTCAATGATCAAGATTTTTAGGATAATAAAAGCCTTGATATTTGTTAACTTTGATTAAGGCTCAGCATATTGAGAACTCAGCTGATTTATTTCAAGAGAATTGTCCCTATCCCTTCAACATCACAGACAACCTTAATTTAAGTAGTTTGGAATCTGAAATCACCATGTTGACATCACAAGAATTATTTTAGCTTTATAAAATTATCCAGAAAATCAGAATCAGATTAAGTATGTCATCAACACACATAATCAGTGCTGCA
The DNA here is from genome assembly GCF_035582795.1 of Mycteria americana. Classification (NCBI taxonomy): domain Eukaryota; kingdom Metazoa; phylum Chordata; class Aves; order Ciconiiformes; family Ciconiidae; genus Mycteria; species Mycteria americana. Next base: position 168,687,704 of record NC_134366.1, on the reverse strand, counting down.
CTGATTATGAAGGTAGCAAACACCTTTCCTACCCAACAGATTCATTCACCAAAAAAGAGCCTGGGAGAAATTTGCTGTTAAATCAGAGGAACATAATTTCATATGTGAGATTTTAAGTAATAGCACTGAAGAAAATGGAATACATGAAATAAATGAAAAGAGTTGCTCCTTTATGGTTTATGGTTTCACACTTTCTCCTCTACTTTCAGCTAATGAGAGTGGAAACCATACAGCAATTCTGAAAATTGCCTAGCAATAGCAACTAGTTTTGCTGGTCTCGGGAGTCAAGGAGATTGCTATCATGTTTTATACACTTTATTACTTTAGAGATTTTATTTTGGGCTGTACAAGGTCTTGGTAAATGTTTAGTGACCAAAAGACCTGCCTTACCAGGTTTGTGCATCAACTTACCTTCATGATGATGTCATACATTCTAATAGCCGCAGAATCTCAAGATTCAAGACTTCGAGCAATATTACATTCTCTTAGGCATGGTGGGTTAAGTTTTCAGTCTGATCAGATGTGAAGCCCCAAAATGCACATCTTCCTCCCAACTCATTAGGGAAAGGAATAATTGTTTTAGGGCTTGGCAGGAGTTCGTGCTTCAAAAACATCAGCTGGTGTCAACTAAACTTCTACACAATAAAACGTGCTATAAGATTCCCCAGATTTCTACTTGCACTGAGGTCTCTAGGAAATAATACAGTCCTCTGCATGTTAAGTCAATTTATCTCACAATAAAGGGTTCTCCTGTTTCTATCCTCTACCTCCCTCCTCCTTTGCCACTCTCCTCTGCACCAAGAGCACCGGTTTTGTCATCCTGCTTCTTTCAACCACACTGGAGAGCTGATACTCCATCTCTTTTCTGCTCTGAACCCTGCAAACCTGCAGCGCTGCCGAGGGGAACACGTCTGTCCTGTGGAGGGGAGCAGCACTGTGGTACGAGCTGGGCTCAGAGCAGCACGCTGGCGTGAAGGTGATGAAGGTGGGAAGTAATGAGATCCTGAGGGATAAAACATGAAGAGCAAGAGTTCAGTCTTTCTTACAGGACTGCCTCTCCCTCCTTTCACCCTGTCAGGCCTCTTGTTTCTCTGGATCACTGGCTTCAGTTCTTGGGCTGATCTTTCTCTGAATAAATCCATTGTCCCACTAATTTTTCTTCTGCATAAAACAAATAAAAGTAGAAACTTTGGAGAAGTGCTTATATTCAGTCCTGAGAGAGAGTCTTAGTGCTCAAATACTATGACATTGATTATTGTAGCAATGCAAATAACATTTTCATGTCTAAGAAAATTGCTGTGTATTAAATAGATGGGAAACTGGCTGAACTCTCCATTCTGTGAACTTCTCACAAACATTTCCTTAAAATTGAATGGGTTTAGAAACCTAAGTAATCAGAAGATCTGGCCCTAAAAGATCTTGGAGAATTGGGCAAAAGTAGTTCCAGGCTTGATATACTGATTTTAATAAAACAGTAAGTTTAATACATGAATATTCTACTGAAAAACCAATTATTTTTTCAACAGCATAGACCAGTTATTAAAACTTGTTTTTAATTAAAATCAACTCAAGTGCATTTCTGCACAAATGGACAGCACAGGGCTTTTTATGTAATCACTCTGAACACTCAGAACAGCTAAAAGTTTATCTAAGGTAAATTGAATTTATTTTTTCTCTTGAGATAAAAATTGTGGTTATAGCCAGAAAAAAAAAATATTAAAAAGTTAATTTGTTTAATTTTATTTCCATGTCTATATGAACTCTAATTTTCTTCCTCTTTTCCCAGCCTCGTCAATGTGACTGCTGTGCTGCAAACACTGAAAGTCAGGGTGTAATCTGTCCAAGGACAATTCCCCTGGCTCTGCAGCATGTCAAGAGGAGTTTCAGGGCTGGGGTGGACTTTCACATCCACTTTCAATTGCAATATGATCTAAAGCGGTCGAGCCAATGGCAGGAAATCAAAGCAGTGTTTTGTTGATTTGATACAGTTATTTGCAGATGGCAAATTGGACAATTTTTTGCTATTAGCTTTAACAAGTAGGTTTTACCGTACAAGATAATCTGCCCCTTTAGTGGTAGTATAGCTGAAAAACTACCTTCCATTCACTCACAGAGTTGTCCAATCTTCAATGTACTTCTACTCTTAACTAGGGCTATTTTTATCGGGGGGAAAAAAAAAATCAGATTACCTCTTTCTGGTATGTTAAAGATGTTCCCATCCACTTCTTCCCGGATGCTCCTTCTTTCAATCTCATTAGAAGTTTTGAACCCCATGTTGACATTTGCCATGCAAACCAGATGATGCAACATTTGCACAGCTTAGGGAATAAGGAACCTCTCAAGCTGCATCAGTGTTTGACAGAACAGACATTTGCATCTGTTCTGGCTTCAGTATCCCAGCCTCACTGTCTGCCACAGGCTCTCCTGGCCTCAGCTGAATCACTCATTTGTATAGCTGAGTTCAAGCTAAAGTGTTTGGAGTTGTCCAGTGAAAGGTATTCATTATCACTCGTTTAACCTTTTTTTGCTTATTTTTTTATTTTATTTTTCCAACCGATCCCCAGCTGTGCTTACCTGTCAAGAGTAACAATGCTACTCCTAGAATAAAACCTGAAGGAATAAACTTGGCAATGTTCAAGCACATTCATTTCCCAAATAACTGTAATGTGTGGCAGTGAGAGGTGCTGGGCTGTCAATATGAATGCGTGGTTTACCGTTTGGGTTTTTTTTCATTTGATTGCAGTGCTGATGAAAAGAGAAATGAAACAGCATGGTGTGTTGTGCTGGACTAGAAAACTTGGACTACTTTTCCTCAGTTTCCCACAGCCGTGCTATTACCATTTTGCAGTAGGTATGCTGATGCAACTGACCTTGCCTTATAAGTGTATTTATGCCCATTTTTGCAATGTTCCTTGTACCCCTGCGCTAAGCGACTCACGCTACGAGATTTGCCAAATGACCACTAGCTTCAGCAGGGCTCAGATTCCATCCCTGAAGAATGCAAATTAGAAGATCAACGTGCAGTGACACAGACGGCACAGCAAATTAAGAAAGCAATATACATTTTTTACAGGGGGAAAAAAAAGCCTTTAATTTAAAACAAAGAAAATAAAGACAATCCAGAATGAACTTATAATTGAAGTTTAATTGTTACCTTCCATAAAAATAAAAATGCATAAGAAGAAGATTTAGGAGCAAGCAATCACAGTTAAAAGCATAACATGAGCATCTGGTTCTTCCATATTATGGATGATATGTTAATATATGATCTAAACATCATCTCTAATGTTTTATAAACAAAGATAAATTAACAGGATCAATTTTCCCTAGCAAATATTCTCCACCTAACAGGATAATCTTTGAACACTAATAAAATAAACCACAAATCATATTTACTCTTGGGCTTACTCTCTTGCTGCAATTTAGCCTAGCTTGAGACAATATGGCAAACTCTATTAGCAAAAGCATAATTTACTTTTTTTCTCCAAAGAATTAGTTTTCTTTTAAGGTGGTTTTGCATAGATACAGTTATTCTCAGTGTAAATGAATTAATGATAATTAATATTTACTCTTTAAATTTACTAATTTAATTAAATAATTAACTTAATCTGAATTTTCCATAACATATGCATCAAGTATTATGAGCATTCATGCATTAAAGGTTACAACTGTTCTTTGTATCTAACAAGAAGACATTTATTCATAAAAGTGCATAGGTATATTATCAAGCCTGTACATGATTAGAACTACGAGGATTATATGTACATAGTAATTCAAAGCCAAGATGATGTCCTGAATTAAGATTCCTGTCCAGAATAATCACAAGTAATGTAATGTACTTCACGGGTGGAGAGGCCATTCTTCTAAATATATTTGGTTTTGACTCAAAATCCATTCATAGAACACTTAGTATGAATGTTCTAGGGGAGGTAAGAAAGAGAAATTCCATTCCACAGGAAAATGTTACTTTCTCAGTGAATCAGTAGATAAAGGTCATCCAGCAAACCAGCTGAAAAAAAAGAAAACCCTCACGGTGAAGAACTGTGCATATGTTTACATGATCACAAGTGACTGAAGACATGTTCAGAGGTTTTTTCTCTGAGAAGGAGATTCCCACTCCTCAGCTGATAAGTTGTTCCAACTGACCCTTTCCACTGACACATGTACTGTCTGTCAGTTACCTGAAAGAAAATTAAGATTCTCTTGAAAAGCAATAGTTTCTTTGAGTACATCTAACTACACCTTTTGTCTAGGCAAACTGCCAGAAAACTGGGAAGGTCAGAAAAGAGGTGAGCAGAAACATGGCTAAACTGTACTGGACAAACTTCCACAGTGAAAAAAAAAAAAAAAACAAAAAAACCAAACAACAAAAAAAAAGGAGAAATAAAAAAAGCAATGAAATAAGCCAGTCCTTTGGTTTCAAATGGGAAAACAATCTATATGGATTTTTTCCACCCAGGTGCCAAGTTTAAATTCTTAGTGGTACCATATAGCAAAGAAACCACCAACAGACATAAATGTTACATGTCTTACCAAGAACCAGAGGGAACCATCATTTCCCACTGATGGTGTTTCATGATTGATTGTGTGTCTTAGAAAAGAAAACAAACAAACAAACAAACAAAAAAAACCCCAAACAATAACAAAATCCCCTAGAGTTGAGATGATTAAGGGATTGGAACATCTTTCGTATGAGGAAAGGCTGAGAGAGCTGGGACTGTTCAGCTTGGAGAAGAGAAGGCTGAGGAGGATTTTATCCCTCTGTATAGATACCTGATTGGACAAAATGAAGATGAGGGAGACAGACTTCTCCTGGAGGGACCAAGTGATATGACAAGAAGGAATTAATTAAAAAAAAAAAAAAACCACATCAAATTCCATCTGAACACAAGAAAACACTTCTTTTTACTGTGAGGGTGACTGCACTGTCACAGGTTGCCCAGAGACACTGTAGAGTCTTCATCATTGGAGATATTTAAAACACAGCTGGACGCTGTCCTGCACAATCTGCTTTAGCTCACTCTGCTTGAGCAGAGAGTTGGGATTGTTGATCTCAACGATTCCTTCCAACCTCAACGATTCTTTGATTCTGTGATTCTGTGAATTAGCTGTAACTTACAACGTGGCAAGTTTTGTGCAGCTTTAAAGTTTTAAACTTTACAGCTGATTTCACAGAAATATTTTCCATGAAACATCTTACCTTTGCCTTCCTGATATCAACCCAGAAAAGACAGTGAATTTAGATAGATGGACTTTGATTAGCATTCTCAAAATGTCATGTCAAGGGGATGTTGTCCTAGAAACCCTGAAGGTTGAACAAAGGGGACATCTCAAGTGGCTACTGTTTTTGGGTACTGCATTCCAGCTTCTCCTTTATGGAGGAATGAGGTCAAGAAGGCAATATTATAAAACCTTTCTCCTTGCCTTTAAATGCAGATATAGACAAGCAGGATTCTCTCAATGTCTTAATCTCTGTTGCCAAGATTAATCTGTATAACGTAGACACAGTACAGATATCTGAATTAGAAGGTCAGCCACTCCAACTTGCATTTCCAGTAAATGGCAGAAATAATTGCCCAGAAGATGGCTGAGATAACAGTCCCTTTCAGAGGGGGAATTTATTCAGCCTTCCTCCATTGCTGACTTAAAGTTAAGATTACTGTGCTGCAACAAAATGCCTGATACATAGGATTAATCTTGTTTGTATATACCAAACGCCATATGCCAAGTGCTACGTGATGGCATCCTGCAATCCGCAGTACTTGATAAATGAAAAACAGTGTGGGAAAAATGTCTTCAAAAAGTTGTTGCAATGAGCTCCAGTCCTCCGTGTATTACTAGAAACAAACCAGAAAAACTTATCCTTAGTTTTCTTTCTCCCTGTTCATCTAAATTTGCTTCATACTCTTTCTACTTAGGAAATCAAGCAGATAATTCTCCATAAGCCAGGCCCTCATTAAAAGATCTTGTGCTACCAAGTACCCACAATGGGATTCATCACAATTAACTTTAGATCTGTAGTACGTAAACACCAGCATTTGAGCTAGGCATCTCAGCATGGTCAGGAGACCAGCTCCCACTCTAAGCTACTTGAAACTTCATTTTTTTCTAAGCAATTTCATTATTGTTTGTTTGTTTTCCCGAATATGCTTTAGTTAGTCAGGTGTGTGTGGTTTGGTTTCTTTGGTTTTGTTTTTCTTTTAATTTTAGCTAAGGTAAGGGAAGATGAAAAAGGAAGTCTTTTTTCAGTTATTTTTTGGGGGTTGGGTTCTCAAAAAAAATGCTTACAAGAGAGAAAATGGAATCAAAGACATTATCTGAAAGAAATATTTTTTAAAATATATAAAAAATCCCAAATGGAAACTGCCCAAACCCTCCACAGTAAACACCATTCCTCACCAGCTCTACCTGTCTATGAATAACTCTTATCCTATAGTCTCCCAAAGCATACCCTTTTTTTTTGCCTGTAAGACAAGATCCTGGCTGTATGTAAGCATTACTAGATTGAATTTTAAGAGAATAGTAGGAGAGGAGGTTCTAAATCCATGCTGGGCATTTGGTACAAGTCCAGCACTGAATACACAAATGAAAAAAATGGGGAGAATGATGCTAGATGCTAGTGTGTACATGACATGCCAGACAAAGTTATCTGTTCAATGTTTTATTTCTCCTCCCCATATGAATTGTTACACAATATATCAAGTTTAAGAGCTCAAGGTAGTTTCTGTAGCCACCGCCTGACTGATGCTCCCTCTGATTAATACTAAATACAGAGGTAGATCCCTGTCCTCAGAGGAAGGAAGAAAAACTATTTTGGCACTTTTGTTTGAATTTATCATCATCTGGGGGTAGCACATCATGTATCAATGCTTGTGTGAGGCACTAGGAGTCATACACGGATGAAGAGGATCTGGCAGGCAAGATATCTGATAAATCTGCCCTGAGTAAGATCAGTGCATCCAAAGAGGAAGAGAGCAGTGGTTACTCATGCTGCGACTGAGGTACAAAAATGTATGATCCTGACTCTCTGTCTTTGCGACCTTGTAACCCAAGATGATTGACAATCCACTAGCAGGTCCATTTTCTTCTCTTAGGAAAACAGCAACAGCTGTCTCTGAAGCAACCTACAGGAACCAGGTAGTAATATGTCTTCAGTCATCCTTTCACCAAGCAAATTACAGTATTCTGGACAGGATAAGAAAGAGGCCATCTGTTATTCCTCTTGATGAAATGTTTAGTGTGGGAACATTTTTTACCTTGCAAGGTGGCCTCAGAGGCATAAAGCAGCTCTACCACACATCTGTCTGTCATTGAGGCATTACTTCAGCTACTAACACCTCCTCTCCTGCTCACATTAGATTGATTTATACTTCAGTTTTGTCTTCTCTTCTTTTTTTTTTCCTCTTTCCCCCAACCCTTTTTTCTAATTACAAGGAGTTTTGGGTTTTGGGGTTTTTTGTTTGTTTTGGGGTTTTTTTTACATCTGTCACTGTGGAGCAGCTAAATTGTCTTGACAGCTCTTTCAGCTGATATTCTATAGTAAAGATTCTTCTTCATACATCGGTTTGTTATTGGAGGTTTCCTGTGTTTAACACACATTTCAGTGGAAAGCGGACTGGATTTCCAACATATTCATGTGAATTTTCTGTTTCTAACAACACTTCCCCCCCCCGCCCTGCTTTATTCTTCCATAATTTGAAGTGCAAGAGATCTACCATTGCTCCTTTTGGATTAGGTGAAAACTGGTCCCAAAGTGAATGTCCTGCAGAATTGTGCAGAGATGATTTTGATAGAGTGTTGCAAAAGTGTATGAAAGAAAAACACCCTTCAAACCTCTGGAGAATAATAGAAAATTGCCTAATGTCTACAGGTTTTTTTGAATAGTCTAGTAGAAATCTGTGTCATATACAACAGTATCTGATTAATTCTTATTTTGTAAAAAATATTCTCCATTAGTAACAATCAGATTCTTCTATGAGATAATAATATACTTTGTTAGCATAGTCCTAACAGTACATAGCATAACTCAACAAAACACAAAAGTACTAAGTACTTAGCCAAATAAAGGTATAAGTCAAGAACTGAGATATCTGCCCCAAAGCAATATATAGAATTTTTGTTCGGACAGATGTACATGGATTCTCCTACAGCATCACACTAAATGATGCCAGACAGGTAGTTTAAAAAGAGACCTCTATAAATTATTACTTCCATGTGCACTGCTAGAGGGCCAGGGATATGTCTTTGATACCACATCAGACCTATCACTTGCCAAGTGAGCAGTACCTGCTTGAGTAATCCCTAACAGCTCATGAACATTGGAACCACTGAACAGCATGAGCAGATCATTTTCCTCCCTGCTTGCTATAAAAGGGTAGGTTCAGTTAATTTCTCTGAAATTCTGCAGGATAGAGTTTATAACTAGTTGGGCTGCTTCAGGCCTGGATATATGCAAAGCTTACTCATGTAGGTCACCTGACCTTCTAATTTGATGCTTTCAAATACAGCATCCTCCAGAAATCCCCTCTTATGTGCTAAAATATGTAACTGTTCCTTCAAAACTCTTGGTTTTGCTCTTGAAAAATTAAGTATCTGAAGCTTTTCCAAGACACAAACCAGGCAACAGCAAGCAATTCCAAGAGTAGGATGAGCTTGAAAAGAATAAATGAATGATAGCAACTGTATTGCAAACTCCTGACCTTCGCATATGTCTCTTAACGGCTATAGTTCTTCAAATGTTTTAAATTTCAGCCAGTGTGCTCGGCCACTGAAAAGTACTGTGGTTTACAGCTGACAAAACAGGTAACGGATTTGGTCCAACAGGCAATATAAGAGATCCATTAGGTTATTTATTTTCCCTTCATCCTCCTTTTTCTCTCAACAAATGACCTATTTTATTAAATATTACAACGTATTACAGACACAGTATTTTTATTCTGATGTGTGATATATGCATTCCACCAGCATTATGTGTTTCAATAGTTTGTGTACTTTAGACACTCTAGTTTGTAATATATCTGCCTCTGTCGTATGTTTCTGTGTTTAGAGGAGTGAAACACCCCTGAATAATAAATATGCAGATTAGCTCTATCTGCCTTGTTGCTTTTCCTTCCGTTCAGTTTCTCTATTTTTAATCATTCATTAAAATTTAAATGATAAATCAACAATATTCTCATGTTGAAGCCCTGTTTAGTATGCATGAAAATCAATGGTAAAGTGTTTATTGAATTAAATGGAACAGTATCTGGTCCTTTATACGTATTGATCTAATAAGATAAGGTCTTAACTATTTGCTATTTAGAGACTTCAGCATATCCTTACAATATCCCTAGAACTGATAAAATCAGACAGCATGATATGAAATGGCAAGAAGCCCATTGACTTTCAAGAAGAAAAGAATGTGAGATAAGAATCTTTTGTGCACTGTGTGCTTTTGTCCAAGGGCTGATTCCATGTTAACAAGTAGTGTGGTGCAGCAGAGGGAGATCTGGAAAGTGAAATAGTTTGTGAAGATAGTTTGAGGTCCACACAACCTGTTTTTCAAAGTTTTTATTTAAATCTGTCTTGATATTAATTCATGGACTGAATACATGTCTGTGGCTTGAGAACTGTCCTGAGGCAGATCTTCCAGTTTAGTTTGATCTAAAAGGAATGTAGTGTGCATGCACAAAGAGCACCCTCTCAGATGAACCAAAACATATCATTGGTATGAACCAAAGCATACTGAAGGGTATCTTGAGAGGTTCTATTCAAAAGAGCATTCTTGATCTGAAATCAAATGCTATCAAAATGGAAATGTCAGTCACTGAGCAAGAAGGATGTCCTCTTGAGTTGTTAGAGCTAATGACATCATAACCTGAGGCAGAAAAACAAAATAACATGTTAGGAACAAGAAAGCTGGTTAATATTCAAGGATCACCTCCTCCAAGCTCAGGAGTCATGCATCCCAACAAAGAGGGAGTCAGGCAAAAATGCCAGGAGGCCTGCATGGATGCAGAAGAAACTCCTGGACAAACTCAAAGTCAAAAAGCTGTGTGGTGCAGTTGGCACGCTGGAGGGAAGGGATGCCATCCAGAGGGACCTTGACAGGCTTGAGAGGTGGGCCTGTGTGAACCTCATGAAGTTCAACAAGGCCAAGTGCAAGGTCCTGCACCTGGGTCGGGGCAATCTCAAGCACAAATACAGGCTGGGCAGAGAATGGATTGAGAGCAGCCCTGAGGAGAAGGACCTGGGGGCGTTGGTTGATGAGAAGTTCAACATGACCTGGCAACGTGCGCTTGAAGCCCACAAAGCCAACCATATCCTGGGCTGCATCAACAGAAGCATGACCAGCAGGTCAAGGGAGGTGATTCTCCCCCTCTACTCCGCTCTGGTGCGACCCCACCTGGAGTACTGCATTCAGCTCTGGGGCCCCCAACATAAGAAGGACACGGAGCAAGTTCAGAGGAGGGCCACGAAGATGATCCGAGGGCTGGAACACCTCTCCTATGAAGACAGGCTGAGAGATTTGGGGTTGTTCAGCCTGGAGAAGAGAAGGCTCCAGGGAGACCTTATTGCAGCCTTCCAGTACCTGAAGGTGCCTACAAGAAAGCTGGAGAGGGACTTTTTACAAGGACGTGTAGTGATAGCACAAGGGGTAATGGCTTTAAACTGAGAGAGGGTAGATTGAGATTAGATATAAGGAAGAAATTCTTCACTATGAGGGTGGTGAGGCACTGGAAGAGGTTGCCCAGAGAAGTTGTGGATGCCCCCTCCCTGGAAGTGCTCAAGGCCAGGTTGGATAGGGCTTTGAGCAACCTAGTCTGGTGGAAGGTGTCCCTGTCTGTGGCAGGGGGGTTGGAACTAGATGATCTTTAAGGTCCCTTCCAACCCAAACCATTCTAGGATTCTATGATTCTATGAACACAGAAGACAGAAATGTGCTTTTATGTTATATGGGTGCGAAAGACGTTATTCATCTCATAAAGCAATAAGATTTAAAAATATTTCAAACATTTTAAATGTGTTTATGTTTAAGACAAGCTAAGGATAGTTCTGCAGTAATTTCTTAAAGAGCTTTTAGTGGAAACGCTGATGTAACCTCCGATATAAAGGTATGAATGGCATACCTCTATTACTTGACTTTAATTACTGAACTTCTCAACAGAGTTGGCATAAATATGTATAAATAAAGGTACTGAAGGAGAATGTGCTAGAATTAGAGGTGAAGGAATGTTATCTAGAAATGATGAATTTGGTATCTAAAATTGTTATAGTTATTGCTATTATTTTATCTTCCTTTACTTGAGATAAAATAATGAAATTGTAAAGAACCAGCCATTTCCCACAGTGTTCCTCCTCTTTATAAGAAAGGATAGGCTTTCAAATCATGCTGTGGATTTTCTTTCAAAAACTAAAAGTCATAGAGTTGGAAAAAATTCAGACATATACTTTTGACTTCTTCTATCCCTTCCCTCCTTTTAAAGAGATACAGTAAAATGTCATTGGTTAGGGGAGGCATGAGACTATTTTGACATAGAATCAAGTAACAGCCCAGGTTGGAAGGGACCTTGAAAGATCATCTGTTCCAACATTTTGTGGGAAAGGGAGCATAGACGAGATTATCTAAGCACCCTGTCCAATTGCATCTTGAAAACCTCCAGTGATGTGGACTCTACCACATCCTTGTGGAGGTTGTTCCAGTGATTCTTCTCACTGTAAAAAATTTCTTTCTTATATCAATATGAAACCTCTCCTGGTGCAACTTGTACCCATTGCCCTTTGTCTTTGCCATATGGCTCCCTGTGAAGAGAGAGCCTCTGTCCTTTTCATAGCCACCCTTTAAGTACTGGAATATTGTGATGAGGTCCTCTCTGAACCTTCTCTTCTCCAAGGGGAAAAGACCCAACTCTTTCAGCCATTTCTCACAGGGCAGGTTCTCCAGCCCTTTGATTATCTTCATAGCCCTCCTTTGGACCCTCTCCAGTCTGTCCATGCCTTTTTTGAATTGTGGGGACCAGAACTGGACAAAGTAGTGACAGGCACTGAGTGGGATGATCAGGTCTCTATCTCCACCCTTGCGGATGCAGCTGGGGATCCAATTTGTCATCATGCTGCAGAGGCTCACTGTGGACTCTTATTCAGGTGGTTGCCCACCAGGACATCCAGGTCCCTTTCAGCAAGGCTGCTCCCCAGCCACACAGATCCTAGCCTCACTGGAATCTTTGGTTATATCATCCCAGTTACAAGACTTTGCACTTGTCTTTGTTAAACTTCATACAGTTGTTGCTTGCCCACTCTTCCAGCCTGTTCGGGTCTCTTTGTAAGATGGCTTTCCCTTCTGATGCGTCCTCCTCACCACCAAGTTTGGTGTCATCAACAAGCTTGGTGAGGGTGCTTTTAATCCCATCATACAGATCATTTATGAAGATGTTGAACAGTGTGGGGCCCAGTACAATCCTTGGGGACCCACTTGTGACAGGCTGCCAGCCTGAGTAAAAACCATTGATCACCAGCCTCTGAGTATGGCCCATTTCCTAGCCATCTCACAGACCACCCATCCAATCTGTATCTTGCCAGTTTGTTCAGGAAGAGGCTGTGAGGAACAATGTTGAAAGCTTTGCTGAATTCCAGGTAAATATTATCCACTGCTCTCCCAGTGTTGACAGAGAATGTTATTTTACTGTAGAAGGTGGTCAGGTTAGTCTGGCATGATTTGCCTTTGGTAAATCCTTGTTGGTTTTTCCCAATCACCTGCTTCATTTAGTTTGTGATAATTTCTAGAATGACTTGTTCCATTACTTTTGCATGAATTGAAGTTGGACTAATGGGCCTATAGTTTCCTGGGTCCTCTTTTGGCCCATCTTGTAGATGACATTTGCCATCAAGGATATCCCCTAATCACCATGACTTTTCAAAGATTGTAAGACAGTGGCCTTGCAACAATGCCAGCCACTTCTCAACACCCTGCAGTGGATTCTGTCCAGGGCCATAGATTTATGTGGGTGGAGCCCTTGCAAGAGGCGGCAGACCAGCCTTTCCTCCTCTACTTGGTGGGTCGACGTGTGTTTTGTTGTAGCTACTTGATCCTGTGATCTGGGGTCCAGCTACGGCATTAAAGACAGAGGCGAAGAAGGTATTGAGAAGCTCTGCCTTGTCAACATTGTTAGTGACCAGTTTCCCTGCCTTGTTTAGCAATGGGCCTATGTCTGCCCTGTGCTTCTGCTTACTGCTCACATATCTGAAAAACTCTTTGTTGTTGTTCTTGACATCTTTGTCCAATTTCAGTTGTAGCTGAGCCTTAGCCTTCCTGACTTCATCTCTGAATGCCCTAGCAAGGTTCTTGTAGTCCTCGATGGCTATTTGGCTGCCTTTCCTTAGCCAGTACACTTCTTTTTTGCTTTTAAGCACACCCAAAAACTCTTTGTTAGGCCAGCGTGGTGTCTTGTCTTGACTTCTTCCTTCCCTTAGCAGGGAATGGACTGTTCCTATGCTTGCAGGAGGCTGTTCTTGAATAACTCCCAGCACTCACAAACTCCTTTGCCCTCCATGGATGCTTCCCATGGAATACTTTCGCATCTGGGCTTTGAGTGTATTGAAGCTGGCTCTTCTAAAATCCATGGTCTTTGTCCTACTACTGGTCTTCAGTATGCTCGGGAGGATCTTAAACCCCACAATGTTGTTGTCACTGTATCAAAGGCTACTATTGGTAGTTATGTTGTCAAGTAAGTCTTCTCAGTTCGTGAGCAGTAATCCAGCAATGCACTGTTCTGAGTTGGCATGTTCAGCATCTATAGCGGGAAGCAGTCCTCAATGCATTCCAGCAACCTGATGGATGACTTGTGCGCTGCTGTGTTGTTTTCCCAACAAATGTTTGGGTAATTGAAGTCACCCATGAGGATCAGGTTCTGTTGGCCCAAGAATTCCTTGAGCAGCTGAAGTAAGGTTTCATTAGCCTCATCTTCTTAGTCCAAAATTATTTCATTTAAAAACATAACTTAGAAGAGATGGAAGAGCTGAGGGGGAGGGGAGGGTGGGAATAGAGATATGATTCCTGTCATTATTCTTCTCTTATTTTTATTAGTCACATAATTGTTGGAAGACATGCTTACACAAGCATGTTGCCTTGTGGGACGTTGCCATCTTGACGGAAGAAGGCATATGCCCAAAACAGCTTGCAATTTATCTGAAAACAGGATGCAAGAAAAAAGAGATAATAAGTTTTGGTCCTGAATCTTAAAAATATGCCTGAAGTCCTACCACAATTAATAGCATTATTCATCCATTTGGAATAAAGTATGGATTACATATCTTATTGTGCAAGCAACCACGCAGAGAAGACGAAGGAAATGAAACAGATAAGAATAGCAATACAGTAAGAGACAATGACTCTAGACATGTTGGTATCTTGTGGTAGAGGATGATATAGGGACATCTGGCTTGACTGCCTCTGGAGACAGGTTGGGCTCAGAACCACACATCCCAAATAAACCATCTCTCTTAGAGTCCAGGAATACTCAGACTGGGTGATGTCTCAGCATAGCTTAACTGATGACAGGAAGAGCTGTGCATTTCCACAAGATATGTTGCATTGCTTCTTTTGGATGAGCTATTTCAGGTCACTGGTAGCTCAGGGACTGTTTCACTGTGCTCTGCTGAGCAGCATACATGAGCTATTTGGCTGGCCCAGGTTAATTCAAACGTATTCTGTTCTCTGATTTTGGTTTGCTTAATTTTTTTCCCAACCTTACTAGAAAGACTTTGAGTATTTTCATTCACTTTAAATACATAAAGCCAACCATCTCACTTCTCCAAATCTCAGATATTTGTCACCGGGTGACAGAAATTTATGGCAATTTATGTATTATTTCCTCTAGCCCTCTTCTTATATATTCTTTCACACACATAAGGGACCCCAAATAAACATCAGTGCCTGTGCATTGACAACAAAAGTAAATAAAATACTTTTTCTAGCCAATGTAAATTGTGTTGTATGATTTCATTCCCCAAATCCTCTGAAGCCACACATTTGGTACCAAATATTGTGATATATTTTTTCATTGTATATGAATCAATATATTCTCCTAGAATCATGAAGAAATCAAGATTTGTCTGCATAGACCAAATATTTGTGAATAGAGTCCATAAAATTTAGCAAATAGTGGATTAGCAGTAAGTACTGCCTAATGATGCACTTGACTAAAGTTTCTTTTTTTTTCCCCGTTGGTTAGAAGTAAGCAATTGATTATATTTAATAGACCATGTTAATTATTGCATCTCTGAAATTTATTGAACAATTAAAATAAAGCACCAGAGACTTGTTATACCAAAGGGAACGAAACTACAGTGAGTGTTACACGAAGGGACAATTAAACAACCTAATACCACTGAGCCTGTTCCAGCTGATAATTCCACATATCTATTAACAGAGTTTGAGTCTAAACTTCATTCTGTATTTTGTCACTGAATTAGCCACTGTGTCCAAAGATCTGACCTAAATTCCTTTTTAGTTACTGGCAGAATTCTCACAGACTGCAGTGTGCTTTGGATCAGGCATCCCAAATGACTGGCTTTTCGGCCTAAAATAATGGAAGTCTACCAAACTGATTTGTCACCTTTGCCTGATGTTCACACATATTAATGAGTTCTGAATATGTTAATTTGCTTTGTGCCCAGATCAAATACACTGCTCTGTCAGAACAAAATAAGTTCAGAGCCAAAAAATTTACATGAGTGTAGTTTATTCTGAAAACATTTACATGTCATTAATACATTAACATAATATGATGTTCAGAGCATATTTAACTGTGACTGGGATGCTCCTGATTAGAAATTGTGGGCAGTGGAAAGATCACAGCTTTTCTGTGTTGTGGGGCTTTTTAGGCATCCCTGGATTACCTTATATCACAGGAGCTGAGACCTTCTGCTGAAGTGAAAATTGGAGATCACAATGCTTTAAGCTATTATTTTCCTGTGGGATCATCTATGCCTACTGGTGATTGATAGTTCTGAGTTTTGCTGGACACATGGGACTGGATTCAGCTGTCCAAACACAGGTGTCTAGTGCCATTTTAGCTTCACTGCATCCTGCCTGACCTCTAGCTCTCATTTGAGAAGAGAATGTGTGTATCTAATAACCCAACCAAAACAAATTGGATACCACAAAGAACTTCAAATATGCATCACTGCCTGTGATTAAAAAGAGAGGAAAATCCTTCATCTTCCTTGTCTATAATGGAAGCACAAACACCTTGTTCATATGTAGACAGCAATATATTCACACCAGAATTTAAAGTCTTAATCTGGAGCTGAATCCTACCCATGGTTAGTATATATGAACCCCCTAGAGATTCCTAAGCTTCCTCTTGAGTGCCAAGCCTAACCTCAAACAGTAAGGGTAAGTAAAGTCTTTCCTTCGCAGAGAACTTCAGGCAGATTGCTATTGAACTTTCTGAGAGTAGAAAATGGGGAAGCTTTTTTTACAGTTTTCTGGAGAAAAAGGACTGTACTACTTCTTATCCTAACAGCAGAGAGAATCTGCTTGAATGACACAGCCCAACATTATCTTTTGTTACACTTGCTATGGAGAAGATTTTTTCTAACATAGTTCAAGTGTTGTTTCTAACCCAGTGTAGGGCTACCACCCCATTCAGACAGTTAAGGTGTTTCACCACACTTCAGATGACTAAGTATTGGACTGGAGGAGCCATAACATTGATCCTGCAAAACAGATTCTTCTGTCCCATGTATGTATCTCATCCTGTTGAATAACTGTTTTCTTTTCTCCTTTCAAGAAACCTTTGACTGACAGCAGCTGTATTGCTGCTTCTCACTGCTGTGAGCTGTTGTGGGGGGGGCTGTGAAAATCCTAGGAAGATCAGACTGCTCTTGCGCTTGGCAGTGAAGGCATAGCTGTACCTGCTGCCCTGAACTCCTGCAGAAGCCTGTTCCATAAATTAAAGGTTTTTGTTAGCAGAGCCTGAGTCTTAACCATTGCAAGCTGAATAGGAGCAGTGGCCACCAAAGCATCCCTGCAGATCACAACTTTCATAGCAGGGAAGGAATGGAGGTGGTCCAGAGCAGATCAGTCTCAGTTAGCTCACCTGTTTTCAAACTTTGAGCAACAGAGAAAGAGTAAACAACCGAGCCTGGGATCTGACTGGCAAATCAAACAGGCTCTGTACACGAGCTGGGTGAGGGGATATGGCCTTATGGGATTCCAGTGACTGAAGAGGACTGGAGGAGGAATTTAGCAAAGTAGCTTTGCAGGCAGTCAAAATTATCTGCCTCTGCTATTTGGCAAACTTTGTGAACAGGGAATCCAGGTGGGAGGTTATTTTTCATCTTCAGCCTTAAGTCAGACCTGCTGCTCAGTCAGTAGAGTCAGTATTTTTTAAGTGTAGCCTTTCTGGAGGGTAATGAGCAATTGCGTTTCTCTTGACTGAACAAGACTTTGAGTAGCAATGGGCTGCCTGGCAACACGATTGCTCCTAGCTGGCTGCATGATGTCGACCAAGGCTAAGTGTGACGTCACCCAGCAGCTGCCAGCCGCTAGCTGATTACAGCCATACGATGATCGCCATTTGGATTCACACACAAACAGCTCATTCATGCTCAGCTGTTGCTTTCTTCCCCGGGTAACAAAAAGGCTCTTTGATACAATGATGGCACAGGGAATATCATCAGGCCATAATAAAGTACATTTAACTCCATCATGTTTTTGAACAATGGTTTGGAAAATTACACCCCTTAAGGTGTAATAAAAATACATTGCCAAAGACATGATGTGGTAGCACATCTTAGTGGTACTGACTGTCAAAAGGTACTTTACTGCATGACTGTAGAATCTCCTACCCATTATAGGTAGGGTGGGTAAGAGCAGGTAGAAAGGGAAAAGGATGAGTATGCCTTGTTTTAAGCTGCCTGCCTTCAAAATGTAGCAGAGCAATTAGAGCTGAGGCTCAAACATAGTAATAAACCAGAGTATGTGGTTAGCACTGGTGCTGCGGTTGCATTTAAAACCCTGTCCAAACCCACAGAGCTGTTAATGCTCATGACTATGAAGAATTAGGTTTGCATTACACACAGATTTTGTAACAATGGAATTTGAGGCTGTTTATTTATTTATTTATTTATTTATTTATTTTTATCACATAGTGCTGGAATAGTTCATTCTAGAATAAGCACAGCTACAGAGATAAATTTAGTGTCATAGCCCATGCTACCCTGATTTTTTCCCCCGTATTCAAAAAGTAGATTTTATAGGTATGTGTTGTTCATTAGAGGGCACCACTGATATTAGGAGCTCTGTTACCTGATCCATACCTTTATTGCTCTTTGATCACAGAAAAACGCTAACTCAGCATCATTAAAGTCAGTGAATAAATTCTCCATTGAAAATTCTGCTGGTTTCTGGAATGCTATTTTTAACTTTCTGTTTATAGTATATGTATATACGTGTATACTTGTGTGCACATAAAAATCATTTGACAGCGGACCTTTCCACTTTATTTTTAGTTTTCTTGAAGTTTTACTTCTATATTGTTGTATCACAGAAGGCTAGATTGCATATCAGATGAATTTTAACCACCGCCTTTCTGTGTGGTTTTTTTTCGTTATTTGATTCTATAAAGTGCCAGTGGTTTGGATGCATTTTTAAAAGCTCCAAAGGAAAAAAAGAAAACAAAACAACAGTGACATCAGACACTTCATGTTTTAAATTACTAGCTAGCTGTGTATTTATATCCCATTTGTCAACTCTGTACAGAAATATAGTATTTACTGCAAGGTGTTCACAGTATGTCCCCCTCTAGTGGCCATTTCATTTAATGTGTTGATAAATAGAACAGGCTGAATATTTTCCAGGAAAACAGGTATTTAAATTAAAAAATAGGCTTTTTCACATATTTAATTTGGCTTGGAGAACTGGGTTTTGGGGTTTTTTTTTCCTAAAAAAATATCTGGAAGTTGAACTATCTTGAGTTTCAGCTGATCTGTAAAGGCCAAGAATTTCTCTGAGACAGAACCTCCCCATGCTAGAAATAAATTGTGGTAAAACAAGGGAGAAGGAGACTGAAAGAGCTACCTGTCCCTACTGAGGAGAGAAGGCACATGGGATAGCTTACATAAATACTCTGCAGAACACTAATGAAAGTGTATCACTAAATTATAACAGTTAAAATATCAAATTGATATTTCTGTGGAAAAAAAAAAAAGCAGTATTACAGAATCACAAAATTACAGAATCACAGAATCTTTGAAGTTGGATGGCAGCTGCCAGAGATCAATCCAGTCCAACCCCCCCACTCAAGCCGGGTCACCTACAGCAGGTTGCCCAGGGCTGTGTCCAGTCAGGTTTCAAATATGCCTAAGGATGAAGACATTACAACCTCTCCAGGCAACCTGTTCCAGTGTTTGAGCACCCTCACAGTAAAAAAAGTTTTTTCTTATGTTCAGATGTTGTGTCCCATTGTCTCTTGACCTGTCACTGGATGCCACTGAGAAGAGTCCGTCTCTCACTGCTTCATTCCCTCCTGTAAGATATTTATCCACATTGGTAAGATTCCCCTGAGCCATATCTTCTCCAGGCTGAACAGTCCCAGCTCTTTCAGCTTCTGTCCTCATAGGAAATATATTCCAATCCCTTCATCATCTTCATGGTCCTTCTCTGGACTCACTTCACTAAGTTGATATATACATGATCACCATATTCACCCCATGTATGCACATGCACAGATGCATGTAGATATAGGTATGTTCTGCAGAAATGCCATAAAGTGCCTTTGCCTTAGTTTTCTCAGACGTTTTGGGACAGGAGGCGAGAGAAGCTATTTAACTCATTTTAGCCCTACCCCTACTACATTGGTTAGCTGGGGAAGCCTGTCCACATATTACTGCATCAGTCTTGGGTTTGTTGATGCAGGCTCAGGTATTCCAACCTAGCTGGCAACCTAATTAGGAAAAGGTTAAAGTTTTGTTGCTTTTTCAACATGGAACCCAAATGGTCCACACCTAACAAATTGGTATCTGAACAGAACATGCTGGTGTTAAATCCCTATATGCAGTAAGGACTTCTCCTACCCCTCCTCTGGATTCACCCTGTTTGCCGAGCTCTCCAAAGGCATCCTGTCATGCTCTGTGGCCTCCTGGGCTGTCACAACACCTATGTGTCTCCTAAAGTAAAACCTGTGTGTGCAACCAAAGCAACATAAGGAATTCATTCACTCCTTCTCATCTCTAAGAAAGCAAGGCTTCATCATGCGTAACGGTTACTTAGGAAGACAGACACCATAACCCCAAACGTCCCCCCTTCCTCATTCTTCCCCCAGCTTTTATTGCTGAGCATATGGTATGGAATAGCCCTTTGGTCAGTTGGGGTCAGCTGTCCCAGATGTGTCCCCTCCCAACTTCTTGTGCACCCCCAGCCTACTCATTGGCAAGGCAGTGAAAAGCAGAAAGAGCCTTGACACCGTGTAAGCACTGCTCAGCAATAACTGAAACATTCCTGTTTTACCAACACTGTTTTGGTCATAAATCCAAAACACAGCACCCTATGGGCTGCTATGAAGAAAATTAACTCCATTCCAGCCAAAGCCAGTACAGAGACCAACATTATAATCAAATCTTACAGGTGCCATCCATATATCTATTACATTTAACAAGATCAAGAGTTAACATACTTTGAAATGCAGATGTGAATAACAGCATCATTACCTGTTATGGACAGACACTCAGTCATGGTTGCACTTTTGAGGCTGAGGAAGCTAGTAAATGCCAGTCTACACTAGATGAGATTAAGGGTTTCCATGAAGGTTACCTTTACTAAGTGAGATGGAGAGAAGAAAAGGTATATTAGCATAAGAAAGCAGCCAGGAGCACCAAGCTATCTGTCAGCCACATACTGACAGTGCATTGGGACAATATAATGAGTTTTGAGAAGCTCAGCGAAGAGCAAGGCACTTAGTGTTAGACTTTGGGAAAATATATGGCAGATGAACAGGAAATGAGATGAAGGAGAATAATCGGAAGCCAACACCTACCAATTTTGACGGTAGTGAGAGATAATAAAGGATCAATTAGAAAAACTCGCCAGTTACTTTCATGCCAGTAATAGTAACAAAAACTGGCAATGGCACACTGATAATGACATTTTGATTACCTGCATCCCCATGACGTCCCTCAGCTTTCAGTGAACCATCAATAAAGTCCATGGTGATAAGGGTGAGATTGCTTTCCAGGCAGTGGTTGTGGTTGTGAAGGACAGTCACGAAAACTCTTCCTGCTATGGGTAGATCTCAAAACGATTACAGTCTCAACCATTCTGTCTAGTCAGGAGGCACAGCAATATGGAAGGACGGAGAGCCCCTCTCATTGAAGTCTGCCATGGTGTTACACCGAAAAGAAGAATAAGGCCAGGCTTGTACCTCTTTGTGCTTGTCAGTAGCAGCTGATGGTCAGAATAATCCCATGACAATAACAGCGGTTATATTTGCAGGATGCTTCAGGGAAAGCTTATTTGAACCCACATATAAATATTGTTCTTATCTCAAGTACATGTTCAAACAACCTTAATTTACTTAAGCTGAAAACATTCCCATAATACCTCTTCTCCATTGATCTTGCTTGAATTCTTATATCATATTTTTGATCCTTAGATTTGAAAGCTCCTTGAAGAGGAATCAAGATTTATCTTCATTGTACTAATGCAGAAAGAGGGATGAGTTGGTTAAATTCACTGCATTAGCAGTTAAGACATCACTTTTGTGACCAAATGCCCTGGCCCTTTTCAAAATCTTTTATGTCTGACCTATCCCTATTTCATATAATTTCAGGAATAGTAATTTTGTTATGGCTTCATTAGTCAGTAATGTATGCTAAAAGGAAATAATTTCAGTGTATATTAAGCATTCATTTTCTCTGTCCTGTAGAGAAGACAGCTGTCAAGGAAGAGTTTTGATAAATCATGAAACCTAACAAATTACAAAGAAAACACACATTAGTTACAAGTTATTGTCATGTAAATAATCCATTTGTTTCATAAATAGTGTCCTAATTGTCAAAAGGCAGCATGACGCACAAACCGATGTGATTAGACCAAGATGTAAACAAAAATATAAAAGATTGATCAAAAGCATTTAAAAGTTACTCAGAATCTAATAATTTGTGGATGGGGCTTGCTCTGGGAGGAAGTGAAAATAAGAAAGAAATGATTCGGAGAGGGAAAATATAATGATCTTTGAATAACAGGATGCTGAACAAATAATGTGATTTCATGCTAGGGAAAATAAACAATAGTGAAATGAAAGATGAATTCTCTTAAGAATGATTATAGGGAATTAGAGATGGAGGACAAAGGAAAAAGCAAATATATTAAATAATTACGATAAGCCAACATAAACGGGGTGAGGGGTGAAGAACAGGACTTTGCTGAAATGAATAAATGATTTCCAGAGAAAGCCCCCCTTAGGAACTCCAAAATACATACATAAAAGTAATTATGGTTAGTCACTTTTACAGTTGTCAAAAAGGTGAGTTCCTTTAAGAATGTTAAAATGACAGGTTATGGAATGACTGAAAGCCTTTAAAGGAAATGCAGCTTAAAAAAAAAAAAAAAGGATTACTGGATTAAAAGGAGAATCACATGTTCTATCCTTTCATGTAAAAAGCCTATGGAATGAGTCAGCTAATTAAACTGTTCAAAATGGAGAGGTGAGAATACAAAATTAGAGACCTCTTCTTTTTCCTGATGGAGACCATTTCAGAAATTATGTAGCAGAATATTTTTAAAAGTACCATTGATTAACTTGATTGACAAACTGAATGCTCATGATTAATAATATGATACTTTAGGGGATTATCTGACATTTATTAGATGGAAAGGTATTTTTATTTTTTATGTATTTTATTTTTATGATGAGAAAAGCGTACTGGTCTGTATACTCAGCAGCTACCAGATAAGGCGCAGACTTGCTGCGGGATATGGCATCAGTGATTTAATGTCTCTGTGTGAGACTTTGACTTGACTGGTGTTCAGCTAGGTCTTGATAGTGAGTTCAGAGAGGCTTGAAATTCTTCCCTGATTCTCTTCCCTCCTTTTGCAGTAAGCTTTTTGGAACATGGACTGCCTGTTTATATTCAAACCATAATAGCATTTAGCTACTGGTCTTCTGAATGCTACTGAATTCAAGTACTTAATCATAGTAAAATTATATATCCAAAAAGGCTGAATCACGCAGGTAGATAGGAAACAGCCTTCTGAATTAAAATTGCTTAAAAGATGGCAAACACAAGCAGAAAAAAAAAAAAATAGGGTAAATGTTGAAAATGCCCTTTAAATGTGCCATGAAATATATGGTTCCCAAAGAGAAAATGAAGAGAAAGCCACCTTAGTGTGCTATGGGAGGGTAGTATAATTCTTAGGAGGTGGTATTATTGCTGTGAAAGGCACTTGTTATACCTCACCCAGAGCACTTTCTGCAGCTTTTGTTGCAATACCTCAGCAAGAACATAATTGCCCTTGAGCTAGTAAGAAGCAGAGCAGCAAGAATAATATCCTTTGAGATGTGTCATAGAGAAAGGTTAAAGGAGTTTGGTCTAGTGCAATAGAAGAAGAGACTTTGTAACAAATTAATTGAAGTTGCTGGGGCTATTAACAACCTACCAGCCATGATTTGAGAACAGAAAACCACAGAAAAATAAAGCTTATTAAAATGGCTTAATTTTAATACTTCGCCTGCTAAAACACACAACACACAATAGACCAGATGCTCATCTGGGGAAGCTTGAGGTCAGGCTATGAATTCCATCAAATTACACTAATTTACACCTGCTGAGGGTCTGTCTTGCAATTAATTTGCCCTCAGAACATTCTTGTTCATATTAAACCTTTTCATTTTAGTAAGTAGAATAACTTACTAAAATGGATAAATAATTCCTTCAAAGTGACACACAGAGTGAATATCAAGAGAGTTTTTCTTTTTTTTTGTTTTATTTCTCCTTTAGTGTCATGTTTCCTTTTCTCCTGCTTTTATTCGAAGTCTGCTAAGCAGTACAATCAAGACAGATCAGAATAGGGTTCTTTGATCAATCAGGTTTTAGACAGAAGTTGCGGGAAGACTTTTTTCCTCTCCGTGACACAGTTCAAGTGTTTTGGGATCTTCTCAATGTCAAGTTTAATTTCATTTATGTCTTTATTGTAGTGAAGTACTTGCCTGGGGGGAAGTACTTACTTTGGAAAGATGCTGCCCTTAGATCACATATTAAACTGCATGTTTACTTGACATGTTTTCAAAACTTAAGGTTAATCTAGGCTGACATACACTTAGTAACAAAGTAAGGCCTATAGTTTCATAATACTGTGTCTGCTAGTGGTTAAACTTGATGGGAAACTTCTCCATAATGTATAATTTGGAAAAGTTGCTATACGATAATAATTTCATTGCTTTTCAGAGAACATCCTTGGTTAGACCTGGCCCTAGACATACTCTCAGGTGTTCTTTTCCACTGATTCTAAGTCCTGAACTGAATGGAAGTCATGAAAGTACAAAAGTATGGAAAAAGAACAAAATACCATGTAAGCAACCCATGATTACACTAGAAGCAAACAAACAGAGGCAATACACACATTAAAATCCAACAAGAAACTGAGAAGTCATTCTGTGAGTGGTGAAACTGACTGAGCCTTTTTTCAAATGACCTTGTGCAAACTAGTTGATCATGTACATGGATTCTGCTACTTCTACCAGAACTGGCTATGAACTCTCACCAAATTCTAATAAAAATGAGTGCAAGGCAGCATTTGGGCCTATAAAGGCAGTCTCTGTATACTGTAAAGGGTGGATCATGTGTCATGGCCTGTGGCTACTGATGCTAGTTCAGAATTGATGCTCCTCTAAGCTACTGGAGATCAGCACACTCCAGGTGCCCTGGGCTTTATATTTCAGGTGAAAGATAAATGCTTCGCTGGCCATTTAATTTAGTGGAACCATCACTGAAGCTCTGCAGGCCATACAATCTACAACATTCCCAAATCCCTTTGTCACTCTTCTGGACAAACACAGAAGTGATCATTACTATTTACTATCTCCAGCAAAGTTACAGCCAGAAACATCGATCAAATTTAGGATCTCAGTGTGGAGCTCCAGAGCAGGTATAAGATCATCCCTGCTCTGGTGGGTTAGCCTTGGCTAAGGGCCAAACTCCAACCCAGCCACTCGCTCACTCCCCCCGCTCATCAGAACAGGAGGCATCTTAAATGTTCCACAGCTTTACTGTGAGGACAACTTTATGCATGATGGTGACATGTTAAAAGAAGTTTTGGGTCCAGAAAGATGATAGATTGACATTTACTTCTCTGAGGAGTTGGTATACTTTTAAGCCTTTGACTTTGTGCTAAAGGTGATTTTGACACCAATAATATTGCTATATTCCAAAGTAACATCAGACTGTAAGAGCAGCAGTACTGGATTAGACTGCATTGGTACTGATGAAGGGTACTTGGCTTGGCTGAGGGGCTCAGCCAAATACATTGGTACTTGGCTGAGGGGCTCAGCTGTGTCCTGCGGTGGGGCCCTTGGAGCCGGCTGGGACCGGCTGGAACCGGCTGTGTCTGGCATGGGGCAGCCCCGGCCTCTCCTCACAGAGGCCACCCCGGAAGAGCCCTCCTGCTAACACCTGTGCACTGACACCCTGGATACTGAAACTAAGAATTAACAATCAAAAGTTAGTCATTTTGAAAGCAGACCAGACAGATTTGGGAATGAAGGTAGAATGCTGTCAGAAGAAACAAAGATGTATGAAAAGAAAGGTAAATACAATTGCAAAAAGCCTGAACCTGTGTAAGTGTTCACACGATGACACTTTACTTTCATTAAACAAGGCACTCACCTATTAGAACTGGTACATTACTTTAGCTGAAGGGATACTAGCTGATAACAGATAAAGACTGAATTTAGGTTGTTGTGTTTTTTTTCTTTTAACCCGTCTGAGGCTTAGCTCATTACACTGAGGATGGGGGAGATGCAGAGTCATGTGTTTACCTACAGCAAATCCACACAGTCTGACCTGGAGTTTAAATAATGTACTCGACTGGGGCTTTCAGTAAAGGGTGGAGACAAAAGTACCCTCATCTCTTGCCTTGGTTAAATACATTCCTGATATCATTTTAGTGCAGTAAATGGATTTGGATTTGCATACTATATAACGTGAGAAAGGGAAGAAGAATTTGCCCCTCAAAAAACCACTCCTCTTTTTTGCTCATTGACCAGCAATCACAGCTCACTTTTGACTTAAGTGAGATTATATGATTTACCTTTCTCTTACAGCCTTTTCTCCTTATCAGTGAGAGAATCACACAACACAACAGCTGTTTCTTTCAAAACAGATGGGGGGGGGGGGGGCAAAAAATGAGGCTAAATCAAAGATGAACACATCCACAACTGAACCTCCACATCTTGTACCCAATTTGAAATGTTTCCTTTACTCAAAAATGAAAGTAGTGATGCAGATGGAAAACAAATTAATCCACTGGGCTTGAATACTCACAGGCAACAATAAGGAAGACTAGATTTTTCTTTTTTCTCTGAGTAAGCGCTGCTGCACAGGCTAACCATGCATTGCTAATCATATTTACAGAGCTGATGTGCTCAAAAGACATCCTGTTGGGAAGCAGAGTGTGCGGAATATGTCCTCATGCTTTATGAATTTCAAGGAAATGCTGCAACAGGTTGTGAGAAACAGATGAAATTGGAAGAATTCTATTAGTAGTGGTGGGAAAATGAAGATAGCTTTTAAATGTGTACCGGCTAAGGGAAATAATCACTTGGAGTTAATTGACTCCAGTTGAAGACCTGGGGCATATGTTTTGATCAGTTCACAGCATTTTTTTTTTTTAAGTTCCTTCCAGTTTCTTCCCCGTTTTGCAGACAAAAATAATGCTGAAAACACAATGATTTCTATATTCTTTGTATTAGACCTTCACATAAAAATGATCAGTTCTAGCCTTTATAAGTGACAATGGATCTAGGGTCTCAAATTTGAGATAATGAAAGTTTCCTGATTTTCAGGAAGCTTTTTTTGATTGATAGTTTGTTTTTTGGTTTTCTTTTCTTTTGTTTTGTTTTAATTATGTCTTCTGGAATATCTTATATATCACACAAAAAGTCATATATACTTAGTCTTCGTGCTTTTTTCTAAAATCTTTTCCATCTAGAGGTATTTCTAACCATTCTTATTCACTGGATACAGTGGTGATGGGAAGGAAGAACCTTTCACACCAAACTGAATCTAAAACGTAATGCTCAAAAAGGGTTAAGGCAGTTGAGTAAGGTATAAGGACACTGACAGAAATAGTAGTATAATATCCCTACATATAGCCCGGATGTACACAGGCAGCTCTTGGTTACATGTCTATTTAGACCATTCTCATGCAGGTGATTTCAGACAAGTGGTTTTACTTTATATATAAATCAGAATAACTGACTTTGGAGCCATCACATCTATGTGCAGAAACCTTTCAACTGATTCAAACCAGGTTTTGGTGTCAGGCCTGTTTCTGTTGCCTGAAAGAAAAAGCAGTTGAGAAGTTTAGTAGGCATATTTAAATGTACCTTAATCTAGTTATTCTCATAGTCACATTCTTTCTCTCTTCTTTTCTCAGCTCACCTTCATCCCAACCCTGACTTGTCTTGTACCATTATGCTAGATCCAAAATGCATATTTAATTATGGAAGAGAGAGATTCCACACCTACGGTGGGACCTCTGAGCTAACTTAAAAGGGGACTTAAGGTCAGCACTGCAGTGTTTAATTTTAGTGATGTGTCAGAGGACAGGATCTGCAGCCTCGTGTTATCACCTATCTAGGCTTTTAAGAGTATAATCTATAAAAGCCGTAATACTGACCCTGGAAACCATCTAAGATGGTTAATTGCAGATACTATCAGCAGGATGATGCTTCTGAGGAATTTTGGTGCAACTTTCCCCTTACAATTTACCATCCTAGTGAAGGAGATAATTCAACCAGGCCACTTCTTGATTAAGACAGCGGTGTGGGTCCTTCTCTTTCACCCAGTAGCCAGTAATTAAAATTACTCATCTGGAATATATGAAAACCTGAATCAACTGTGCCCTCTGATTTAAAGCAGGGATTTTGCATCCCAGTCTCCAGCATCCTACCTGAAGACACAGACCATTTGATCAGAGAATATGCTCAAGTATTACTTTCATAATATCTAGCCATGTTTAAAGACTCAAGAATAAATTGGGCTACATGCAAAACAAAAGGAGACTGAGTCTCTAATTTATGGCAGTGAAACTCATAAAGGAAAGACAAATACAGTCCTGAGCTTTGCCTAAAAGTATTTGCACTCAAATAGCCTATGAAAAGTCACTTGAGACCAGACATGGTCATTCAGATATCAGACTTTCCTTTAATTTTTTGTTGAAGCTGTTTTAGTTTTTGTAAGTTAATAATTATTCATCAGCTGAGACTGTAGGAAACCATAACAACAGTCATTTAGGACAGAAGACTGGCTCTCTGTTCTTAAACCTGTGAGTAGCTGAAGATTATTATTTGTTCATTTATTTATTCATATATATATTTTTACAAAGTGGAGTGTTTTCAACAGGAGACAAATGGGAACAATATACCCTCACATACCTTATACTCTAATTATTAGTGCATTTACTTAAGCAGGGTAGATTTGATATAGCTTAGACAGAAAGAAAGACAGAACTTAACCATTTCCATTTCTAGAAGACTATTTTAACTACTTGACTAAAAAGCAGAGAGTTATTTTCTCATCTAGCTATCTTCTGCAGGAAATTACTATCTTTCTCTTTTCTCTCCTTTTTTTTAGAAAAGGGTTTAGCTATTTAATTTCAAGAGAAGGATCAGTTTATGAATCTTGAGAGGGCTAAGATATTTGGAAGGTAAAAGCCTGCTTCCCTTAGAGAGCATTACTAAAATGTCTGTCTTTGGAAAAGCACAAGTTGGGAATTATACCTTTCCTCTGGCACTGTACAGGAGAGCCTGGGTAGGGATCACTAATTCCCCTTCACAAGAAAATGTTTTAATCCCTAATGCAAGTGAAACCTGAAGTGTCCCCTTTCCTTTTTCTTTTTCTTTGAACGGTGCCATGAACTCATCTAACATTCAATAGGAAATGCATGCTTTGAAGGAGGGGAGCAATGGATACTAATGTGTTATACCTTTTACAAAATGTGTACACTTGCCAAAATTTTTCAACACTAGAAGGATATCAAAGCTTTTATTGACTTAGGTGGGCTTTTAATTTCACTGCAGATGTTTCAGAATTGAAAACTTCTAAGAAGCATTTTGCAAAGTTGACATCCAACAAAAATCAATGAGTTCATAGGTGGTCTCAAACAAGAACCACATCCAATCAATTCTTCATCTTGCATAAGGTTTTCAGGATACTCATTAAGCTATTCTAGGCATATTTGAAAAGATATTGATCTTTACTGAATGTGTAAACAAATCCTTTGAATGTTGCTGTATTGAGCACTCACAAACTCTATAGATAGATTCAGGAAAATAGAAAGTAAAGTAATATACTATTCTGGCATGCAGGCTTACAATACCAAGTTCACCTTACAGAACACAATTCTTTGTCACAAGGGCACATTGTTGGCTCATGTTTTACTTGGTGTCCACCAGGACTCCCAGATCCTTTTCTGCAAAGCTAGAACATATAGTCATTCAGTCCCAGGAATCAAAGGTAGTTGAATATGACATTTTTAGCATTGCTTTCTACTGGATCTTCACAACAACAGTGATTCTTGTAGGCTTAGACAGGCCTTAAGTTTGACATCCCCAGGCCTTTCAACCTTACTCCATGGTTTCTGTACCCATTCCATTGCTTACTGCTTGCCATTTATGTAGAATAGCATTCCCAGTGCATCAAGAATCTTCAAAGGATGAAGAATATACCAGATCCTCACAAAATTGTGCATTTATTAGTAGACTTCAATAAAAATACTTCTTCATGCCACAAAACTTACTCATATGAGTTTCCATTACTCATAAAAACCACACAAGTGGACTATGCACATGATGCAAGAATATGTCAGTTAGATGTGAATTTGCTTATTATTGTTTGTTTAAATTTTTAAAAACCCTCCAATAATAAGAATAGATGAATGTACATTTCTAAGTAATCAACAATTTAATGATCAATAATTATCACATTAGTATGATAAGGATATTTAGTTTTTCTCCAACATATTTTTGGAAATAGATCTTGAAATATTTTGCAATGGAGTCTAAAATTATTTAATCCATGTAAAAGTTGCAAGATACACAGCACAGAAAGCAAATACAGTGGTGACATTTAGAAAAAGATGAAGACAGGTGAACCCAACTACTTCTGCTTCCTTTCTTTTCCCAACATACCAAAAAAGAGTGAGCAGTTCCTTTGATATCTTCATAGAATAGAAAATTCAAGTTAAATTTCTCTAAGTTCTCTTTCTATTTCTTACTAGCTTTGGAAGTCCAAAAAACCCTGTGATTTTGAACTTTGAAAGTGTTGCTCAAATATCCCAAAGAACTAATTGTGCTCTACACCTGCTTCTTCTCCAACCTCTAATTTTTGATGTTGACAAAGGTTATCTTCCATCATGGAGTACCTTCACCTGCTGCTGTAGATCACAATATCAACTTATCTTTCCCCTGAACATAGAGATGTACTGCAATTGAGAAGATGAGAAGAGAGAGGACATTTTCTGTGGCTTTGGTGCCATGGTAGAAATCTTGTACAGACCATGCTGATGGGACCTGCTCATTTCTACTCTGACCACCTCAAAGGTTGCCTAGTGTTTTGTAGACCTCAGCTCTGATGGCTTTTCACTCACATCAGCTCCAATGCACACACTGTAGTAACTGCCTTAATAAGTTGAAGTTTCATAGAAGACACTTATGTAGAGAAAAAGCCTGTACATTACTCACAAACTTCTTCAACCAACCTTACAGCCCCCACATCAATAACGAAGGGAACAATCGTACAAAGTAAAGAGCAAAGGATTTCTGATAAGAATTGTTTAGTACTGGGGCTGATTGACTCTCTCTGACACCTTAAAACTTCCCACAACAGGTAATGCCTTTCCTGAAGCCACTGCTGGGTCTGGTTGATAAGGGTACTTGAAATGCTGAAAGCTGTGATCTTGTTAAAAAGGGTCAAAAGAAGCAATCTTAGTAACATTTCAATGGTTGGATTATTGCTACTGAAGAGAGCAGTAAATGCCACTTACAACTAAATTTTCCACTTCATCCAAGGTGCGGATAACTGTTCTTCTGATACCTTTCCCCCAAGGAAAGCTCTGCAGCAGTAGGCAAAGGAAAGTAATTACATATTTAAAGGTACAGCTGTCAGATAAATTCAATGCAGTGGGGAAAAAAAATATAAACACAAAGCCAGGGAAAAAAAGAAAGTAATTACTTACAGGTATTTTGTTTATTTAATATATTTGATTAAATCAGGGAAACTATGCCCAATAGCTCAAATTAATTGCTTAAAATCAATTAAGATGCATAACTGTGTATTTACAGGATTTTTTTTAACTATGTGCTGCATTGTTAAATGCCTCAGTCTGTTTTCTTGTCATGGCTGCTCAGCTAACATACACCTTCTTATCCAAGATATGTTATGTTTATAGTTTTCTTTTCTTCTTTGCCTTTGTTTGCCTTTTCTAAACCTAAAAGACAAGCTGGAGTGGCTGATCTCATCTTTGACCAGCCATAGGGGACAGAGGAGGGGAACATCCTATCAATGGCAAACAGGAGGCTTGGCTGTACATGATCTGGAATAAGAAAAACCCAGGAGTTATCCTGCTTCTTGAAATTGGACTGTATACTCAGTCTTTGAATCAACAAGGTTGGTCATCTACACAGTGCAGATAGTTTCTGACTCTGAGGAACCAATAAGCATGATCCCAATTTTTTGGATGAATTTTGAAATAACACCAGAAATTGTAAGTATTGCCTGATGTGGTGAGGATGTCCAGGATTTGAATGAAGTTTCTCCAAGCAGGAGGTGTACAACAGCATAGGATAGAGCAAACTCCAAGCAGCTTGAAGAATTTCTAGAAGGCTCAGGAGAGAGACAAAACCACTGATGCTCTGCTCGGAATTGGCCCCATGTGCTTTCCTAGTTATTTTCCGCATGAAAGCAGTTCGTATGCAAGGAGCTTGTATGCAACAGCTCACTTGATCTTACTCAACATTATTTAGGGAACAGCAACACTGGATGTTGTGGGTAGAGAAGAGATTGTAGAGAGGTTAAAAGTACTTAGTGACACTCAGCCCGGAGCTAACACAATTGCATAGTGTGAAGATTGTTCACACCTCACATCTAGCTGACTCTTGTGGTTTAGCTTCAGCCAGCAGCTAAGCACCACGCAGCCGCTTGCTCACCCTCCCCCCCCGGTGGGATGGGGGAGAGAACCGAAAGAGCAAAAGTAAGAAAACTCGTGGGTTGAGATAAGAACAGTTTAATAATTGGAACAAGAACAACAACAAATAACAAATTGTAATGAGAAGGAAAACAACAAGAGAGAGAGAGAGAAACAAAACACAGGGAAAAACAAGTGATAGAACCGCTCACCACCTGCCAAACGACGCCCAGCCAGTCCCTGAGCAGCAATCGCTGCCCCCGGCCAACTTCCCCCAGTTTCTATACTGACCATGGCATCATATGGTATGGAACAGCCCTTTGGCCAGTTGGGGTCAGCTGTCCTGGCTGTGCCCCCTCCCAGCTTCTTGTGCACCTGGCAGAGCATGGGAAGCTGAAAAGTCCTTGACCTGTGTAAACATTACTTAGCAACAACTAAAACATCAGTGTGTTATCAATATTATTCTCATACTAAATTCCAAAACACAGCACTATACCAGCTACTAGGAAGAAAATTAACTCTATCCCAGCCAAAACCAGGACACTGGCTCAGAGTCTGGACATAACAAACATATGTCTGACCTCACTGTTTTGTGTAGGCAACCTTCCATATCGTGGTTGCTGAATCAAAGAAAGGAATTTGAACATTAAAAAAAAAAAGAAGAAGAAGAAGAAAAGAAAAGGAGGGAAAAAACAAAAAGGGAAAGGAAAGGAAAGGAAAGGAAAGGAAAGGAAAGGAAAGGAAAGGAAAGGAAAGGAAAGGAAAGGAAAGGAAAGGAAAGGAAAGGAAAGGAAAGGAAAGGAAAGGAAAGGAAAGGAAAGGAAAGGAAAGGAAAGGAAAGGAAAGGAAAGGAAAGGAAAGGAAAGGAAAGGAAAGGAAAGGAAAGGAAAGGAAAGGAAAGGAAAGGAAAGGAAAGGAAAGGAAAGGAAAGGAAAGGAAAGGAAAGGAAAGGAAAGGAAAGGAAAGGAAAGGAAAGGAAAGGAAAGGAAAGGAAAGGAAAGGAAAGGAAAGGAAAGGAAAGGAAAGGAAAGGAAAGGAAAGGAAAGGAAAGGAAAGGAAAGGAAAGGAAAGGAAAGGAAAGGAAAGGAAAGGAAAGGAAAGGAAAGGAAAGGAAAGGAAAGGAAAGGAAAGGAAAGGAAAGGAAAGGAAAGGAAAGGAAAGGAAAGGAAAGGAAAGGAAAGGAAAGGAAAGGAAAGGAAAGGAAAGGAAAGGAAAGGAAAGGAAAGGAAGAGAAGAGAAAAACAGTCAGCTACAATTTTGATACTGTAATATTTTCAAGGTTGAACCTGATAAAGACCTGAGCAACTTGGTCTGACCCCATAGCTGCTTTGACCAGGATTTTTGACTAGAGACTTCCTGAGGTCCCTTCCAGCTTGAATTACCCTATGATCCCATGGTCCCAAACTGCCATCTGAAATGACCCTCCAAACCTAATCCAGACCTCCCATGTGGCTTCTAAAATAGATTAAATAGACATTAAATCCCAGCTTGTGGACATTAAATAATTAGGGTGGAGGGGAAAAAAACAAAAGGTGTCTTTCTTTAGCTTCCTCTGGTGCTAGCTGGATTGATGTGCTCTACTGTATCACATAACGCCATTGTAATCATATAGGTGGGTCTGTCCCTGGCCTGTGTCTTGCTCTAAGGTGTGACGTGTGGCCAGAGCTGCCTCCTCTTGACAAATCGGAGGATTTTCATGCCAAGATATGGAGCCACGAACTAAATATTTGTCTGTGTTTGCAGAGGGACTTTAACCAGGAGGTCATCTTTAAGCACTCCACAAGACACTGCGCACTACACAGAAGGTTTTCTACAGAAGATAGAGAAAGAATTAAATAAAAAGAGAAGGGAGGGGAATTGTCTCCTATCTCTCAACAGAACATAGAATTTAGAGCTTTCTAAAGAAGATGGAAAATGGAGATCCTTAATATTATGCTCAGATCGAGGACAGGAGATGCCATAATGGAAGCTTTTTTGCTAAGCAGAAGTATATATTTCTTTTAATTTTCATTTTAATGCATTTAATTTTATTTTATTACTTCTTTAATTTTAATTTACAGACATGTCAGTATTCTGACAGGAAGTGAAAGCAAGTGTGGATATCAATATCTAGCCTAGTGGTTAGGGTAGTCCCTAATAGCATTTTATGTAGTGATTTATCAGTGCAAAATAGTCCATTAATGAACCCAGGTGAGTTCCCTACATAGAAACTTATGGACAAATATTTTATATGTGTATTATTAATGCTGTCAAAATACAAATAAATTATAATAAATAACAGAACAGAAAAAATGCCTGCATAATATATCTTTTTTAAAAAAATCACTGTAAATTTCTGCAATGTCTATAGTGAACAAAATGCCACAGACAACAGTTCCCTATGTGCTTGGGGGTTCAAAAGAGATTTTTTTGTTGATGTATATATAGTTGTGAAGTATTGTTGTTGATTGATGTATATATTTTTGTGAATTTTATTCTATCCTGCTCCTTTTCTTTCTTTTTTCCCCCCTAGCATGCTACTTTTTACTTCCTGTATTATTTTACAGATATTTCTGCATGTTGACCTGCTGACAGTGCAGTTTGTTCTCACTGTGACATTGGTTTGAGTTCACCACAGTTTGCTGAAATTCTCTGCAGACTGGTAAACCTCCAGCTATATTCACAAGATTTTTTAGTCCAGGGACCTAATTTAGTCAAACTAGAAGATGCTAAGCAGGCTGTCAGAGACACTTTATTGCTCTCCACTGACTAGTTATGGGATTAAAATATTTCAGTTAAGGGGACCGATTCGTTTCCTACCAATTTCTTCTAGTCTTAACACCACCCTCCCTTTTCTCTCTTCGGCACATATTTAGAATACTACGTATGAGGCTTACCCATGCCTAAGTAACTTAGATGTTAAATTAGTCACACTAGACTTGGGACTTTGTAAACAACAGCATCATTTTCTCTTTCATAAAAGCAAAAAAAGTTAGATGCTTTCTAGACTAGCACTCTCTCACTACAGCTTGTAGCATACCACAAGCTAAAACTGTTCTAAAACTGACTTATTTAGTCACCACATAAAATTCTCCTGTCCTAGCTAAACCGATTTTCCCCCCACTTTGTAAGAAACTATACTGCCTCATCTGGTGTTTCAAAATTCTAGTTTGATGGCCAATATGATAGCCAGAAAATTTACACTACAGCTGTTCCTTGCACTGTAGTGTGTTTCTGTTGTGCAGTGGAGATCTGCTAGGAAACATGGTTCATAACTAAAATAATGCACTTGTGTGTATATAGCATTGCAGAGCTAAAGAAATGAGATACAATGAGCCTGCAGCACTGACCTGTTTCTGATGAACTAAGATGTTACCAATGGGCAAGAAGTCAGGGGCACATGCTAAGATGGTCTATTTTTGCAATACACTTACATTTTTCTTACAAAAGCTAAAGCAGGAGAAATGTGAATTTTGATTTATTGAGATTGTGCAAGTCTTACTGTTTCTCCTTAGCCCTCTGTTCTGCACCAGGAGGGGTGCAGGGTTCTTTCCAGATCTCAGTAAGAAAGGCACAGCAGCAAGTGGTTTAACGAAACTGCTGTAATAACAATAGTAATAACAACACAATAAGAATTAGGAAGAGAAATATAGATAGCGAATAAATCTGATATTCCTTCAGATGTTGGGAACCCCACTCTCATACAGCATCAGACAGATCCCAGATGAACAGCCATAGCATGCTGTGCAGGTCCCATCCATGGAGACATTCACCATCCCCTCACTACCGTGACTCCTTATATCTAGTATAGCAAACAAAACTACACATTTGTTTTGACAGGTATTCTTTTATGCCCACCTAGCTACATGTGTCTAGGAACTGTATCCAGGAACAGTTCATACCTAGAGTCTTCCAGCATGTTCCCCTTTATTTTTATGTCTAGTGTTACGCTGTGGTCGCTCAAGCTAATCTATGGGTATCTCAAGCCTTAGCACAAGGCCCACCATGTCTGTCAGAGTTTGCTCAAGATAACTAACTCCATGAATACAATGTCTTCTGCAAAACTCCCAGTAAACCCTCATTCTTCTTGCATACTAACCAAAGTACTGAAATATACTGGATATTTTGATCTGCAAAAAAAAGAGGTCATGGTAGGTTTGGACCCCGTGCTCCCCATGCAACACTCCAAGTAGTAATGATATTTACAGAAATATCTGTTTACTAATATGTTATCACAAACTAGATCACTGTGTATGTTATCATGTACACCTCATTTAACTGCAGTTAGACTTTTCATTAATTTGTATTAAATAAAATATTAATGAGTAACTAAATGTTTGCTGTCTTTCCAATCAGTAACAAAAATTTCCTGTACTATTTTGTGATAATATACCTAATGAGTAGTAAAAAAAAAAATTGCACCTTATAGTGGGATTTACATTGTAAGTGTTTGGTGTACTCTAACATCATCTTCCAATTATTAAGAGGTTTTTTTAATATAAGTTTTTGAAGCTATAGCACCTGGGGAGTAAGATTTCACATGAAAAAGTTCTATTTGCCATCTGTTCATGCGTGAAAACAGATTGGGGCTTCAGATAGATGTGGGGCACATCTATCTGACACATTATGTGTTTGACAGGATGGTCTTTTGTTGAAGGCACTAATTTAGGATTGAGAAGATCTGTGCTACACTGTCTCTGACACAGTTTCTGAATAGTCTTGAGTGAGTCATTTAATCTCATTCTTCCTCCTCTGTGCAACTAAAATAATCTTAATTATTATTATTTTTTTTTTTTTACCATCATCATTGATAAAGATGAATCCACTAGACTGGAAGCTGGTAGCTAACTAGGAATCAGTGATCAAGATCTCATATTTAGAATGTGTTCTGAACAAAAGATGATCCAAAATTACGAAAGGGATAGTTTACCTCAAGGAAGTAAACTTGGGAGTATAACTAAGAAGAAAGATAAATTTTTAACGAAGAACATAAATGATAATTGGGAGTTCTGTAGGAAAATTTATCAGAGATGCTGATGAAACTGCAAGTTTGCAGGCAAGAAACAGTACATGCTAGTTTTCTGAATTCTCAGTCATTTTAGCCTTACCATAAGCCACAAATGCAAGTAAACAAATTCTTCATCTTTCCTCCGCCCAAGTCTCACTCTGATAGCAAGCTTTACTGGTAAAGGTATCTGCTTTTATCTAATATGCATAGACATTTCACTTAACCCAACATGATATTTCAACTGAAAATATCAGCATACAAATCACAATGTGTGTATTAAAAAGATTAAGAATATCCATCTGACATTTTAATAAGTTAACATCCAGGTCATGCTGAATTTCATGTTAGCAGAACTGTGTAAAGATCAAAACTTGGATAGTAAGTTATTCAACATCAGAATTAAAGATCTGAAGTAAATGTAAAATTATTGGATAACTCACAAAAAGGTATAATAAAGATAAGAACAAACAGTAATACCAAGCTACAAGGCTAGTTTAATCTATTTTATAGAGCCTAATGAAAAATTAGATGTCTGAGGAAAATATCTGTGAGGGTCATGCAGCCTTAAAGAATAAAGAATAAGGGCTTCCCGCCTTGAAAGCAATGGCTCTTAAAACGTGTATTCAACATCAAAAGCTCAACATCAGCTTTCCTTGCAATGATATAGGAAGAAGAGGTAGAAAAAAAAATTGAAATGAGTCAAACAGTGATTTTTATGTAAAGAATCATAGTATCATAGAATATCTCAAGTTGGAAGAGACCCATAAGGCTCATTGTAGTCCAACTCCCTGCTCCTCACGGGACTACCTAAAACCAAACCATATGACTAAGAGCATCATCCAGACACTCCTTGAACTCTGACAGGCTTGGTGTCATGACCACTTCCCTGGGGAGCCTGTTCCAGTGACCAACCACCCTCTCAGTGAAGAACCTTTTCCTAATGTCCAGTCTGAACTTCCCCTGATGCAGCTTCCACGTGTCCTATCATTGGCCACCATAGAGAGGAGATCTACACCTCCCCCTCCGCTGCCCAAGAAGTTAGACTGATAATATGTCCAATTCTAGGATCTGCAATTTGTAAAGGATTTTGAAGTTTGAAAGAACACCCCCCCACCCCCAAGTATTAAAGGGTTACAGAAAATGCCTTACGAAAAAGGACAACTTAAAAGCACAGCCTGCTTTGTTTATCTAAAAGATGTTTGAGAACTTGATTAATGTGTGCCACCAACAAAAATACCAGGAAACAAAGGGCTCTTCAGTCTAGATGTTAAAGGCATAATGAGAACAAACTGCTAGATAATGACAACAGGCAAATTCAAATGATAAACTAAACACACTTTTTTTTTTTTTAAATAGTGGAGGTGAATCATATTTGGAACACACTATTAAAGTAGTTATTTATTTGTGGGAAGGAACCAACACAATTCATTTAGCCTTCTCAATTATACCTAGATTTTAAGCTCATGGTGAACCTGGCATCCTAAAGTATGTGTTTGCATTTCTGATAGACACAGT
This sequence comes from Mycteria americana, assembly GCF_035582795.1. NCBI lineage: Eukaryota > Metazoa > Chordata > Aves > Ciconiiformes > Ciconiidae > Mycteria > Mycteria americana. Next base: position 168,648,819 of record NC_134366.1, on the reverse strand, counting down.
GAAGGACAACAGAGTGAAGAATTCTGGAGGGAAAATGTGTCTTCCTAAGTTTGGTGGTCAGGATCTTCTCCTGTCGTCTAAAGGCATCATCTCTAATTTCCCTCTTGAGAGACACTGAAGTCAGAATTGAGCAACCAACATGCAGATGTTCAATGTCCATGTAGGTATGAGGGAATATCCTGCTGTCACTCCATGAGTCCTTTTGCTTTCCCATCATTCAGGTGCAGGCACCTTGGGTGACCTGAGGCATATTAAATGGTGCTAGGGACCTGTATTTCTGAAACTGAATTCCATCGTTTGTTTAGGAGGAATGGTTAAATAGTTGTTTTAAGCTTAAGCAATAGCTAGGTCCTTAAATAAAGGTTACTAACACCACCCATCTGTTGGGTTTTCTAAATGAGCCGGGATGCCATTCTGAAAATCATGTTTTAGCCAAACATAAATTCTTTTCTGAGTACAGTGATAATAGCAACAGCTTGAAATAACATGACAGGTGACTTACTGGAACTCAGACACAATGTTATAAGGTGTAGATCTTTGTTCTTTGTTTTTAAATTTAGAAATGGAGCCAAGAAACCTAAACCTATCATTGATAAACAACAGCAGTGCAACAGACTAATTGACAGTAACCAAGAATAATCAACTATAGTCCTCTATGGAGGATAAAATCCCAAATTTTGCAACATACCTGTTAGATCCTAATTTGCTGTTGCTTAGTAAAAAGAATGGTGATAATAATATTTTATTACTGAGGTCAGCACTCTGAAATACAGGGTTTAGTGGCAGGATTAGCAGTGGCATTAAGAAAATACGTGGTATTCATAGAATCATAGAATCATAGAATCATAGACTGCTTTGGATTGGAAGGGACCTTTACAGGTTAGCTAGTCCAACCCCCCTGAAAGAGCAAGGACATCTTCAACTAGATCAGGTTGCTCAGAGCCCCATCCAACCTGACCTTGAATGTTTCCAGGGATGGGGCCTCCACTACCTCTCTGCGCAACCTGTTCCAGTGCCTCACCACCCTCATTGTAAAAAATTTCTTTCTTAAATCCAGTCTAAATCTGCCCTCCCTTAGTTTAAAACCATTGCTCCTTGTCCTGTCACAACAGGCCTTGCTAAAAAGTCTGTCCCTGTCTTTCCTATAGGCCCCCTTTAAGTACTGGAAGGCTGCTATAAGGTCTCCCCACAGCCTTCTCTTCTCCAGGCTGAACAACCCCAACTCTCTCAGCCTGTCCTTGCAGAGAGGTGTTCCAGCCCTCGGATGATTTTCATGGCCCTCCTCTGGACCCGCTCCAACACTTCCATGTCCTTCTTGTGCTGATGACTCCAGAGCTGGATGCAGTACTCCAGATGAGGTCTCACCAGAGCAGAGCAGAGTGGCAGAATCACCTCCCCCGTCCTGCTGGCCACGCTGCTTTTGATGCAGCCCAGGATACAGTTGGCCTTCTGGGCTGCAAGTGCACATTGTTGGCTCATGTCCAGCTTTTCATCCACCAGTACCCCCAAGTTCTTTTCCGCAGGGCTGCTCTCGATCACATCATCCCCCAGCCTGTATTGAAACCGAGGATTGCCCCGACCCAGGTGTAGGACTTGGCCTTGTTGAACCTCATGAGGTTCACACAGGCCCACTTCTCCAGCTTGTCCAGGTCCCTCTGGATGACACCCTGTCCTTCTGGCGTGTCAACTGTACCCCTCAGCTTGCACTGGTCCCAGTACGGACCCCTGAGGGACACCACTCATCACTGATCTCCATCTGGACATTGAGCTGTTGACCGCTACCCTCTGGATGCGACCATCCAACCAATTCCTCATCCACCAAACAGTCCACCCATCAAATCTGTATCTCTACAATTCAGAGAGAAGGATGTTGTGGGGGACAGTTTCAAAGGCTTTACAGAAGTCCAGATAGATGACATCCATTGCTTTTCCCTTGTCCACTGATGTGGTAACTCCCTCGTAGAAAGCCACTAGGTTGGTCAGGCAGGACTTGCCCTTGGTGAGGCCATGTTGGCTATCTCAAATCACCTCCCTGTCCTCCATGTGCTCTAGCATAGCTTCTAGGAGGATCTGTTCCATGATCTTCCCAGGCACAGAGGTGAGGCTGACAGGTCGGTAGTTCCCAGGGTCCTCCTTTCTACCCTTTTTAAAGATGGGCACAATGTTTCCCTTCTTCCAGTCACCAGGGCCTTCACCTGACTGCCATGACTTTTCAAATATCATGGAGAGTGGCTTGGCAGCTACATCAGCCAATTCCCTCAGGACTCTGGGATGCACCTCATCAGGTCCCATAGACTTTGTGGCTTTGTGTAGACTTTGTATTGTGGCTTTGTTAAAATATCAAGTGGAAATTAATTACTAGTGTGCAGTGATTCAAAATGGATGCACCCTCAAGAGTAGAGCTTTTTGCATACGTTTTGTTGAAACCCTTTTTTTTTTCCCCCCCTTCTCTTTTTTTGGCCATAAACATTATGTGGATATACAATATTCCCAATGAAATGTTCTTAAGCCCAAGAGCTAATTTTTGAAAAAGAATAGACAAAAAGAAAGAGAGAAAGCAGTCCCAAAGTGCTGAATATCCCAATTTTCAGGACTTTTGTTTGAGAGATTGGAGACTGTCAGTGCTGCACCCACTTGTCTTGCTTTATTGCAAGCATCCTTACTGACTATGGCAATCATTAGATGTGTCTTTTTCTCATTATACTGAAAGAAAAGTTGTATAAAAAAGGGTCTCATTTTCATTTCCCACTGCACTGGAGCACATCACCAAACCCACATACACTGTGCTTTTTTGCTGGTGGTGAAAAGGTAATGTCATTTTTCTAGATATTTCTACACAGAGGACACTGAGGTTTCCATAAAAAAAAAAAAAAGTCACTATTCTCAATTCACTCTTCGTCTCCGCCTCAGGAGGTAGGGGTTATAAAATGATAGTGTTCCGAAAATCAGAGCATTGTTGCTAAAGATATCATCTCCACATCCCAAAGACATAAAAATACTTGCTATATCTTCTTGAAGAACTTATACAATTTCTTTGAGAGAAATGAGAAGCCCAAACTTCAATTAGACCCAAAGGGGAAGGATTTGTCCTTGACCCACTAAAGAAAAGTCCCTTTAAGAGCGTGCAAGGCCACAAACTATAAAAAGAAAATAAAAAAAATCAAGAAGTCAAAATTAATACATTGAGTGAAAAGACAAGTCTCTTGTTAGACTCAGTATTGTTTTTTTTAAGTGATGTGTGAGAGTAAGAACAGAAAGGAAGTTGTTTCTTTTAAAATAAACTCTGTACTTGCCCCTGGGGAGTCATTCCAGCCACCCTACTACAAGGGCACAGGGGGAGCATACAGGCTTTGTCATTTCTCTGTGGTACTACCAAACAGTGAAAAATGTCCCAAACTTCCCAGAACTGCTTCACCTCTTTGGACCTTTTGTGCTAGTGGGCATACCCTGAGCCATAGTAAAGCCCTGGGTGACGGGGATGCACTGCAGCACCCATGAACTAGGCTCAGGTGCACTGGCACAGCCTCCTTCCACATGTTGGAGAAAGAAAGGAAGCAACTGAACTGAGAAACACCCAAGACTTGCTTCTTACCTTCCTTGTTGCTTCCTTCCCTCTGTCCTTCCCATCATCCCTTCCTCTCGTAATCCCTTCCTGCTGTCCTACTTTCTTCTCCCCTCCACTCATTATTCCATGCCTTCTTACTCCACTGGTGTTTCCTACATGGGAGGAAAGGGCAGAGTAGCACCAGAGAACACTCCAGATCTGGGAAGAGACAAAGATACACCGCTAGCCTAAGATGTGTCATAAAGTTAAATTGTAGAGAGAAAGTCCAGCTATGGGAAATCACTGAATGTGTTTGGCTGTGAACATCTTCTTCCCTTATAAATATGCTTTTTGTTTTGTTTTGTTTTCAAAGTTGTGAAATCAAATCCTGCCTTCCAGGAAGTGCATTGATTTTCCATCACCACTGAGAAAACTTCTTCAACAGATAGGTGAAAAACTGGAGTTTCTATTGACAAATCCCAATCAAATGAGAGCCTTTAGCTATTTCCTCCACCCCCACTGAAGCACCATTGTGAAGGAACATGTCTTGCTGTATAACAAATGCTCTTAAAAAGGCCCAATGTTGTTGTTAATTCACTTCAGGGAGTTTGATTTGGAAGGGCCCCAGGTTACTTTATACTCTTAGCAAATTTCATTTTCCTAGACTTTTGTTTCAATAGGTTCTGATGTAAACCAGGAAATTCCATAAAACAGTTACATTATAATTAAATTATATGCTTTCCATGGCTAATTAACTAAACAATTGTCCTCATGTCCAATTTCAAAATTCATCTCTTCTTCTTGACATAAAAGATTTATAAAATTATTCCAAAGCTTCTTTTCTGATTTATTTCTTGTGCAACCTAGCTTTGGTAGGCATTTTAATACCTGCATATCTTAGGTACCAGTGATTAGTATGAATCTTCATGAATATTCAGCCAATATACTTCCTGGTACTGATGCTATGAATAGTTTCTTTACTTGAATCAGAATTTGTGAGGTATAGATACTGTGGGATGTATACAATTAGGTGCCTACAGCAGATTGAGTGCTCAAGTGAGAAGCCCAGGCTTCCCCACGGAAAATGGTAGAGTCCCCTGGGAGGTCCCCGAAAACATCTTTCTTAGGATATCATTGATATACGGTGTTCCTTTGGGCACTAACTTAAATTACACGAATCTCTCTCAAAATCTGCCCCTACCAGGAAATGTTGTAAGCGTGTTTTGTGGCATATCACTAAAACATTTAAAGTTAAGAGGTTTGTTGAAGTTGGATCTAGTTATACCAGCTCTAAATTTGATTGATGGGGAAGAACCCAAATAAACCTAAACAACAGGTGCCAAAGTCACCCACGGACCAGCAGAATTGCCCATAAAATTCACTGAAGCCACAAAGAGAACAATGCATTTACCTCTGTAAAATTCCCAATGCAATGGACAAAATGAAAAATTGCATAAAAAAACAGAGCTAGATTTTGCAAATCAGTAAGAATGTTCCCTGAGACAGTAGCCAGGTAGCACTTGTATTTTTTTGCCTTGCTTTTGTTTAGCAAATGAAGTTCTGAATGCCCTGATCAATCCAGAAGATCAGGAAGCTTTTTTTGGCAAGTGAACAAAAGCATACACGATGGATTTAGCAAGCTGATCCTTCATTCTGGGCAGATGCCAGTTGTTCCATGTGAAAGCATAAGGTAAAAAAGCAGGACAGAGAGTGGAAAGCAACCTGAACTGTGCAGCCACCAGCTGATTCCTGAATAGCTGTAATGGGGTTAACAGGACCACATGAGTAAATGTCTCATTACTGAGCTGAGTTTTATATTTCAGCACACAGGCCAGACCCTTAGTGGGTGTAAATCAGCATAAACTGGCCATGGATGTGGCACACTAATTTGTCAGATCCAACATTCTTTGGCGAACAATAGCTCTTTCTTCCTTCCCATTCTTGCAAATCAGAAAACAGTTTTGTGGAAAACTGACATTTCACTTCCACTCTGTGCAGAGAAATAAATCTAGCGCTTAATCTTACTTGCGTTCATGTACAGCTTCCCCTCCCACTTGCTGTCCTTGTCGAACAAGAACTTACAGGTTCAAGGCCTTGGGGCATGGGTGTCATGATTAGCAATGTAGGCCTTAAAGCTAAGGTACTTTGACAGTTGTTCCATTTCCTAGCATGTACTTCAGCAGTGAATTGAAATACCTTAGGGAATAAATACTAACCTCAGACAATAGACTTTGATCCCCAATCAAATTCTGGAACTGAATTACCCTTGAAAATTATTTCAAATCTTTCTTCTTCCTTCACGTACCTGTCAAGACCCCATATAAGCCCTCAGTTTTTATTGCTGCTAAATTTTTCCTTGCTGTTAAAAACAGATTGAATTTTCATCAGGCCAAGTTATTTTTGAGGGAGAAAGGAAAATGGCAAATGTCTGAGATTTTAAACTGATTATTGGTCTTCTGATACAAAGAAGCTGACAGCCGAACCTGCTCTCCCAGAGGGGAAGCCTACAGAGCACAATATGTAGAAGCACCAGGGTATCCCTTTCTCTTAGATTGTTCCTCAGTGCATTTGCTGATGTGTCATGCAGTTCTTAGAACCAAGGTAGGTGGATAAGTGATCTGAGAGTCATGGGCTCAGGACTTAAGGTAGGTCTGCAGTAGTAAAATAACAACATTATGATCCACAAAGCTCCTACTTAACTGTTATCTGGACTCCAAGGAAGTTCAGGTTTCCAGAGTAATGTAAGTTTTGTGTATACATACAGAAATATGAAAAAACTTAAGTTGGAAAGACCCTCTGGACATTCCACCTGCCCTGTGCATGTAAAAATTTGCAGTTAGATAAGGTTGTTCAGGTCTGTGAAAAGTTGAGTTTTTAGTGTCTCCAAGAACAGAGTCTCCACAGCCTCTCTGGACAGCCTGTTCTGTGGATAACCATTCCCATTGCAAAGGGTTTTTTCCTCGTCTCTCAGAAATTTCCATTTTACATCTTTGACAATAGCCTCTTGTCCCTTCATTGTATAGTTTTGAGCAGAGTCTGGCTCCATTAGGTTATTGAAGACAGCTGTTAGATGCCTTCAGAGCCTTTGCTTCTCCTCAGCCTAAACCAACTCAACCTCTCCTGGTACCTTTTTGCTTCAAACCCTAACCATATTAAGAGCTCCTTGCTGTACTTGCTCCAGTTTGTTAACATGTCCCTTCTACTGGGAACTGTTTAATCAGACACTGTGCCCTATGTCTCCAAGGGCAAAGTCCTGCATTTGGTCTTGTTGAACTTCGTGAGTTTTTTGTCAGCCCATCTCTCTAGCTTTTCGAGAGCCCTCTGAACAGTGGTCCTGTCCTCCAGGGTAACAAAGGCTTCCCCCAGCTTGGTGTAAACCCCAGACTTGCTGTGGGTATGTTCCCTCTGGCTGTACAGCTTGTTAATGGCAAGGTCAAAATCTACCAGCCCAGAACATCTCAGATTCTACTACCTAAGCTAAAACAGGATCTGGAAGCAGGACGCATCACCTCTAAGCAGTTTGATCTGGTGGCTCTCAGAGAAAGTGCAAAGAAAGTCTTGTTCGGCTGTTGAGAAAATACATTTACTGTTTATTTTAAAGTGCAAACAGATCAACTTCATTTTAAAGGGTGCACCTAGAACAAACCCTTATGCCTTAATAACTTCACACACACAGCTTTTCCTCATTGCAACATATTCCCTAACAAGGAGCCTATTAAGGACAAGGGAGAGGTTAAGTCCCTGTTGAATTTACTTCACTTTATAGAGAACAACTCAGGACTGATCAGGTAAGAGAATAGAGAGAAAAACTAAGAAAGCATTTGTGCCCAGATAGTCCACTGGGAGAAAAGCAGTGTGGGTTCCTAGGGCTGCTCCCGTATTTTACATTTGAAATGAAGCCTCATGTCTTGCCCTTAATTCCAGAAGGGAGGAATTGCATTCCTTACTTCCTGTGTTTCCAGTTATTCTTTCAGGTGTCAGACTCAGTGAGAAGTAAATCACAGATGTCATGTGTTGGGCTCTTTCTTACTGTTTGCACTTGTTTTTCAAGCAACAGAGGCCCACACACTGTCTTACTTTGGAAAGCAGAAGCCTAAGTGACCTGTTACATAGAGCTGTTCATAAAGCAGACTCTGGGAGATAAACAGTCCAGTTAGTCTCCTACTGATATACCCTGAACATCTTTATAGATCATATTGGGGAAACTCCAGGAATCTGGAGTGGTTGCAGTAGGCCAGATTTTGCATGCCAAAACCTAGAATCAACCACTTAACAAAATAATTAGTTACAGATTAATAGAATAATAGAAAATGAAAGAGAAAGGCATCACGGGGCATCAAACTTGACACATGCCACCCATATGAGATGAAAAATGTGGGACTAGATAGCACGGCTGTCTTGGGAGTAAATATTTCATGGGGAATGATCAGGAACAGTGGAAAGTAGATGACTGAATTCAGTTAGACAGATATATTTTATTTTGCTTTATGGAAAGCCCAGCATCTAAGTCACATTTAAAAACGTGGCTGTCATCAAATGACAATACCAAATAGCTGAGCAGTGACACAGGCTTTTACTCACTCCTTAATTATTAATATTCTTATTTTGTAGAAATCAGACCTTAGGAAAAGCTGTCAACTCATGCACAGAATGGCAATTTAGTGGCAACTCACCTCCCCATCGGGCAGTGGTTCCCAGATTTACTCCACAGCTTGGGCAAGAATTTCCCTGGAGCCAGAAAACACTTGCAAAGCAGAAGAGTTGTTGCTGCTTAGGGTGGTATCTTGCCTCTTGGTGCAGCTGAGAATCCTACAGTCCTGAAGCTGTATGAACTATTGCAATAGACAAAATTGCTATCTTGCCACTTCCCACCAGGTCCCTGCAGTTGTAGAGCAAGCATCTCCAACCTAATTCTAGTTGTCCTGATTACTAGGGAGTTGTCAAATCTGGTAGACTAACAGAGGTGATGCTGTCACAGCTCCATGCCCCAAGTCCAGCCAGCAGCGAGGCTGAGTGTGTGTTAAGAGTAGACACATGCACAGACACAGACCATACACATGCACATGCACACAGGTAGCCGCACAGATCAACACAGACAAAAACGCTCAGCAAACACATAAGCCTAAACAGCACCAAAGGCCTCGTCCTGTTCTCTCTGACTGATCAGGATGAAAGTCCTTTAGTGGAAAATATATGTGCAAATATACAATGTGGATCCCTGCAGTAACTGACCTCAGATGCTCAGTCTGCCCAGTAGCTGGCCCTGCATCTCAAGTCCTCAAAGTTGCCAACACTGGGCCATAAGATCCCCACTCCAGTTAATGGTACACAGACCCACTTGCACACACCAACACATACACATTGTGGATCCCTGCAGTAATAGTCCTTAGACACCTAGTCTACTCAGAGGCTGGCGCTTGGACCCTTGTGGACCTCCAGATACCTCTCACACAGAGAGACACACATGCAAATGGGTCCCTCAGTTGATCCCTAGATGTCATGGACTCCTCCGTAGCTGGCTTGGACCTCCTGGCCCTTCCAGTAGCCAGCTCGAAGGCAGAAGCCTCTCTTGTACCCTGCCCAGACTATAGCCATTTCAGTGCTCTTTTCCCATAATGGGTCCCCTATCCCAGGCAGTGACCTCCCTTGATCTGTGAGGTGACCCGGAGAGCTGCTCCATTGTCCCACTGAGTGGGTGCCTCCCCCAGCCTATGGGGCTGAGGCTTTCCTGGGACAGTCCTGGAATAAACTGGGGCAGGGGCTCATGTCTAAGACTGGGGGTCCCCAGCCTGCCTTTGTGTCTCTGGGTCCCTCTGTGCCTGCAGAGAAGAGCCTTTAATCACATAATCTGTCACTGATATTTATAACTGACCTTTCTGTTACTTCTGGATAAATTCTGAACACTGCCAGAGATATGGAAACCCCGACTCTGCCTTGTTCCTCTCCTTAAATGACCTTTTCCCTCCTTGTTGTAGTTCTTTTCTTACGTTTCTGCTTAAAAAGATGTAGACCACCATGACTCTTTCATTTACAATTCTGCTGTGAACCCATGATCAGAGAAAAATTGAAAGAAAGAATGCAGAAAAAAACCCTGCAAAACAAAAAAACACGAACCCAGCTAAAAGCTTTTTAAACATCCTGATGGTAGCAGAAGTTTATTAGGTTTTTTAGTGCATAATAAAACTGTATGTATGTCTATTTATCCTTATCAGTGAGGTTTACAAGTAAGCATCATCAGCAGAAAGAACTATTGCTACTCCACTGTTCCTCTTGTTCCCCACTTTCATGTGTTATTCCTGTTTTGTCTTCAAGAAAATAGCATTAGACTTTAATAACAACAGTACCAAAACCTTCAGACAATCTCAGCTAATTTATAACTAATAAATAAGGCACTTTATGTGCTCTGTACTACCATCAAATACACTGAGGGGAAAAAAAAAGAAAAAAAATAATCTGGTTCCAATAAGTAAAAGGAATGGGTTATTGAGAAGCTAACTTCTTCCCAGAAAGGGTAAATATTACTATGTGGAATCATTTTTTAAAACTGTTAAATAGTTTATCTCTCTTTATTTTTTTTCCTTACAAAATCACTCTCCAGCTAAAAGAAAAGCAAATGAAGGGCATTGTTAAAATGAAATCCTTACTCAATACTCTATATGTTTCAAAGCTTTAATGTTTTTTTTTCCTCCCCCTTTCTCCCTTCTGACACACACATTCTCCTTTCTCTTTTTTGTAACTTTAATGGAAGAAGTAACAAATATTTAAAGGTCCTCCATAACTCAGCAAGATTCAGTGCCTGTATGTGAATACCTCATATATTTTGTAACTGGCTCCTTAACAGTAACATGGTCAAGGTGCTAGCTTTGCCTGACCGGTCTGTACATCCCAGCAAGACTGAAACAATAACAATTACACTTGAAGGCGGGGGGGGAGGGAGGGAACCAAAATGGCTCCACTAAAGCAAAATATACCAAGTGAGTCCTAATGATTTCAAGTTTGGACTACACAGTTGTTATAAGGGCAAAAACATGAGCTATATACTTTTCCAAGAGTAACAATGTGACAGACTTTTAAAAGCAGTCAAAACCAATTAGTCAGTGTGTCACAGACTGGCATCGAAGTAGGAGATTTATATGACACTGAGACCCAGCAGAAGGCTGACATCTTTGAAATAAGACCAGAGATCAAAATGTTGCTGGATTATTTCCTTATGAGTTCTCAATGCAACGATTTTTAATGCCTTGTACCAACCCTGTTACAGGAGGGATATTACCAGGAACACTGCTACAGTGTGAACTACAGTTTGCATAGGGTCTTCATTAACTAATGACTCCAATTATTGTCTAAAGTATACTTGTCTAAGCACCCAAACTGATACACTTCCCTTTGCATTGACCTGTCTACTAGGATATAACTTAGGATGCAGGCTGCCTCTTTCAAATATCCATTTCCATTGCCAACTGTGACAAATCTGCTGTCTTTCTCGAGCCAACTCCATCATTTTTATTTCCAGAACTCTCTAAATGGAATTCTGAAGCCTGGATTTAGGGTGTGTTTGTGGCTGGATGTTAACTTCTGATTTTTAGCTGTTACTGCAGAAAAATGAATTGGGGACTTACAGTTTGGTTCATCTTGCACGATGTGCATAGCCAAACTGAATATCTCAGCTCCTTTTATAGTCAGTGGAGAGAAACAGTTCCTTCTTGGTACAATACAGCTTAGACTAAAGTAGATGGTTAAAAATAGGGCAGAAAAATCACTCCCTGAAAAACTTAATCTCTCTACTGGCTAGAATGAGAAACTAGGGTGATTAGCTTAGCTGTAGATGTCTAATTTAAAAAGAAGTTAGTTGAAGCCCACCTCCATCTTCTGGACAAAAATGCCTTGTTCCAGCTTTTCTGAACACTGCCAAAACTGTAGTTCCTTTCTTCTGTGTTAGCCTCTAGCTCAAAGCACAGGCCTGCAGACAGACGTAGCTGAGCTGGCTCAAACTCTGACACCATTACAACCACAGTTACTGATCTGTCTCTCCTGACATTTGGAATGGGATAGTACAGGTAGGGGTCATTTCTCTTTTCTTGTCTCATTGGTAAGGAAGGGACATTTGGAGTGATGTGAATCCCTGTTGGAATGTAGCATAAATATCAGAAAGTGGCAGAACGTTGACCTACACTCTCATCCTTATGTGAAGAGACAAGTACACAAAACCTGCCACAATTAATCATCTGCTTCCTAACCAGCTTTGGTCAACCTGAGAAGCCTAGGGCTGTTGTTGCCCTAATTCTGTACAAGGAGTAGATCTATATTCCTATTTGCATGCAAACTGGTCTTTCAAATCACTGTACTTTTTGCGTAGATGAGAAAAGGGAACCAATGTAATGGTTTATTGATCCAGTCTCAAACGGCAGGGCAAATGATCTTTCATGGCAAAGCCTGTGAACTATCTTTCATTTCTCCCTGGATTAGCATTTTTCTTTTTCCTTGGTTTTAAGAATCAAATTTACAAATACAGTCTTCACTAACTTTAGTGTTAAAAAAACCCCACAGTTAATTTTTTTCTTTCTTTTTTTTTTTTTTAATTAACATTCCCACAGACTGCCATGGCCAAAATGCTTGTATAGGTGTCATCTTTTTCAGTCCTTCATGATTATATGTCAGTGTGATAGCAAACTGAATTGAGTCAAGTATAGTACGCAGTTAGATGAGCGTGCAGGCCCTTATCCTTGACAAGCGTTATTTAGTTCACAGTTCACTGTGCCACTCAGTCCTTGAGACAGTCTGCAGCTGCTGCTTCATCTTACTTGCCTCTCCTGCCCAAGAGAATTCTGCAGTTGTTCAAGGAGAACAGCCTTCTCCTACCTTGGCACATCTTTCTGGCTGCCTCTTTCTGGCTGAGTTCAAAAACACTGTTGCAGCCGATCAGGTGTAAACTCATTGTATCCTGGACTCGTTCTGTCGGGCATGCCTGTTTCCTCTTCTGCTTCCTCCAGGTTACCCTGTTGGAACTATATCAGCGGTTCTATGGTATCTGATAATAACACACTTTCTTCCACTAAAACTAGTCCTTAACATAAGGGAAGAACATTACAATATCTCATCCCTAGGGACTGAAGTAGCTTCTGGTGCAACTTTTTCTGCCAGTCTGAAGGGTGTCCTAATCCTACATGGAATTGTTCAATGGCACTGCACTTTAGCTTGATCCTATCTTGACTCCCTGATCACTTCATAAACCTGCACAAGACCTTACTAGGTTTCAAAGGAGACATGTACACACTGTCAACTTGGCTTGCTCTGCATGTCATTGTGTGGTCAGCTTTCCCTCATTATCTACACTTTATGCACACTAGTTCTCTCCCTGGTTGGATCCTGAAGCAAAGTGGTTGTCTCAAAGAAAAAGCTGTATCACTGATGATAAGATACTTCACTACAGGCTGCACTTAGGACAAACGCAGGCTGACTCCTGCATTATGTATCCTACAACACTAAGATAACAGGCTTTGTGCCTTATACAAAGGGCAATGCCACCACGGAAATCCTAGTGTGACGTGTAAGGGTAAGCAATATGTAACCTTAATGACATGCTTCAAAAGAAACACTTTCTTAAGCTGCAGCATAGCCATCTCCTTACATGGAAAAATAAATGCACACATGCACACACACACACACAGATTGTGTCCCAGGAACACTACAGGGTTCCCAGAGGACACTAAGACTAAATGCTAAGTCGTGTAGGCTCTCAAGTCGGCCCCAGAGAGGACTAACTCTGAACAGCATGGAAGTGAACTAGTTTATGCTGTTTAGCCTGGGGTAGAGAGTTCTCTTCCTACTGTGGTCCCCAAAGGTAGATGTTACTGCTCTATAAAAACCAGCATGAGTTTTCACACCTCTCTTAGTTGTAAGCTTTTTTTGTTTTTTTCCTGAGAATGGATATGTTTACAATGTCTTGATTTGTGCTTAATATAGAAAATTCAGTGAAACCTATATGAAATTTTCAAAATTTTCATTCACAGCAATTACTTCAAGCCATTTTACCTGCATTATCACATTAGTCAAAACAAACTTAAACAGGTGTAATAATATTTTGAATTACTGCTGTAACATATATTCTGTCATCTCACTGCTAGCATAAAGAACTTCTAATCACTTTTCTCTCTGTCCATCAGAATTACAGTAATTCTCTAGAGTGGAAAAATAAATTTAACCAATCTAGATTGTATTTCTGACAAACTTACACTGATTCCAAAATGTCTTTTTCTCAGATTCCAATGTATGCTTTATTCAGAATATGAGCACTTTTCTTGCTAGTTCCATTCCTGAAAAAAAATGAGCAAGAAAAATCCCATTGATTTTTGCTAACGGACTAATTGATTTTAGGCAATTAGTCAGAGATACTAACAGAACTAGTTAATTAGCTAACTGTCCAATATTTCCTATAAACTGTTCCTTAGAATCCTAGAAAAGCTTTGATTTGCATTTCTGGATGCATTTATCATAGTTTTGTTAACAATGCAGTTTTCGATGGAAAAAATATTGAAAGAAAGGACAAGGCAGGTTCCTTCAAATAACATGTCTTAATTTCTTTCAACATATATTTTTGCCTGGAGCTCTACCAGTTCATGACTCTGTTGCGTTAAGAGTTACAGTCGTGTAGGAGTCTGAGGAGTGGCTGGGGGGGGGGAACCCTCCCGTTGAGTCACGAGGTTCAGACAGGACCCCCTTGCTTTCTAAACTCCTTCTCAGAGGGGAGTCTAGGTGCGGCTAGGTCCAGTCCTAGTCTCAGACTTGGTCAACGGTTATTTTCTAAGGACTGTATACGCAGCCATTCATCAGAGTAAAGGCGACAGCGTTAATTTAAACGCGCTGCACCCCCAGTCTAGTTATGTTGCATGAGCTATCACGGCCACATTAATAAAGAGTGCAGTTTATTAGAGCAACAGATACACAGATTCTTTGGATTACCGGTGATAAATTTACTGTCTGCAAAGCATGTGCAAATACCAAGAGTATGAGTGACACTGATGGCTATAAACGCGTTAAAGATGATAAAGCAACTCTAGAGAGATTTCTAAGTTTCCCAGGGAGGCACCTGGAATAACCAAGTGTTCGACTCTTACCCAAAGGCGTCCTGATGGGGGGGAAGAGAGGCTCAGCCCGTCGACTGATCCCAGAGGTCAGAGTGGTACGCAATGGTGTCTTCCCTGACATTCTCTTTCTCTTAAACCATTATATACTATCTTTCACCTTTCGGGTGGAGCTTGAGTGACTCTAGTCATACGTCTTTGTTTAGGATTGGTGTAAAGTTTTCTCACTTCGCTTTTAAAGGTATAGGCTAGGAATAATTCAAAGCGCAAGCTCAGTGAGGGGTGGTCGCACCTTGGAGGCGGGTAGCTTTTGGGATGGAGGTGTGTTTCAGTATTATAATGATGTTATAATGAGCAAAGTTCATCAAAGGACAGCATTTTGTCAGAAACATGACAGACCGTTGGCCCAGGATAGCAAATGTGCAGCTTACTGGTCACACACAACACCTTTGAGTTCCCATTTAATTGCAGAGCCTGGCCGCAGCGTCTCCACACCTCTCCACCCTCCGAACAGGACCTTCTTAGAGTCAGTACACCAAGTTCCCCTGGCGTCACCGACATCTAAAGTTGCAGGCCTAGGGAACTTCCATGGAATGGCCTTGCATGTCAGCTGCATTCCACCCGGGAATCTTCTTCAATGCTGTACCTTACCTAAAAGTGTGAATATAAGTTTAATTTCTAAGTCACCTCCAGCTATTATCCCACACACTCTAATTAAGCTTGATATTTCTAGAATAACTTAAATAGATCCACTGTCCTCTGCTTCTCTCTTTCCAGCTTAGTCTTCATATTACTATCATGAAACACACCAATAATCCGTATAAGTAACACTTTTAAAGGACAGCTTAAATCTATTGAACAATTTGCATGCTTAAAGTTAATCAAATGCTTATGTATTCTTCTAGACTAAGAATATTGTGCTTAATATCAAGCAAGATCAAATCACCTGTGGACCCACAACCAAGCTTTCCTTGTGTGGAAAGGAACATGTAGCTGATGTATAATGAGTTTAAGACTTCTTGGATTACAGACTGAATGACATAAACCTAATTAAAGTGAAAAGGATCTGAAGGACCCCATTTATTTTTAGAAACACCTTCAGTCTAAGAGCCTGGAACACTGGGATGTGGCACCCTTGGGATACAGTTAACAACTCAATACATCTCTCAGAGGAACATATATGAGTATTTATGATTTCTTTAACACAGTAGTGGTAATTTCAATTCCTTATCCAAAGAGATTGCTTATATATATAAAGGAAAAGAGTATGTTATCAGGTCAACTGTAAGGCAATTGGTTTGACCATATCAGGGAGTAAAATGGAAGATTCTTTTAATAAAGGCAGATCATATCAGATGAGCACCTCTTGTGCTTAGAAAGCTCATGATTTTCTCAACAAAGAATGAAAAGCATTGTTACAGTGCCATAGAGGCAAATATTAATCAAGCTATAAAAGATGGAGTGCAGACAATAACTGATACACAAAGAAGTAGTAGAGCTCAGAGTGAGTTGTGCTGAAACATTATTGAATACAAAGTCCTCTAATATCATTGGTAGAGACAAAACATTGTTGTTCTCTGCAAATATAAAAAGGAAGGTAAACATGACAGAGAAAAATATAAAAAGAACATCTCTTGTACCAGAATAAAATTTCTAAATAGGCTTAAATTGGAACTGAGAGGAATGGTTTCTAACTTGCAGAACATCTTGACTCTGGAGCTTTCCAAAAGATAAAGCATAAAGAAAGATAATATGTTTATTTAATGTATCATTTGATAAGCTTTAGAAAAGAGTTTTATTATGCAACTGTTTGTAGTAGTAGGATATTGGCCTTTTAGATGCAGGAGTTTCCACAGACTTGTGGAAACTTGTGGGTGAGGTTTTGGGCCATGTTTACTTTTGTAAATATAATTATTTGGATGAACTGGTCTTGAAACTACAGAGTGCTAATTGAATGGTTAATATTTGCAGTGATACTTCTCTTGTACAAAAAAGCTTTTCTTTTTTTTTTTCTTTTTTTTTTTTTTTAATGCAGCAATATTTTGTTGCATTCTCTCAGGGCAGAAAACATAATTGTAGCACAGAAAATAATTGGTACATTACTCACGTTAGCCCTTTGGGACTGCTTTTCTTTCTCTTTTAAACGTTACTCTTTAGCTAGGCTGCTTTTGAAACCAAAACAAAATAAAAAAGGAACCATCTGCATTTTAGAAGTAGACTGCTGAGACAGAAGCTCATGTAACAGCTGATAGAGAAGGGACTTGCTAGGTCTATAACCAAAATAACATATAATATAAGCTCATTGACAATATTTTCTTTAAATTAAAGTGGAATATAAAGAGAGTCATTATGCTTATTCTCTTTAGGAACTTTACACTACGCTTACTTTTAAAAGTAAAATACCATTTCTCCTTCACTTCCAACAATGGCACTAATTTATTAAGAGTGCTAGATGGTTAAATTAAGATCTGCTAGAAAAGCATCATGTCAGGGCATAAATAATCCATGAGATTTCTGGAGACCACAGAGAATTTTTAGCTGCAGGTGCATGAGACAAAGCCCAAGGGATGCACCCTGCTGGATCTGCCACTCATGAATAAGAAAGAAGTGGTCAATGATCAATAGCAGACTTGTCTACAGTGACCATGAGGTGGTGGAGATTAAGTTCCTAACATAAACGAAGCAGCATGGTAGCAGAAAAATGGCCCAGGACTTCAGTAAACCAGGCTTGTTCAGGAAACTGGTAGTCCATGTGCATTGGGAGACTGGTCTGAATGACAAAAATCTCGGTAGAGCTCATTGATCTTTAAGGACAGCTTCCTCAAAACACAAGGTCTGTCCTTTCCAATGTGCAGTTCAGTTGAACTGGCATGGTCGAAAGTCAGACTGGCTGAAAAGGGAGCTCCTGAGTTAGTGCAAATGCAAAAGCTACCCAGGAGGGACACAGAGACAGTGCCCAAACATCCAGGCTTAAAGTTAGCAAAACCAACTCAGCTGCAGTTGAAATAGTGAGAGATGTGAAGGACAAGAACAGCTTCTACAGGAATATCAACAGCAAAAGAATAGAGGTGGGGACCTAATGGTAATGGATACCTGAGATAATAAATACATCCTGCTTATTTGTCTGGGCACAGGCTAAGCCAATTCAACATAGACCTGGAAAGGATGGGGGAAGCGATAGTAAGCAGAGAAACCCCTATTACTCAATCATTCAAAACCTAATCAATGGAAATTAGAGTGAGCTGAACGGGCTGCTTCTAAGACTATCAAAGAACAAAGATTACGTCATTGTCTCTATTATGAAATCCATCAGGATCAACCAGCAAAGGAAACTCTTTCCCACAAAAGCCATGCAAACTAAGGTGGTTATTGCCTAGAAGGTTATAGGACTTTCTATGGAATATAGGGGCAATTTGGAGACTGTGCAAAACTTTTTATTGTAAGTTTTAAAGAATTTGTGGGAAGATGCGAAACCTACTGCAGAAAGTTTAGGAAAAGGACCAAAGATAGGGAAAAGGAGTGTTTAAGGTGGATCGGGGAGGGGCAAGCATGTGAAAACAGAAGGCTAAAACAGAAAGGTGGCTGTGTGTGAGCAGGTTGCTGGTCAGTACTCTTGTCTGGTTGAGATTTGTGGCTTGTCATGTGTCAGTCTAGCCTGTGTTCTCATTAAACTTTAATTGTAACTATCTTCCATGTGCATTAATTTTCTACTTTGAGTGTGTTTGTGTGAAATGTATGCAAAATTCAAATAGGGCTAGCCACCAAGCAGCAAGAGATGTCTGGAGGCTAGCACCTGGAGGAGACCAGGTTCTGAGCTGAGTACTGGGCAGAGCAGGTATCCAAGACCAGCTGCTGGAGAGACCTTCTTGATACATGCGTATTCCAATAACAACCTTCAATCCTGATTGGACCCAGGGGAGGAGCAGGACTGAGCCATCCCTGCTGATGTGTCCACAAGTGCTGGCTGTGGTTAGATGGGTGTCAATAAAAGCACTATTCTCTGTCTACATTGGTCTGTGTATGTACATGTGCTCACTGGCAATATGTACTCAGTCTCGATACTGTCTGCATCTGGAAGCACAGCATCTTCACATATATTGAGCCAGGGCAGGACAACTCTTCCCTCGTTCCCTCTGCTGCTGAGTCTTGAAGCACACCTAGTAAAGCTACCTCTTACATCTTCTTTGCCTTCGTTTTTCTGATGACTTCCAGGATCCCTGAGCTTTCTGGAGAAACCTAATGGAGTGAGGAACTAGCCATGGAAGGAGAAAACATAGCAAGAGATGACTCAAATAAACTGGACTTGCAGAGAGCCATAGGAAGAGATAACATACAGCCAAGTGTACTGAGGGACCTGGATATTGTCCCTGCAAGACCATTCTATGTTATCTTTAAAAGGCCATGGCAATCAGAGGAGGTTCCTGTTGACTGGAAAAAATGTCACAGTAATCTTCAAGGGCAGTAAGGAGGCTGTGCTGACCTAAAGGCTGGTCAGCTTAGTCTCAGTCCCTGGAATGAATATGGAGCAAATCCTCCTAGAAATCATGTCCAGAGACACGAAGAACAAGGTGCCTGGGAATTGCCAGAACGGATTTAGCAAAATCCAGTTCTGTTTAATATCTTTATCAATGATCTCAATGAGGGGATCGAGTGCACCCTCAGTAAGTTTGCAGACAACACCAAGTTGGGCAGGAGTGTTGATCTGCTGGAGGGTAGGAAGGCTCTGCAGAGGGGCCTGGACAGGCTGGATTGATGGGCTGAGGCCAATTGTATGAGGTTCAACAAGGCTGAGTGCAAGGTCCTGCACTTGGGCCACAGCAACCCCATGCAACGCTACAGGCTTGGGGTAGAGTGCAATGCTGGAAAGCTGCCTGGCAGAAAAGAACCTGGGGGTGTTGGTCGACAGCCGCCTGAATATGAGCCAGCAGTGTGCCCAGGTGGCCAAGAAGGCCAATGGCATCCTGGCTTGTATCAGAAATAGTGTGGCCAGCAGGAGTAGGGAAGTGATCGTGCCCCTGTACTCGGCACTGGTGAGGCTGCACCGCGAATACTGTGTTCAGTTTTAGGTCCCTCACTACACGAGAGACATTGAGGTGCTGGAGCGTGTCCAGAGAAGGGCAACGAAGATGGTGAAGGGTCTGGAGAACAAGTCTGATGAGGAGCGGCTGAGGGAGCTGGGGTTGTTTAGCCTGGAGAAAAGGAGGCTGAGAGGAGACCTTATTATCGCTCTCTACAGCTACCTGAAAGGAGGTTGTAGCGAGGTGGGTCTTGGTCTCTTGTCCCAAGTAATAAGCGATAGGACAAGAGGAAATGGCCTCAAGTTGTGCCAGGGGAGGTTTAGGTTGGATATTAGGAAAAATGTCTTCACTGAAAGGGTTGTCAAGCACTGGAACAGGCTGTCCAGAGAGGCAGTGGAGTCACCATCCCTGGAAGAGTTCAAAAAATGTGTAGATGTGGTGGTTAGGGACATGTCTTAGAGGTGGACTTGGCAGTGCTAGGTTAATGGTTGGACATGATGATCTTAAAGGTCTTTTCCAACCTAAATGATTCTATGATTCTATGAAAAATTACATGTTTAGGCATGTTTAGGCTGGAGAAGAGAAGGCTCAGGGGGCTGTTTTCTACTAGCTAATGAGGTGTTATAAAGGATTTGAAGCCAGGCTGTGTTCAGTTAAGGATGTTGAAGCACAGAAACAGGTTGCCCAGAGAGGCTGTGGAGAATATTTTCAATATACTTTGTGTCCTCAACACTCAATTTGTTAAGACCCTATAACAACTTGATTTCACCTTAGAGCTGATCTTAATTTGAGCAGGGAGTGAATTAAAATTTCCAGAGGTCCCCTCAAACCTATATTTTTTTATGGTTATATGATCACACTAGATTGGACAGAAAGTTTACTTCCTCCAGAACCCTAACTCTACAGTACCAAGCACTAAATAAAAACGCAGGAAGCCCTGTTGTGGCCCTCATGATTCATCTGCTATGTCTTTGAAGTCTCACCCCAGTTTCTAGTAATTAATTTACTTTAATGAATGAAGATGGCATTCAAAATCTCTCCCTTATTTTCTACTATAATTGTATTAACTAACCTCACCTTGGAGAATCTTCGTGTCCAATGCACCCCGAACGATGCAACCTAGAGTCATTTTTATGCTGTTCATAGGTCAAATCTAAACTGTGATTGAGGCAGAAAAAGATATTATCTGCTCACCATTTATCTCTTGCTTTGGGAGAGAATAAACACAGATATCTACTAACTGTTTGGCACATCCTGAAGTTACTAATGTTGCTATTACACTATGAACATCTTAGAGGAAAAGTTATGCTCACCCAGGAGCGATGTGGGAGCAGCTGTGCAAAGCCTGCTACTCCTAATCCACTGCATACTATGTTATAGCCCATTTGCAAAGGAAACACTCCCCTGACTGCACACGGTAGTGCCAATGTGCATGGCAAGCATCATCTTCCCAGAAAGATTTTAAACTGAAAGAAATCTCATGAGGAAAAAGGGCTTATTAGACTAAATAGAAAATTATTACTTTTCCACACAGTGTTTCTGGGTTTGTTATGCCCCAAAGGCTGCCCCCACATACCAATCAAACCAGATGATTGAAAGAATACATGAGTTTGCTCAGCAGCTGGCTCCTAAAGAGGTTGGACAGGAGAACGTCCACAGGGAAGGCACCTAAGTATTTAGTCTTACCATGAGGCTTCAAAGCACAAGTGCATTTAGATCCAACAAGTGACTTCATTATTGAAACTATAGATAATATACTGAACCTCTATCACAGAAAAGCAAAGTTTCATTTAGGCAAGATAAATGTGATCTTAATTGTCACTTTTAGGCAGTTTGGATCCTTGTGTGATTTCTCAGCTCCCTGTGCTGCTCAGGTCCTATGTTGATTCCTGATGCTCTTGGTTCAGGATTTTCTTTCTTTTGTTTTCTTCTTCACCTTCTACACCTATAAGGCACTTTTTACAGTCTTATAGGTGCTATGCAGAGCCAGTTTCTTCCATCAAGATGCTTTATCACATGCATCATGGATGGTTGACTCCCACTTCACATTTGTGAGTGATTCACTTCTGATTTCCAAACTGTGTCAATCTAATTTTTGTTATCACTGAGTTAAGTTAAATACAAATAACACAATCTGTGTTACGAGGTCAGTGTTTTTTCAGTTCCTTTCCTGGCAACACTCTGCCAAGGTTGTTTTGGGGCTGACAGCCCTATTTGAATCCCATTGGCTATGTAATACACTTTGGAATTTGTGTTGTGGAAGATGGTAGGAATTCCTGTCTTCAGGCTGGACTATAGATTTGAATGAAGAATGATACATACAAACGAATTACCTAGAGACTGTCAACCTACAAATTTCTGATTCTAGCACGTTCTGAACTCAAGTAGAGGATATACTCCTTATCATATCTAAAATACCCTTTGAAAGCCTGGGCTTTCAGAAGGATAGAATAGGAGAATATTTTACTGCTAGAATCCACTTAGGACTTATGCACACTTAAGAAACAGATCCAATATGGCAGTCACTTCTTGAAACCTTTAAGATTCAAATGAATCAAGCAAAGTCAGCTGAGCCAAGATACATATTATTCTGCATGACACGGAGCTGAAATATATTTAAACTTCTTTGACAGGGATGGCTGGTTCTGCGCCAATGGAGCCTTCACTGACTTCCAGAAAAGTTATACATAAAAAGGGTTAGCAGGATTAGGCCATGAAGGCACAGCTTTTCAGAGGTATTGTTTCTGTCAAAAAAACAACCGGAGAGGCTTAGAAGTGCAAGCAACAGGTGAGAGAACTACACATTTGCTTCATCTGCACAAACCTGCTATCTCTCTTAAAGAAACTGAGACGTGCTATGAAATCTGGCAAGGATTTTACTTAATCTGCAATTTTAAAAATTTTGGAGTTTCATGCTTTACAAGGCAAAGGGAAAGGGAAAAGAAAGTCAAAGGAGATAAAAATTTATCTTAAGTCACATTCTGACCTTGAATAAAAAGACATGCTTTGTGTAAACACTGGAAGCAAGGTTGACACACTGTGAGAATAGCCAATTTAAAGTGATTGCAATGAAATAGGCGACCTTGGAAATCAGGCTGGTATATGTGATCCTTTTGTAAAAAATTTTGGTAAGAGATTTTTATAGTCATTATCCTGACTTGCTTTATAGGTAGAGGAGGATAACTTCAATTAAAAGAATCCCGGGGAGTTGAAAAGTAATTACTAAATGAAACCGAAGTTAGTTATTATCTTTAGTAAGTGTATCAGCATGTAAGGAATACTGATCAAACACTTTCCAGAATACAAAAAGGGAATCTTCCCTTCCCTTCCCTTCCCTTCCCTTCCCTTCCCTTCCCTTCCCTTCCCTTCCCTTCCCTTCCCTTCCCTTCCCTTCCCTTCTTCTTGCGTTTTGCGTATTGAGAACACAAATTTGTACAAAGTAAAGAGTTCAAGGTGAAAGCTACAAGACAAAGAGATAAGAGTAAGCTCTGGGTCCTTCCACATTTTTGCATTTTATTTCTTCTGCCCCTGATATTTTTCAATAAGAAGAAGCTCAACTATGGGTCATAGAGAGTTCAAAACTATTTAAATTGCTTCTGTAAAGAACAAAAGATAAATGTATCAAAACACCACAGAATAAAACAAGAAAGCATTTACTTAGCTATAGTAAGTGCTCTGTGATTTGTGACTTATCAGTGGCAGAGTATTACCAATGCTGAAGGCTCCTGGTCAAAGTTCCTTGGGCAGATGTAGTTTGTATTTCTGTCCTGTACATAAGTGGACCTGTAGTAGTGATCAAAGTTAAATGCATCAAACATGAACTTGTTCCCAAAATCTTTCAGTGAGGTAATAAATGTCACGTCTCTGCCCACCCTATTCCCCCAGGGGCCATATTCTCTGCATAGCCAATGAATGTGCTGGTATTTTCCAGTTATCACTTTTCTTTGAATCAACAGATTCTGTAAAATAAAGTAATATCTATTACCTTTGCAGCATGCCCTGAAAGGATATAGCAGAATATGAGTAGTGGAAATAGAAAGTCTGTTTATGTATCAGAAGCATGTCTAAACATAAAAGTAAATATCAATAAATAATTCAAATTGCTTTAATTTTTTTTTTGCTGCATTTTCTGATGTGATTCAAGACAACTTCAGTGTTATAGACTTGGGATTTGAACACACAAGTTTTAAACTTGAAGTTGTCTTTCCTCTCATTTGCATAATGTAAAAAGATGTGCTAATGTTCTCCTAAAACACTTACCCACTTTTCATAACACATAGATATTGTCTTCAGGAGATGGTGATCAAAGCTTCCATGTCTGAATTTCATTATGAACCCAAAATAGAGACTGAATTTCCCTGAGTTTTTGTTAGTATTAGCAGAAATGTCAATAAATTATGGTTCTCATGGCATTTGTAGCTAATATGATGTAATTTTATGTTCAAGAGCTTGCAAAAATAGGTTTGATTGTCACTGTTACTATGTAGTGGGGTGAACCAGCAACCGGAGTTCAGCTGTGCATCCTAATGGGTCAATCAAAATGCCTCTTGACATTGGTGGAGCCAGGATTTCACCTAATGTCTTTAAGATGTGAGTAAAAATGTCATATGGGTAAAAGGAGATCTATACATTTCTGTTACGGTAATTTAAAAGGTCTTTATAAGAAGTATATGATAAGCCTTCATTAAGTTAACCGTAAGTTCTTGAAATAAAAGCTTCATATCTAATTTTAGAAAGAAGTACATGTGAGAAGATAACAGTGTAGTTACTGTAGATCTGCTTTCCCATAAATCACTGAAGTAGCAACCTGTTTGTTCTTTATTTTTAAATAAACACCATGCCTCATGAGCATAAATAATTATAAAACAATCACATTTCCATGAGGCTTTATTAGCTTGTTCATATATATGAAAGATTATAGTCTGAAAGGAAACTAAATATCTTGCTTAAAAATTAAATTAAAAAATTCTAAAATAAAAACGTATATTGAGCTTATTTCATATAAGAGCTTGTATATAAACAAGATGTTTTAAATAATGAATGGTTCTAATAAGCAAATATTCACTTACAAAAAAAATTGACAAATTAGTGAAGAGCACAGAATTATAGAGTGTGAAATTTAAATAGTGTGGATGCTTCTAGCAAAAAATTGCAGTCTGGCTTGAATGAAAAGCAGCAAGATCTGTCTCTAGTTCTGACAACTGTCTATCATGCAAATGAAGAAAAAACTTTTTTTCAGTTTCTTTTTTTTCTCCTTGCCTTTGTAGATTATTACATCTTAATAACAAGATCTCTTTCTTATAGTATCTACAGAACTATTCTCAGCTGACACCTCTAGATGATACTGTAATACTAAATGATATTAATGACTTCAACATTTTTCAAGAATTAAAATACAGCTACAAAAATAACTGCAGAAACAGCTCCTCTTTGCTCAATGCGTTGTGCGTTTGTTCAGACAAAAATAAATCTGATTTCCTTTTACTTTAAAGTACTGATACAACTGAAGGGAAGAAAGAAGGTCTCCTCTCAGTGACATTCAGTGAAAGGACAAGAGGCAATGGGCACAAACTGAAATACAGGAAATTTAATTTGAACAGAAGAAAAAACAGTTTTTAACTGTGAGTTGGGTAAGACACTGAACAGGCTGCCCAGAGAGGCTGTGGAGTCTCCATCCTTAGGGACATTCAATCTCCAGCTAGATATGGACCTGTGCAACCTGCTTTAGCTAGCCCTGCCTTAAGCAGGGAATGGCACTAGATGCTATCCAGAGGTGCCTTCACACTTCAGCCGTTCTGTGATTGTGTGATCCTGTGTTTGTTTTTTATCTTAAAATTTCATCTAAATTTTGATTATTTGATTTCCTTTAAATTATAGTTTAATATACTTTAAGCTGGACATCAAAACTTTCTGAAGACCACTGTTGAAGACTACAGATTTCAGGCACAAAGAGTGAATTATATCTTTGGCTAATCTCTTCCATGTTTATTTATCTTGATGTCTTATTCAGGTTACAATAAGCATATGGTCTTACATCTAATTTCTTGTCCGAATGTAGATGAATTCAGCTGCTGGTAAGAAGAATTTGTGATGTCTTTGTCTTCAGGAATAAAAAGCCCTCCAGTGTCTGACAGCTTCATCTGAGTTCCACTTGAAGGTCTTTCACTAAGACGACTGCAGCACTTCACACATTTCTTTACAAGGTCTTGTATGTAACCATTTTGTCTATTATGCTATTATTCTGTCAGTAAATCAATGCATTTTCATAAACCTATTAAGCTGTATTTTAAAAACCACTATTCCAGCAATTTCTTCCACCTTAAGACACCTACTCAGACACTATCACGTGTTATAAACCATTTAACTGATTGTATATGTGATTTTTGTGTTTTTCTTTTTTGTGCTTTGCATGAGCTTATTTGTGATTTTTCTTTAAACACAAACACTTTCATTGTTAATTTTTTTTTTTCTAGAACACGAAACCAAAGTGATTCAAGAACCTTCCCAAAGATAAAGAAGATATGTTGGGAAAAATTACCCATATTTCCTCATGTATCATTTGAGCCTTACTCTCAATTTAGAAGCAGGCAATTCAGAAGTTTTGATCCATTAGAAATAAAATACTGCAGTTTGGACATGAACTGAAGAATGAATTATTCACATAACTTTGGCGAAGAGCTTTGTTCATGCTGCAAAATGGAGACTTCATAAATTCTTTTATGTTATTTATTTTGTACTAATACAAAAAGCTGTCAAACCTACCCATCCAATCTCTGCTGGGGGCAAAGGCCAAGAAGACTACTCAGAAAATGGTTAAATCAACACTCTATTCAGAACTGAGTTCAAGCCTGGCCCAGAGCCTATCACCTATGAATTTTATTTGTATTAGGAATCAGGAATTAACAAACTTCAGCAGTTAACATAAATTAGGCCCACTTGACAGGAGTGTTAGCATTTGAACTTTAGCTAACCCTACAGGGAGGGGAATTAGGTTTGTTATAAGAACAAGGAGATGTTGAGCATGAACAACTTCTCAAACACTGTGGAAGTTGCAAAGGAGAGGAGCAAATTGTGAGCATCTGCGATGGTGACAATCCATTTTAGATGCCAAGTGAATTTGAAAGAGCTGAATAAGAATTGGGTATCTTTATGCAATTCTATAACTGACTACATCCAAAGTCATTAGGGGAGGAATCTCAGGGGACCCCACGACCCTACTTTTACCACTATTGCTACTAGGACTACACAGAGCATGGCCACACTACGCTTACCTACCTGAATTCTCCCCTGGGCTGTGTCACCTCTACCACAGAACAGGGAAGTTGTGTAATTTGTAAAATTGCATATAACTGTGATTAAATTGTTTCTGAGTCCATTTAGTCGCAGCACTGTCATTTGGTCTGAAAGTGTTACACAAAGTGACCTTCTGATAAATTGTGATTCTCTGGTGAACTTGGCTTATACTTCTGTGATGAACTTGGCTTATCTTCTTCCCCCCCTCCGCCTCCCCCCCACCCCAGGATAGCATTATCTTACTTTTGTGACCTTTATGGCTGCAAACACCCTTTATTCAAGCAAGCTGTCATCCTAGGTTTACAAGTATAATGGATTTACCTGAGAAATAGTTCTACAGACACCCTAAAGACCATGTCTCTACTATAGACATTGTGGCCATAAGTTAGTGTACAAAGATCTGAGCCACCAAACCACCTAGCTGGAGAACCAGAAATAATCTAAGCACTGTAGGTTTTAATTCAGAAGGGACTCCAGAACCTATTAAGGTTAAGTTGTGCAAGATCTGGAGTTGTTTATTTTTCTAACTCTATCCTAAAAGGACATTATTATTTGAACTAATACATGGAGAGGCCTTTGTTGCAACCACAGGATTTGCAGTAGCTCCCTGGCATGGGTTGAGTTTGGTGGGCTGCCAGACACCCACCCAGCTGCTCTCTCACTCCTCCTCAAGAGGACAGGGGGACAAAAAGAGTGGAAAAGCTTGTAGGTTGAGATAAAGACAGGGAGATCACTATATTCAGTCTTTATTACCAGTTCATTGCCTGAGAGTGATTCATGTGGTATAACTGAAGTATCCATGTTGGCTTGAACTGAACAGCTTTCAGGGGATAATACCGAAACTGAGACTTGAAACTTAACTCAGACTTGAAGCTTAACTTTCCAGCTCCTTAAGTAAATTGGATGATCCTTGATCCAAAAGTTATATGACATCAGTTGTTATTCTTTGTGTTGCTTTAGAGGTTATTTAAAGAAGTGGCCCGATGCACTAATATGAAGTCAGACACAGAAAAATACACACACAGAGTACTGTAACCAATTTTTGTCAGGGTAGTAAAAGTATACCATGTAAAAGGTATTTTCCATCTTTGATCTCCATAATAAAATGATATTATTGCACTTTACTTACACAATTTGATAGTGATGTCAGCTTCCTTTTTACCTTTTCTCTTAGCTTGCCCTAATTAAGAGCAGGAGAGCAAACATAAGTATAAAGCACATTATTTCTATTTTTGAGATCCCTTTGTTAAAAGGCTGCCCCCCTAAGGTTCGCTGTGAAAAGTGAAGGCTGTAGTCTGTGATGCTTTTTTACATCTTGCTCTTTTCTTTATCAGAGTGAAATATGTTGGATAGATTGGTTGTTGTGCTAATCATCACCAGCTGTTCACAATTGTCTAACAGTTACAGGTACAGCAGTTTGCTGCTGTGCTGTAGGCCTCCAATCTGCTCTTCCGAAACAGCTCAGCAACAAAAACTTTTTTCTCTCCTTTGTAAATACTCAAGGAACTCATCAGAAAGGCTTTTCTATGCAAAATACATTATCCTCTTCAGTCTCTCAGGTTTTTTTACTCAGGGAGGAAGTATAATAAGTTAAGCAATCATGGTGACTTGATAAGAAATGCCAATCACTGTGTGTCCTGCTGGATAAATATGTTTCTTTACATGCTATTTCTTGCCTGCTTGTAGGGGCTGTGACAGAGGAAAGCAGCATTTAAAGTATACATTCAATCCTTCTCCTCATCATAAAGGACCATAGCAATGCAGAAAAATGGTAAACATGAATAAAGAAAGTAGGTATATTAATCAGCAGATAGATTAATAGAAGATAGAAGCAGATAGAATTGTATACTAATAGATGAATCCTCTAAGGAATATCATGGTAAAATGTATCTTCCGTTAACGTTTCTTCTAGCCAACCTGTGAAAGAAAACATTATCTCTTCTCTGTGCAG
Organism: Mycteria americana; assembly: GCF_035582795.1. Taxonomy (NCBI): domain Eukaryota; kingdom Metazoa; phylum Chordata; class Aves; order Ciconiiformes; family Ciconiidae; genus Mycteria; species Mycteria americana. The sequence goes on along the minus strand of NC_134366.1, from coordinate 168,619,932 downwards.
GGCAAAGAGATGCTAATGGCCAGTTTTATCCAAGTAATATACAACACAATGTATCCACTTCATCATATCTAGCCATTTTGGATGTGTTGCTGGCCAGTAACATCCCAATCCAGTTGATGACTAGGAAAAGATGTTTGTTAAGTTTTATGCTGGCCACTAGCCTGTCATACTAAACTGTCTGCTTCTGAAAAGCTTAGTTTTGGAGGTCTGCATAGGTTTGGGTAGTTATGGAGGATAATATTGGGTAGATATATCTCAAAGTTATGACTTAAAGATATATCCACACAATAAAACCTGTCACAATTAGCACGTACTTTGTTGCCAAAGATTAAAATTTCCAGCCTGCTTACTTGTTATTACTAATCACTTTCTTAAGTATAAAACTAGGTCATCTTTGTTGGTTTTTTCCCATAAGAAATAAATTTTAGAGGATTAGTAGATAAAAAAAAGGGCTAAGTGCTTGTCGTGGTTTAACCCCAACCGGCAACTAAGCACCACGCAGCCGCTTGCTCACTCCCCCCTGGTGGGATGGGGGAGAGAATCAGAAGAGTAAAAGTGAGAAAACTCGTGGGTTGAGATAAAGACAGTTCAACAGGTAAAGCAAAAGCCGCGCACACAAGCAAAGCAAAACAAGGAATTCATTCACTCCTTCCCATGGGCAGGCAGGTGTTCAGCCATCTCCAGGAAAGCAGGGCTCCATCACGCGTAATGGTTACTTGGGAAGACAAACGCCATCACTCCAAATGGCCCCCTTCCTTCTTCTTCCCCCAGCTTTATATGCTGAGCATGACGTCATATGGTATGGAATAGCCCTTTGGTCAGTTGGGGTCAGCTGTCCTGGCTGTGTCCCCTCCCAACTTCTTGTGCACCCCCAGCCTACTCGCTGGTGCGGTGGGGTGAGAAGCAGGAATGTCCTTGACTCTGTGTAAGTGCTGCTCAACAATAACGTAAAATTCTCTATATTATTGACACTTTTTTTACAAGAAATCCAAAACATAGCCCCTTACCAGCTACTATGAAGAAAATTAACTCTACCCCAGCCAAAACCAGCACAGTGCAAATTTTTTTTTTTCTTTATCTGGCAGAAGGTAGAACTGATGTGATGAAAATGCCCGTAAAATCACAGCACTTGCAGTACCAGATTCACTGGAAGCAAGGTACTATTTAATAAGCAAAAGAAAGAGAGACTATTGCAAGAAATTTATAAAGACCTTAAGTGCTCAAAGGGCTCTATTACCTGTAGCAGTGGAGAAGGGGGGGGGGGGGGGAACACACACACACAATAAAAGCACAAACCAAGAAAACACAAGGTGTAGAAATGACAGACATAAAAGGAGCATTTGTATAGGCCTAAAGTAAAGGGAAATATGAAATGATGGTTGTCCTATTATAGCAGAGAGACTGCCGTAATCTTTGCTTTGCATTTTTGTCGGTGGTGTTTTGCTGTGTTTTGTCTCCTGGACATACTTTTTAAATTGAGTATCAAACTCTCTATAACGGTTTCGTAATTCACTTAGCTGAATGCTAGACTTTTCTTTCAGAAATCCTGACAACACTAAACAGAATGAGAAGCAGACCAGACTTACAGGATCATCAGCTGTCACTGAAGATAGGATAAAAAATCCCACAGTTCAAATGAGGAATAGTCTTTTTTTTTTTTTCTTTTTTGCTTGCTGAAAACAACACAGAGAATGATAGAGCAGAGAGGGGAGCCGACACCAACAAGAAGTCAAAGTATTTTAAGAAATGAATAGTGTATGGAAAGTTTCATTTAAAAACAAAAAATCACAACAGCAAGAAATTCAGTCTAGGATCTAAAATTCTTTCATCCATCTGTCCCTAATTAAAAAGAATGTCAAAGAACATATGGTTATGAAACTACAGGGAGTTAAAAAAGAAAATCAAAGGAGCCGCTCTAACCGTGCACCTAAATAACAGTTTTCAGTAAGTGCCGGACAAATCCCCCAGAAAAGTAGATAAAGGGTAGGACAGTGACTTGGAATGAAGGACAACAAAGAATTTGATTGATATGATGACTTCTTTTCCTTTTCTAATACTATAAATTGCAGAAGTGATGAAAAACTTCCCTTGGAAAACACAAGGGAGACAGGCTGTGAGGGAAGCCAGACTCCTTCTGTTAGTTTGTATGTCAATGTTTTCCATGAATGTCATCCTTTTATAATTGCTTTTGTTGATCTTCTCTTCCTCTAAATTTTACTGACTTCTGTATTAAAAAATCATAATTGACTTTTTCTATGCCATTCCATTAAATTCATTATTAAAGAATGTAGTTTTCAAGAACTGAAAACCTCTTACTTTTTCAATAATAATGGTCTCTTATGTCGTACAGATTGAACAGAAAAATGAAAGAGGAGTATTCAATATTTTGGTATAATAAATAGCATTATGTGGAATGTATTAGACTAGGAATATTAAATGAATATTTTTTTTATTACCACCACTTATCGTATACAGAATCTATTTCAGTAGTCACATATAATTTTCTCTTTCTTAGTAGCTTGCATAATGGTGTTTATTCTTTAACATCATAATCATACCTTCCTCATAATTCTATCTTATTGAATTGTGAGTTTTATATGAGGAGTATTACATTACTCTGCAATTTCTTTTCTGCTTTTCTTCCTCAAAGACATTTTCCACTCTTCTCCTTATCAGTCCTTCTTCCATGTTCATCCATATTCCTACCAATTCTCCTTTTTCTCTGGCAGAAGTTCTTTTTGGGGGAGGAAGAATGCAATAATTAAGTAGTGACAGTCTGCAAGAAATGTATCCTTATCAAGAATTTTTTAAAAAAACACTCATCCCTCAAAAAACACTACTTTTTCTCTCCAAAACTCTTCCTCTGGAAAAGTCTTTTCAATAAAGTTTCCTGGTTTTAAATTGAATAAATAAATGCTTGAAAAACATAAAGAATAACCATCTTATTTTTTTCAAAAACATTCTTGTTCTTAAAAACACTGAAAAACAACTGGCTTTATAGGCTTCTTGATGGTTAAGTCATATAAAAGGTCATTACTGAAACAAAATATTTTCAAATGCTCAAAAAATACCATGTTTTGTCCGTGAACTTTTCTTCAAAATTTTAATTCACGAAATGTAGTGAGTTGTGGGTTTTTTTTTTTCTCAGTTCAGGAATTCCTTCCAAAACCTCCAGAAATCTAAGTTGTGAAAATTACTCACAGTCAAGTATACTCATATATAACAGAGCCCTTCCTATATGTACTCATTCATCCATCATCCTCAGATTGCTGGGGGCTAGGAAAGCCTATATATAATGAGGGAGTGAGAAGGGAAGATACCACATACATTTCCTCTGCTCTTATACACTTTTGTTGGTATCTGCTGCTGGTAAACATTTCATACAAGACAGATCTTTGATCTGATTCAACAGAGCTATTATTATCCACTTCTGCTCTTGTTTCTAGATAAATACCACAGGCCTGAAGAAGAAAAAATACAAAATTTACTAGTCTCAAATTAGAGCATGGAAAACCACCAACAGTCTTTGTCCCAAACATTACCCCTTACACATACTTAAAAACTGAAAAATGTAAATTTTTGCTGAAAATAATTTCCAGTCACTGTCTTGTACTCTGCCTTTACCTGCTAGATTCCTTCAGGATCTTCATCATCCCTATAACATGAGACCTTCACATGCCTTCCCGTCTATCTAGGTTGCTATTATAAACTATAGAGGGAGGGAAGGTCTTCCATGGGAAGTTCAGAAGAACAGCTTAATTTAATTTCTTTAGTGTAGTATCTCCTTTTCCACTGACTGTATGGTTCTGTCTGCACTGTCTCTGATAGCTATGCTGCAGAGCACACTGGGCCAGCTGGCTCAGTTTAGCAGAAAGATGGGTCAGCATAGGTGGACAGATCACACACAGACCATAATGGTGGGATATAGAAATGTGCTAGTCCCTGATATAGTATGCTGGTTTTGGCTGGGATAGAGTTAATTTTCTTCATAGTAGCTAGTATGGGGCTATGTTTTGGATTCGTGCTGGAAACTGTTGGTAGCACAGTGATGTTTTAGTTACTGCTGAGCGGTGCTTACACAGATACTAGGCCTTTTCTTACACCATCCCACCAGTGAGTAGGCTGGGGGTGCACAAGAAGTTGGGAGGGGACACAGCCAGGACAGCTGACCCCAACTGACCAAAGGGATACTCCATACCATATGACGTTATACTCAGCATATCAAGCTGGGGAAGAAGAAGGAAGGGGGGATGTTTGGAGTGATGACGTTTCTCTTCCCAAGATACTGTCACGCGTGATGGAGCCCTGCTTTCCTGGAGATGGCTGAACACCTGCCTGCCCATGGGAAGTAGTGAATGAATTCCTTGTTTTGCTTTGCTTGCGTGCATGGCTTCTGCTTTACCTATTAAACGATCTTTATCTCAACCCACGAGTTTTCTTACTTTTACCCTTCCAATTCTCTCCCCCATCCCACCAGGGGGGAGTGAGCGAGCGGCTGTGTGGTGCTTCATTGCTGGCTGGGGTTACACCACAACATATAGAAATGTATTAGTCCCTAATCTGCTCCTAAGCTTCCTTGTCTGGAGAATTATTTCCTTCGTCCTACAGTAAAACATTGATTTTCCCTGGTATGCAAACCCTGATTTTCACTGATGTGAATCACAGATCCCAGCACTGTGACAATGAAGACTACTCTCTACAATACACAATGAAGACTACCCTCTACAATACACCCTGAGGAAACTTACCTTCTGCCTTAACCTCCCAAGGTAGTCTTTGCTTCTTACATTTCATTCTGATAAATAGAACAGCTTGTGCTTGTGCTTCCTTATTCCCTCACTTTAAGGAGTGTTTTACAGATTAAGAAATATTCTTGCCACTCTCCTCTGAACCCTGCTTATGGTCAAGCACAACTAACACCGACCTCATCATCGGAATTTTTTCCTAATAGCATGTAAATTACTTTCTGCAACTGCATAGATTGCTTGAAAGTTTGATCCTACGCATCTCATAAAAAAGCAATTTTATCTTGTATTTGAAAAATTAGTAAGATTCTCAGTCATCACTGAGATTTGTGAAAGTGGAACCTTTTGGCTTTTGTGAGATGAGTTCAGACCTGAAGAACCAAGGTCTGAATTCTTTTCTTCCTCAAGTGTACTTCAAAACAGAGCAGTGTGTATGCATCAGAGTTCAAGTACCCTGATTATTGAAAAAGAACAATCAAATAAGCATGAGATTACAATTAATTTAAACTAATTTTTCTTGCTGCAGTATGAGAAAAGTGGAATTATAAAATTTTTTAATCAGTTTCGGCATGCTTTTAAGCCCAACTGTATTTCTTTTAATATCAAAACAGGAAAGGTGGGGAAAAATGGGGCAGAAGGAGGAAAAATTAAGGGGAAAAATGCAGAATGTAAATAAAAATCTATAAAATTTTAAAACAATATCTATGTTGTACTTTTTTTTTTTTTTCAAATCTCCCTGTCCTCTAATTTTTGCGTTGGTTATTGGTACAGTGAATGACTACAAAGCAATTGACTACAAAGCAATTGAAGACCAACCAGACCATTAAGACATACATATAAGAGACATGATATAATCAGTGCCCTCTTTGCTCAGACATCTGTGATTACAGACAGGATTCAAGGAGAAGTACTAGCAATGGATGAGAGTAGAGTCAGGGATTTCTAGAGAGAGCTCAACCCGTATAAAGCTATGGGACCCGAGAAGCTGCATCCAAGGATGCCGAGAGACCTAGCCAATGTCCTTAAAAGCCACTGTCTGTCATCTTCAACAGGCTGTGGAGGTTAGGGAAGATCCGTGATGACTGGAGAAAAGCAGCTGTCACACCCATCTTCAAAAGGTGATAGTCCAGAAAACTAAAGGCCAGTCACCTCAGTCCCAGGGAAAATCACGCAGTGAATCCTTTTGAAACATATTTCTGGGCACTTAAAAAATAAAGCAATTTGTAACGATTAGCATGAATTTGTCACAGGGGAATCATGCATGACCAACCAGGTTACTTCCTGTGATAAGCTGTCTGGATTTGTGGCTGAGGGAGGTGTGGTGGATGTCATTCACTTTGATTTTTAGAGAGGTTTTTGACATTGTCCCTCAAAATGTTCTGCTATTCAAGTTAGCACGTTATGGTGCCCATGTCTGGGCAACCATATGGATAAAACACTGGTTAGGTGCTCAGCCTCAGAGACAGTTGTTAAGGGATCATATTTCACTTAGAGAATGGTTACAAGAAGAGTACCATAGATGTCTACCTTGAGACCTTTCCTGTTTAATACTACATCCCGGTGTAAGAGGTGGGGTGAACTCTCATGATCATCAGATGACAGCAAACTGGGGGAACCAGTTACCACTCTCAAAAGTAGGGGGCTGCCACTTAGTGAGACCTCGCAGGCTGGAGGAATGGGTCAACAAGAACCTAATAAAATCCAACAAGGACAAATGCAAAGCCCTACACCTGGGAAGGAAGAGCTTGCCCTGTTAGGATAACAGTATCCTGAGCTGCATTAGGAGGAGTGTGGCCAGCAGGTCGAGGGAGGTGATCCTTCCCCTCTGCTCAGCAGTGGTGAGGCCACACCTGGAGTGCTGTGTCCAGTTCTGGGCTCCCCATATGAGAGAGATATGGACCTACTGGACAGACTCCAGCAAAGGGCCATTAAATGGAATAAGGGTCTGGGGCACCTCACATGTGAGGAAAAGGAATGTTAATGGAATTTAGTTCTTCTCTGACACCATAACTCATTGTATTTAGTTTATATGGTAAGGTTTTGGTACCAGGACATTGCAGAGGTGGCTTCTGTGAGAAGGTATCAGGAGCTGCCACCATGTCAGACAGAGCCTGTTCCAACCGGCTCCAATGGACCCACCACTGGCCAAAGCTGAGCCCATCAGGGCATTGGTAGTGCCTCTGTGATAACTTATTTAAGAAACAGTGCAAAACGTTGTGCAGCAGCTGTGAAATAGGAGTGAGAAAATGTGGGAGAAGCAGCCCTGCAGACATCAAGGTCAGTGAAAAAGGAGGGGGAGGAGGTGCTCCAGGCACCAGAGCAGAGATTTCCCTGCAGCCCTTGGAGAAGACCATGGTGAGGCAGGCTGTCTCCCTGCAGCCCATGGAGGTCCATGGTGGAGCAGATATCCACCTGCAGCCTGTGGAGGACCCCATGCTGGAGCAAGTGGATGTACCTTGAAGGAAGCTGCAGCCTGTGGAGAGCCTGCACTGGAGCAGGCTCCTGACAGGAGCTGTGGCCCGTGGAGGGGAGCCCAGGCACAAGCAGGCTCCTGGCATGACCTGTGGCCTGTGGGAGACCCAGGATGGAGCACTCCATTCCTGAAGGACTGTACCCTGTGGAGAAGGCCTACGCTAGAGCAGGTGAACAGGATGAGGAGGAAGGAGTGACAGAGATGAAGTGTTATGAACTGACCAGAAACCCCATTCCCCATCTCCCCTGTACCACTCAGAGATGAGGAGGTAGAAGAGTTGGGAACAAAGGAGTGAAGTCGAATCTGTGAGGAAGGGGGGGTGGGGGTGTTTTAGGTTGTTTTGTTTTGTTTTTCTCACTGTCCTACTCTATTTTTAATTGGCAATAAATTAAATTAATCTTCCCCAAGTCAAGTCTGTGTTGCCTGTGACAGTAATTGTTGAGTGATCTCCCTGTCTTTATCTTGACCCACGAGTTTTTCGTCTCCTGTTCTGTTGAGTAGGAGGAGTGAGAGAGCAGCTGGGTGGGCATCTGGCAGCCAGCCAAGGTCAAAAAACACTCATGGTGTGGTATTTCCCACTTCAAATTTTCTACTTTTTCAGTAATTAGGCATTTTTTATGTCAATAGTCTCCATTTACAAGGATACTGTTAAAGATTCTTTCAGCTGTCAGTGGAGTAACAAATGTATAAAGAACAGACAAATGTCTAATTATAATAAGAAGTGTACATTCATCTGGATAACACATACTAAACTCCTGCTATTTTACTTCAAAAAAAGTGCCCCCCATTACTCTAAGGAGGAATCTTTCTTCTCTAGATATAATCAGTGAGTGCTATCGTTGTTGTTGTCATCATTATCCACATTTGAAAGAGTGAAATAACAATTGTAACTGTGAAATAGCAAAGGGAATATTTTCATTAACAGACCAGGGAGCTGCAGGATAGAGGTCATTGGCAGAACGTATACAATTTGGCAGCTAGTTTGTTTAACTGGTTTTGCTGCTTCATTTTTGTAGTGTTTACATACCCCATTGCTTTTTGGTGGGAAATTAACAGCATAGTGAGTTGGATTTCTGGCTGATTTAAATAGGTGTGACTTGAGTGAAATCACTAATGATTCAATCCATCAATTACACATCTGGCCTTCTTTAATCTAGGTTGATCTTTATTTTTTACGGTGGAAAAGCTGCTAATCCCCAATTGCTTATTGTCTCTTCAAGGTCTGGTTCTGAAATACAGCTCATCAGCTCAGATATGAATGTTCCACAATAATCATAAAACAAAGTTAATTCCCAGACTCTCCTAATCACCATGGTAACACACTCAGGCAAGCACAACTGAGAAATGGACGTACCCTGAAAGATTTTGTCTAAAAAGGAAAAGCCAGTCATGCTCCAAGTACAGAGAGGATTTCTGTGGATATTTTTGTGGATAGTCTGTACATCTACCTTTCCTTCAGTGAAATGGCTCTGGAACCAGCACGCACTAGCAAATAACAAGATAGCTTTTCTATTTCAAATATCCCAATAGCATTAGCTTTCAAAATTCAACATGAAAAGCCGCATCTATCTTCTAACATTCACCGAGGTTTATTAATTCACTGCTATAATTTGACTGGGGATAACCACCATTGTAGGGTTCAAAGCCAAGCTCTACTGATTTGTATCCTTTGATAACAGTACTTTCTAATATAAAGGCTTCTTTCCCCCCTTCTAATGCTTTCCTTCCCAGTATATTAATGGATAATATTGTTAGCCTCTCTTGACAGAACCAAACGATTATTTTTATATGCAATACAGATAAGCAAGTACTTGTCTCTCATTGTACTTACTCTAGTAAACTTTATCTCCACAAGATCCTTTTTTAACTCAATTTTTTTGCAAATAAACAACGATCAGAATGACACACACACTATTCTGAATGAGCTTTCATCCTTGCTTAACACAATGGCACAAGAAGTTTGCTACATAATTCAGCTGAGACATAGTTCTCTTTTAGCTATGTGTTAAATTTGGCTGCTCCAAGTTTCTAACTATTTGTCCTCTCGAATTGTAACGATTTGTAGTAGATATTATATGACCAGAGTTCATTTTGCATTTATTATTTCTGTCCCTAAATTAATCCATTTTGCCAGTAAGACATTCTAACCCTTCTGTTTGCTGACAGTTCCTCATAGGTTTGTACCACCACCATATCTCATAAATTGCTAAACAATACTGGTGTCAATATCAATGCTAGGGAAATATTTTTTAAGATATTCCCAAAAATTCTGTCCATACAAAAATCTAATCTAATGAGTTCTACAACAGACACTTACCAATATTGGATTTATTGCCAGTAGAAACCCCAATACAAACCTCCCTAAAGATGTTCAGATTCTCTTTAATTTACAGAATTCTTTCTCTCTTCTCAAAATATCACATCATCAAGAAACAAAGTTGCCTGTTGCAACTGCCTCCCTGATTTACATTTTTAAGGAATATAACAAACCCATTACAACTTGCTTTACAGTCTTACCTCCTAGTCTACCGTGTTCCTGTGATCTCATCATACCATTTTTCACATGCTGTGTTAGCAGTTCATATTCTGTCACTTTGTTGCCCATGTTTCTTGCTTTGGTGAACAAATATTTTACTTGTGTCTCACTGATTTAATTCATTTTCCTAGCTGGATTAGGTATAATAATTTCATTGTATATACTGCTCGTTCTGCAGATGTTCTTGTATATATTATTTCTTTCTTCTTTTCTGTCATCTTTCCTCTTTATCCGTGCTGTTCTTTTATATAGCTTTTGCTCTTTTATATGCAATTTTCCCATATTGAAACCAGTACTGAAGATCACGCAGAGGCTTCTAGCCTTCTCTTCATTTTCTCTTGAACAAACACTCTTGTCCATTGTGCTCATTTTCTGGCACATTTTACCACTTTGTGTGAAAGCCTTCAATGGCCAGGTTTTCCTCCTTGCAGCAAACTCGAACCACACCATGATCTCTATACTTATCTTTTCCTTTTTTGGAAACACAAAAGGCAACAGAAAATCAGCCTACAACAGAAAATCATCCTTTAGTCAAGACGACAGTTTTATAAATGATGGTCTTATGCACTGAAGGTGAGTTTGAAATTTTTACTCTTTTTCACGGCTGTTTGCAGGAGTTTATCACTCCCTGCCAATAAAAATGTGAGTGAGGATGTACTCCAAACTGGTTTTGTAAAGCATTTTGTATTAAAAATAATCCTTCCTGCCTTCTCCCCCAAAAGACTTCCAAATCATTTTACTTACTCAGTTTACAATCAATATTTGTTGCAACACTATTGAAAGAAAGCAAACTACAGGGCCAGACGATAATTTAACAGCTGGGTGCAGAGGGAATACTCTTAAACCAACACTGCTGTTAAAAATAGTGCAAGTTACACCATTCTCTGGGGAAATGCTCTGGAGGTAACCAAGTTGTGTGTACAAATTACTCTTTTCGCTATCAAACCACATGACAAAACCAAAATTTTCCTGTGCTCAAGATGGGATCTTCTAGTGAGCAAGGTTCATGTTTACTGTGTATAAATGCTATGTAACAAACTTTTACCCTGCAGGATGATAAACATTTTCTGGGGCACAAGTTTCTAGCACACAATATTAACTTTTTAAAAGTTACCATTTACCCATAGGATACAGAATTATTCTTGATGATTTCCTGTAGCACTGATATTTAAAGATAAAATTTAGAACTGATGACTTTTCTAGTTCTGGGGTCCCCAGCACAAGAAAGACATGTACCTCTTAAAGCAGGTCCAGAGGAGGACCAAGAAAATAGCCAGAGGGCTGGAACACCTCCCCTGTGAAGAGCAGCTGAGAGAGTTGGGTTTGTTCAGCCTGAATTAGAGAAGGCTCCGGGGAGACCTTATTGCAGCCTTTCAATATATAAAAGGGGCTTATAAGAAAGATGGAGAGAGACTTTTTACCAAGGCCTGTAGTGATGGGACAAGGGGCAATGTTTTTAAATTGGAAGAGGGTAGATTTAGATTGGAAATAGGAAAGAAATTTATTGTAGTAAGGGTGGTGAGACACTGGAACAGGTTGCCCAGAGAAGTTGTGGATGCCCCATCATTGAAAGTGTTCAAGGTCAGGTTCGAAAGGGCTTTGAGTAATGTCATCTAGAGGAAGATGTCTCTGCCCATGGGAGGGGCGTTGGACCTGATGATCTTTAAAGGTCCCTTCCAACCCAAACTATTTGATGATTTTATGATTTTTTTTTTTTAACCACTCATTGAACAATTAAAAGAAAGACAATTTCTATGTGAATTTACAATGGACAAAAAGCCTACTTTTCTTGTTTTTATCACTCATAATATTTCATAATAAAACTGTTCATCAGTTTCAGGGGATTCCCCTTCCAGAAGCAGATCCACAGAGCTAAGGCCACTTTCTTTGCAGAGAGAATGCTGAAATTGCCTATGTTAAACAGAATCTAGAAATTATAAACACATCCTTTCCATTTGTTTGGAGAGTGAAAAAAATACCAGACTGACATTTGTCATGTCTTTCACACTTCCTGTTTCATCTTCTGAGGCTACATTTGTCATACTTAGCTTTGTGGGACAAAACTCACATCCCAGCTCATTAGCCTCTAAGTGGGTGTCTGTTGCCTTAATGGTTGCCAATACAGTGATCTTCAAAATTTTTCAGAAATATTGTGTGGCTCAGCTGAAGAAAATACTTGCCTAAAGTTGCCGATGTCTCCTTGATGGAGAAACTCTTTTTTTGCTGGGAGGAATAATGGCATTGTGTGCAAACAAATCTGATTTCATTATGATAAGTTAGCTGATTGTTGCATAAGCCTTCACAATGTCTTTTCTTTTTTTCTTTTTTTCTTTTTTTTTTCCCCTGCAGACTACTTTCCATGACAAATAGCTTAAGAATGTGTTATGGTTTTGTTTTCTTTTTTTGTTTTCTTTCAGTATGAAATAGTATTAGTAACATCCCAGTAAATTTTCAGGCCTGGAGAGGAAACACAAGGATGTATGCTTCCCAAGCAGTCTCTCCCCTTCTGGGTCACTCCAATTAGTATCTTCTCTACAAGACGGTGGTGTCACAGCAACTTTAAGGTGGGCTCCATGATAGTCTCTGGGCATAAGAAATTTTCAGGCCAGTTTTCCATTTCTTCAGAGTATAGATTAGAGAGGGAGGTCTGTAATGTGTGATTTACGGACAGCTGAGCACTACACATGATAACTTATGGCAAGTATCTTTATATATCCAAGAATACTTAATGTGCAGCTCCTGCTAAAAAAGGGATCATGCACAATGGTAAATGATTTATAACATGCTTTCTTTTGCCAGCTATATTTGTACCCAATCCACATCTTGCTAAAACCCAAATACAAGTATTTGAGGGCTAACTAAATTGTGAAAAGCTAGCAACTGCAGCAGTTGTTATACAGCTAGGCCTCCCATGATTGCATATACTTAATAAACTTGCTTAGGACACTACTGTGTTCTTTTTTGGCATTATTTGTTCTGAGTAAAGTACAGAAAGCAAAACATTCCTCATGCAAACACAGGAAAACAAAAGTTGAAGGCATAACAAGCATATTGCTTTGCTCCTACACAAAGTACTTCTATAATTTGTCCTATATTGTCTTCTCTCTCTACCACTACATGACTAGCCTTAGTACCTGCATGTCTTCCATAAGAGCTGTATTCCTCTACTTTTGTCACACTTGCTTCACTACAGCTTGTTATGAATTCTTTGTGCTTCACCATTGTACTGGTCGTAGGGAGGACTGGATACAGGAGCTGGCAAAGAGTGGCTCTTTCATCCTTCTTATGCTACTGTTGTGCCCCAGCAATGGAGCTTACCTTACAGATGGAGAAGGGCAGTGTGAGCACGGAAAGTGACATGCCCATTCTCGACACTATTTTTATTCCCTCAGCTTTTCTCCAGGAAATAAGTTTGAGTGCAATGTTTGGGATTTGATAAGGAATTTTCTTTCTTCCTTTTTTTTTAGACAGTGAGAACAGAGCAGTGTTGTGCTGTTGAGGACCAAAATTGCTCATAAAAATGCTTTTCACTCTTAGATGTGTTTAGTTTTCTTGAATCTGACACCTGTCTGGCACAGCAACAAATATCAGATAAACTGAATCATAAGTCAAGCAGCAAGCTAAGTGCCTCTAAAGTTTCCCCCTCCCTCCCTTTTCCTCTTAGGCAGACTTGCATTGTTAGCCATTTCAGAGCTGTCAGCGAAAGCAGAAAGCTGAAACGTCTGTGTCCATGTACAATGAAATTGTGATAGAATTTAAAAAAAAAAATCTGACTGCCATAAGTAGTTTTGTGTTTAAAGTGAAGAAAACAAGCTAGAAATGCACTCTGGCAAAGGAATAGGAGAAGGGTGGCTCATTAGTCAGAGAGAAAACATGAAAATATGCTCTGAAACAAACACTGAAGAAGTATGCAGGAAACAAGGCAATGATTCTTGTACTTGTTAACAGACAGAGACAGTACTGGAGCTACATAAGGAGGCAGTCCACATTTATTTCAGATAGGAGGAGATAAATGTTTTAGATCTGAACAGGTCACATCCAAGTCCTACTGAACTCTATACTGACCTACTTCAACTCTATGCCTTCTATATATTACACTCAAAGAACACAAAATACGGGCTGACAGCTTTTAGCAACCACAATTCTTGTACTGTGGCAGGACTGAGTAATTCCACTGCAGAAACAAAAGCTTATTAAACTGGGTGTTGTACAAGCACTACAAAAAATGCAATCTCACCTTAAAGAAATTATAACATGAGAATAAGGCCTGTGATTACAGGTGGCTGCACGTGGGCAGACTGGAGAACACAAGAAAACACTGAATAATATTGATGAGATCACCCGTCATGGAGTGCTGCCAGTGCATGCTTCGCCTTTGGGTATAAGGTTATTATATATAACAAACAGAATGTTCATCTTCCTGCACATGAGATAGTACCCTTTCCATATATTCAATTAAACTTTTCAAGTCTTGTCCTCTGTTCTATTCTATTTCAGACCATCTTTCTTGTATCTAAAGGTTTTCCACAGTGTTTTAAATGATATGACTAACAACTCTTAACTGTTGATTTTTCTTTTAACTGCTCCCTGAGAGAGAAGTACCTGAAATGATGTGACTTATTTTGCTTTGCGTTTTCCTTTTCTTCAGAAGCATGTTGCTAGGTATTGTTAGAGAAAGCACTTAGAGTGAGAAGTGGTGACACTTATGACAGTTCCAAGTTTCTGAAGTGAATTACTTCGCAGCCTTGGACTGCCCCCTGAAAATATTCAATTTTTTCTCTCATTTGCTCTCGTGTACCTGCAGACAGCTCCCTTGTGCTGAGGGACTGAAACTGTCAACCATATCCTTCGTCTCAAAGATTTAGGTGATGTTTTTTTCCTTAAGTATCCTAAGCCAAGTGCTGGAATACTTTGAAGAGAACATTCAAGACCTCAAACTTTGTTCATTTTCTAACAAGAGGCAGTGTACAGCAGAGAGTTGCCTATACGGCTGTGGAGATGTACTGTGGTAGCATGTCCCATTTAGAATTTTTTAAGTATTGTAATTCTTGTGCCCTGGCAGGCCAAATTGCCACGGAACAGCTGAGAGGTGAGGAAAACATGAAAACCCATCATCTATTAGGATGTGACACAGTCTTTTCCTTGGAGCTGACATTATCTGTACTTGAGTTGATGTGAATATGAGGAATTTATATCCACTGAGAACTAAACTTGCTGGTATTATTATGGTATTATGAATTTCCAAAATTGCAAAATATCACTTTAAATAAAAGTACTTTTTTTTTTCCGTCTGCTTTTTAAGCTGTAGGGTTTACTTGTTACCAACAGTAGCAGAAATATTTCTGCTACTCATTCACTGCTATAGTTTCCACAAAGCTTTCAGGGGAAAAATATATCTATTTATATGTATAAATATATATATATACACACACAGATGTTATAGATACATATACACAGATATGTGTATAGCTCTTTGTATGCACTGTGTGGGAGAAAGATATATCAGGTAAGTAAGGACTGAAGCAGGCAGGGTGATTGGGTGCTTAGCTGGGACTGAAAGCTTTGGCTCCAAGCCCTGCTGTCTGCGAGATTCAGACTGAGGTACAATGAACTAGAACCCAAACACACGTTTTTGACAAAATCCTGTTTGGCTCAGAAAGTTTCTTTTTTTTTCAGATGTTAAGTGTAAACAAAAATGAGACCTGAAAAGAGCCAGCGCAATGGTTTCTCCTCTGCTCAACTTCACTCATCTCACTTTACATATTCCCATCAGATCTGCTGCAAAATCAACGCACAAGAATGAACAAAAATGTAGCTATGACAAAGCTTAAGATAAGAAACAGTTTTGTAGATTACAAAATCTGAAATTTTTCCTCCTCTTTTCATCACCCTCTGAACAAGAGGAATTTATGACATTTTAAACCACTGTTGATTCTGCTGAATAAAATGAAGCTGTTTCATTATTAGCTGTTAATTTACACCACACTGATGTAAGTAACTAGATTGTGCATATGATCACCAAAGCAGAATTGTTGCTAAACTTGTATAATTTTAAGATTCCAATGGTCTAAATTTTAACATGCGAGCAGTCACTTCTAGGTACCTTTACTTTTGGATGATCACTTCAGGCACGCTTTTGCTTTCCAAAGGAATGTTCACCATCACACTTGGAAAACTCAGTCCATCAAATTGATACTTAAAATCATTAATCGCTTATGAAAATGTAAATCCCTCACATCTTTCCAAATGAAGAAGTGAAAAGTAGAGGAGTTACATAATTTGCTTTCAAAGTCTACCCAGAGAAACTGAACATATGAAACTGAGATGAGAATTTAACTTTCAGCCAGAGAAGATTTTATTTTTTTCCTTAAGCTTGTAATTCAGGACCATTTTCTAAAGACCTTAGTTTTTTCTCATCTATTTCCCTTTAAGGAGGGCAAAAATGTATGTCAGTTGAAATTGCCATTCAATATAATTTGCCAGAATTGTAATTTTCCTGTCAAAAAGAGATGAAAAAACTTTTGAACCCTGATAGTGTTGCTGGTATGTCCAGTTTTCTTCTGAGAGAGACCATCTGTAGAGATAAGGTGTCCATCACTTTATCTACTCTGAAACTGGAAGAAATGGTCTATAAAGTGGTAATTTTGTGTCACATTTACATTTCTACTGGGAGCAAAACTAGAAAGCCAGCTATATATCACATCAAGCCAGCAACAAGTTTAGTAGGAGAGAGAAGAGAGTTACTAAGGAACTTTAATTTACTCACCCACTTAGGTCTTTCTAAAGTAGTACTGTACTTTATCTCCAGATTTGCAAACCCTCCCAGCTGGATGTAGGGAACTGAAGAGGAATTCAATGAACAGAACATGGTTTAATAGACTGAAAAGGAAGAAATCTAGTCCCCATTTTCACCTCTACATTTGGACAGCATTTTCAACATTTTCAGTTTGTGACCCTCTAAACATTTTGAAAGTTCTAAATGAGCTTTTAGAAGTATTTGAGCATATTTCCTAACACCAGTTTTTGTCAAGTGCAGTATCCTCACTTAATCTTAACTTCTCTAGCTTTGTCATTATCAAACTCTCTGAAAGCTGCACAGATATTCATGAGCCAACCCTACCTGCCCATCACCATCATAATCTCCCTTTTTATGTCTTGCATCATTTCATAGAGGAAGTCCCTAAACAGATTCACTTGATGAATCCAACATGTTTTCATTGCAAAGAACAATCTGGTGATTGGCAGATTGTTTTGAAGTACTGGTAAACCAGGTCCCGCATAAAAATGTCAGAAGATGTGAAGTTGAAGTACACTCTTTGACCTAGCACTCATCATCCAGACAAGTTTTACAGTAAGTATTTTAAATTAATTTGGTCCTATGGTACTTTATATAGTCAATTGACATACATCTCCAAAAAATGTCAAACATGCTGGTGTGAGATCATTTGCATCTACTGTCTGCATCTTGGGACAGACAGATCTTTAACCAGCTCTTTTCCAACCAAGATGAATACAGTATTCTGCTATGCTTCCCCAATATTTATGAAAGGAGGTATTTTCTTCTGATAGAATTTAAGATACATAAAAGAATCAAAAGAGGCTTGATACCAACTTTATGTAAGGCAATCATCAGTGCTTCAAAATGAAAAAAAACCAAACCACCAAAACCAACCTACATAATGGAAAATAAAACCAACAGTCTACAGTACAGCATGTCTCATGAGGCAAAGTGAATGTAAAGTTTTCAGTTTAAGTCAAGACTGTGAAGATCATCCGTCATTACAGAGCATCGTATGTAATATAATGTTGACAACTGGATGCTAATTGGCACAGTGACCCCCCAGCTGCTTTATTTTCTCAATATGGCCTGTGCTTTATGTCTGGGAGCAGTAATGTCTGGCTACTCCACAAGGGATGGGGAGTCAGGAATCAAGTGCAGTAGCAAAGCAGGTGGGAGCATGGACCACACTCACATGGAGCCAGGGTGTGGGGCAGCAAGTCAGGGTCAGGATCAAGTCTGGAGACAGTGGTCAGGTTCAGACACAGTCCAAGAGTCACCCAGCAACTCTGTAGCCACAAGGTGGGTCAGGTCGAGTCAGGAAGCCCAGATGGGAGGTCAAAGTCAGGACTGGGGAGGCAGAAGGCCAGGCATAGATGTAAATCACAGAATCACAGAATCACAGAATCGTATATGTTGGAAAAGACCTTTAAGATCATCGAGTCCAACCGTAAACCTAACACTACCAAGTCCACCACTATACCATGTCCCTAAGCACCTCATCCAAACGTCCTTTAAATACCTCCAGGGATGGCGACTCAACCACTTCCCTGGGCAGCCTGTTCCAATGCTTGATAACCCTTTCAGTGAAGTAAAATTTCCTAATATCCAGTCTAAACCTCCCCTGGCGCAACTTGAGGCCATTTCCTCCTGTCCTATCACTTGTTACCTGGGAGAAGAGACCGACCCCCACCTCTCTACAACCTCCTTTCAGGTAGTTGTACAGAGCAATAAGGTCTCCCCTCAGCCTCCTTTTCTCCAGGCTAAACAGTCCCAGCTCCCTCAGCCGCTCCTCATAAGACTTGTGCTCCAGACCCTTCACCAGCTTCGTTGCCCTTCTCTGGACACGCTCCAGCACCTCAATGTCCCTCTTGTAGTGAGGGGCCCAAAACTGAACACAGTATTCGAGGTGCGGCCTCACCAGTGCCGAGTACAGGGGCACAATCACTTCCCTAGTCCTGCTGGCCACGCTATTTTTGATACAAGCCAGGATGCCATTGGCTTTCTTGGCCGCCTGGGCACACTGCTGGCTCATATTCAGGCGGCTGTCGACCAACACCCCCAGGTCCTTCTCTGCCAGGCAGCTTTCCAGCCACTCTTCCCCAAGCCTGTAGCGTTGCATGGGGTTGCTGTGGCCCAAGTGCAGGACCTTGCACTTGGCCTTGTTAAACCTCATACAATTGACCTCGGCCCATCGATCCAGCCTGTCCAGGTCCCTCTGCAGAGCCTTCCTACCCTCAAGCAGATCAACACCCCCGCACAACTTGGTGTCGTCTGCAAACTTACTGTTGGTGCACTCGATCCCTTCGTCCAGATCATTGATAAAGATGTTAAACAGAACTGGCCCCAACACAGAGCCCTGGGGAACACCACTTGTGACCGGCCGCCAACTGGAGTAAACTCCATTCACCACCACTCTTTGGGCCCGGCCAGCCAGCCAGTTCTTTACCCAGCTGTCGTGGTTTAGCCCCAGCCGGCAACTAAGCACCACGCAGCTGCTCGCTCACTCCCCCTCGGTGGGATGGGGGAGAGAATCGGAAGAGCAAAAGTAAGAAAACTTGAGGGTTGAGATAAAAACAGTTTAATAGGTAAAGCAAAAGCCGCGCACGCAAGCAAAGCAAAGCAAGGAATTCATTCACTACTTCCCATGGGCAGGCAGGTGTTCAGCCATCTCCAGGAAAGCAGGGCTCCATCACGCGTAATGGTTACTTGGGAAGACAAACGCCATCACTCCAAATGTCCCCCCTTCCTTCTTCCTCCCCAGCCCTATATACTGAGCATGACGTCATGTGGTATGGAATAGCCCTTTGGTCAGTTTGGATCAACTATCCTGGCTGTGTCCCCTCCCATCCTCTTCTGCACCTGGCAGAGCACGGGAAGCTGAAAAGTCCTTGACTAGTACAGCAGCAACTAAAACATCTCTGTATTATCAACACTGTCTTCAGCACAAATCCAAAACATAGCCCCATACCATCCGCTACGAAGAAAATTAACTCTGTCTCAGCTGAAACCAGGACACCAGCGAAGAGTACACCCGTCCAAGCCATGAGCAGCCAGTTTCTCCAGGAGAATGCTGTGGGAAACCGTGTCAAAGGCTTTACTGAAGTCTAGATAGACAACATCCACAGCCTTCCCCTCATCTACTAGGCTGGTCACCTTGTCATAGAAGGAGATCAGGTTGGTCAAGCAGGACCTGCCTTTCCTGAACCCATGCTGGCTGGGCTTGATCCCTTGGTTATTCTCTACATGCCATGTGATAGCACTCAAGATGATCTGCTCCATCAGCTTCCCCGGCACCGAGGTCAGGCTGACAGGCCTGTAGTTCCCCGGGTCCTCCTTCCGGCCCTTCTTGAAGATGGGTGTCACATTAGCTAATCTCCAGTCAGCAGGGACCTCCCCAGTTAGCCAGGACTGCTGGTAAATGATGGAAAGGGGCTTGGTGAGCACATCTGCCAGTTCCTTCAGTACTCTCGGGTGGATCTCATCAGGCCCCATAGACTTGTGAGTGTCTAAGTGGTGCATCAGGTCACTCACCATTTCCCCCTGGATAATGGGGGCTCCATTCTGGTCCCCATCCCTATCTTCCAACTCCAGGGGCTATCTCCAACCCAGAGAACAGTCGGCCCTGCTATTAAAGACTGAGGCAAAGAAGGCATTAAGTACCTCAGCCTTTTCCTCATCCTTGGTCACTGTGTTCCCTCCCCATCTACTAGGGGCTGGAGATTCTCCTTAGCTCTCCTTTTGCTGCTAATGTATTTGAAGAAGTGTTTTTTGTTGTCTTTTACAGCAGCAGCCAGATTGAGCTCTAGCTCAGCTTTGGCCTTTCTAATTTTCTCCCTGGCTGCTGCACAGGTAGGAGCCTGCACAGGTAGGAGCTGCACAGGTAGGAGCCTGTAGTAAGGGCTCAGCTTAAAATCAGCTCTGACAAGCTGTCACTTCATCTGACCTCACAACTGGTCTTCTCAGGACAGGATCCTTGGCCTCAGCTAGCTGAACTTCTTAACTCAATCACCTAAACTCCCAGGAGGCTGCAGCCTGCTCATGACTCTGACAATAGAGTATGAAGTTGAATAAATGGTTTAGCAACTAGGCCAAAATTAAAAATTGATTAATTATATTTCTGAGGCATTTCATAGCTTTTACCAGTCTGTTTCTCTCTCTCATGTTGTTTTCATTTAATTATCAGACTGTACAAAATGCTTTGCTTCCAAAGTAATACATGAAGCTGTTCAGTTCAGAATATCTGCAATGGAAGCACAAGACTGGTAGCTGATCACACCTTAGTTCACACAGCAGCTGAGGAGGTGTTAACTACCATCCTAAGATGCAGCCCTATACTGTCAAAGAATGAACTGTATAAGATCTGATTGTGAACCCTCTCTTTGTCTGTTATATAGTGTTCACTCGCTATGGAAGTGGCCATATCACTGAGACAACAATTTTTCAGGAAGAGGGGTTTCCTTCTCTTGAAATTCATATATTCAAATAGATATTATTTGTGTTAGAACCCAGGTACCTTATCTGTTTTGAGAATGCCCTGACCACCTTTGAGTCATCTGGAATAAATCTCACAGTCTCACCTTTTGAAGTTGTTCGATTTGGAATAAGATATTAAGTATGCATTGATCTTAAAGATGATGATTTTATAGCGTAGTGGTTAAGGAGTCTGCACTGCTCCTGTACTATTGGGATGCATTTCATAAAATGAATTGCATCCAGTACAGGTCTATATATCTATATCTAGGTTACCTAGGATCTCCTTATATCCACTTCATAGAAATTGGTCCTGTTAAGGTGCACTTCAATTCTTCCTAAAATTCATGTCTATATTTCTCCAGTTAGTACAAGGACAGCCTGGGGTGATGAGCTCAGTGGAGCTGTCAAACTCTGATGAGATGGCATTGTGATTTAACCCCAGCCAGCAGCTAAGCCCCACACAGCCACTCGTTCACTCCTTCCCTGGTGGGATGGGGGAGAGAATCGAAGGGTAAATGTGAGAAAACTTGGGGGTTGAGATAAAGACAGTTTAATAGGTAAAGCAAAAGCCACACACACAAGCAAAGCAAAACAAGGAATTCATTCACTACTTCCCATGGGCAGGCAGGTGTTCAGCCATCTCCAGGAAAGCAGGGCTGCATCACGCATGACGGTTACTTGGAAAGACTGCCATCACTCCAAACATCCCCCCTTCCTTCTTCTTCCCCAAGCTTTATATGCCGAGTATGATGTCATATGGTATGAAATATCCATTTGATCAGTTGGGGTCAGCTGTCCTGGCTGTGTCACCTCCCAGGTTCCTGTGCACCCCCAGCCTACTCGCTGGTGGGGTGAGGTGAGAAGCAGAGAAGGCCTTGACTGTATGTAAGCACTGCTCAGCAGTAACTAACACATCCCTGTGTTACCTACACTGTTTTCAGCACAAATCCAAAACATAGCATATGAGCTACTATGAAGAAAATTAACTCTGTCCCAGCCAAAACTAGTACAGGTAGTTTCCATTCTAGGAGACAGATTCATGTCCTGTTTCTTAACTTGATTCAAATCATCACTTTGTATTCAGGACAGTAACAGAATCAGGAAGGAATAAAGATGGAGAGCACTCATTTCCCTCTACTGACACAAGCAGTTCTAGACCCTCTTTTGAAATATTGTAATAAACACAGTGAACCAGCCACTGAGAGAAAACAGGTATGGATTACAAACCATATGGTTCAGTTAAACTTCGAAAATACAGAAGACCTTTACTCATGCTGCCTGTTTCTGGGTATATTCAGAAGTTGACCAGAGAGCAAAAGAGCAACAATTGTTTTGTGATTCCTTAGTATTTTCTTTCTTAATTCTGAAAATGTATTTCCTTTCTATCTACTAATTATTTGTATTGCAGTGCATTTAGCAACGAGGCTCCAATACTCAAGGCACTGGATGAACCCAAGGCAGAATTCCAGAATGAGCAAACAAGGAGTGATAGGCAACACAGTTTGCTTGAGCACACAAAGTGACTCACTGTTATGTTAAGACAACACAGTATATCCTGAGCCTTATTCCTGTGATTTACACATTGGACTACATTCACTTTTTTTCCCTTTATTCATACCAAAGTCACCAATAAAATCAGTACCTTGCAAAAACGCACAATGACACAATTCTTTATCTTCTGACACAGCCATTAAAACAACACAGACAACACCCCCCCCCCCCCAAAAAAAAAGGAAACAGAATAATACATGCTACTTATTAACTTCCATGATGCTCTAATTTCTGATAATTGTAATTAGTATCGTAAAATTCAAATCCTTGATCTCTTGGGAATGTCAGTTTTTTTCCTGAGTGTTCCTGGATGTATATGTGTGTGTGTCTGTGTGTCTGTTTTGTTTGTGTGCAAAACCCTGCAAAAGCAAGTTATTTGCCATCCGTCTCATCTACACCAGTCCACACCATTTGCAAATATTTCTGATACTTTGCTGTTCCAGGAGATTGTATATACAGTAAAGCAAACAAGAGCTTCATCCTACCTGTTATTAACAGCCTATCTCTCAAGAATTACTGCCTGGCTATAAAATGGTTCACCCGTGAAACAGGTAAATTTAATAGATTCAATTTTCTTCAGTGATATTCTGTTCAATGTTAAACTTCATCCATAGCAACAGAGATTCTAAATTTGTGCTTAGGGCTAGAAAACTAAGATGCTTTATCATTAGTGTTCAGCATGGCTAGACAGTTCTGTTGAAGCCAATTATTAGACAGTGTTTCCATGTCAAAGTAAGCTGGGAAAAGTTAATGTATGTGGGAAAGGGAAAAAATATCTGATTCAATTCTCTGCAGAAATTCCCAGTGACTAGATAACATACAACTCTCATACTACTACTGTAATAATTATCTTAAGAAAGGGAAGGGAACATCCACTTATCAAAGTGAACAGAATCTTCTCCCATTGTCACCAGGGGCTCCCAAACTTTCCACTTCCCCATACTAGTAGGTAATCAAGGTGGATTAGTCTCGGTCAGCTGCCAAATGCCCACCCAGCTGCTCACTCCTCCCCCCAACAGGACAGAGGAAGAAAACAGGATGGAAAAGCTCATGGGCTGAGAAAAATACAGGTAGCTTGCTTAACAGTTACTGCCATATGCAAAACAGACTCAACTTTGCAGAAAGTAATTTAATTTACTGCCAATTAAAACACATTTTGGTAGTGAGAAACAAAAAAACCAAACAAAATATTAAGACAACACCTTGCCACCACCCCTTTTTTATCACAGGTTCAACTTAGCTCCTTCACTCCTTCCAATAAATAAATAAATAAATACATGACTTGGGTAATGGGAAACAAAAAGGCAAACATTAAAACATCACATTTCTTGCCCCCTTTCCCAGTCCCACCTTCACCGCTTCACTCCTGCTCCCGCCCGGGCTCTCCACGGCCGCAGCTCCTGCAGGAAATATCCCCCTGCTGCGGCCTGGGGCCCTCCCCGGGCTGCAGGGTGGGTCTCTGCTCCAGCGGGGTCTCTCCAGGGCTGCAGGGGATCCCTGCTGCGGGCCTGCAGCACCTCCTGCCCTCCTCCTCCTCCGGCCTCGGGGTCCCTCTGCTGCTGCTCCCTCCTTGGCTTCCTCCTCCTCTGCCTCTGCCGCCTTGTGCCCTTTCGGAAACCTCTTTTCCCCCAGGCACCCCCGGCTTGGCTGAGGGGCTCAGCTGTGTCCTGCGGTGGGGCCCTTGGAGCCGGCTGGGACCGGCTGGAACCGTCTGTGTCTGGCATGGGGCAGCCCTGGCCTCTCCTCACAGAGGCCCCCTGAAGCCTCCGTTGCCAGCACCTGGGCACAGACACCCAATACAATAGTTAAGAAAATACACATGTAGAAAATCACACAGATGTACAAAATAATCAACTAAAACAGTGCTGCACTCTGTATCAACACTGTTGATGGCAACAGGCCAGAATGAACTGCTAGACTGTGTGCCAAAAGAAGACAGATATTTCATGCTCTTCTGCATTTCGGAAAAGAACAGGCTACTTGATTAACTTCAGTTGATCTAGAAGCAAGAGACTGACCCTGTAACAAATACTTATGTGAACAGCTGTAATGGAAATATCTTCCCTCTATGTACTATCTGACCTCTAACTTTATGAAGCTTATCTGCCGCTGTATTGCCTACTTGGTTGTGTGAAGTCTGGGGACACAGGATTTGACTACTAGAAAATTCTTGTCTGCAACTTCACGATTTCACTGTTCAAAGGATTTCTGACAATCTCAACATATAGAGTCTCTTGGGTCCCCTTGATGGACACTGTCATAGATCTCCAGTAGGAAAATGAGGCATAATTTCCTTTTACAAAAGCTCCACCGACTCTTTCCTCCTGCCTAAATCTGTGGTTTCTAGCCACATAGTAAAGTCCACATATCCCAGTCTTGAGGATATTCTTTATAAAATGCACATGCTGTATATTTACCCCTTTCAGGGAAATACCAACTTCTTCCACTTTAGATTCACAACCAAGATTTTTCTTTTAAATTAAATGTCTAATCAAGTGTCTCCTTCATTGTAATAAAAAAAAAAAAAGCAGGTCGAGGCAGCAGATAGAGGATACCCTACTGTATTCAATAGTCCTTTGGTTGAAACATTCAGCTGATGTATGGGAAGAGTTTTATATGCTTCTTTGGATTATTTGCAGTACTGTAGTCTTTGCAAAATGTTCTCTGCAGGTACAGTGTATTTGAGAATGATCATTTTCCTCTTCCTCTTAGCAGAATCTCTGTATTTTGCTTTAATACTCTTAGAGAAGTGTACTCAGTTATTTTAGAGCTTAGTGGTTGTGGTATTTGAGTTGAAACTCTCTGTCCTTGTCTTTGTTGAGTACGTCAGGCAAAACAGAACAGTTTCAACAAGGAGACAAAGAAAAGCAAGAGTTTATAATGTCTTACATTTTAATGGTGACTCCAGTTTTGAGGAAAGTCAAAACAGTGGGTTCATATTCCCTTAAGGAAGAAAGTGACTTGAGTTTCTCAAGTCAATCCTGATTTATAGCCATAAATGGGATGCATTTATTTGTTCATTGCCACATATGGAAGTTATGATGACACTGAGTAACCTAGGACAGAAACTCAGACTGGCAATGTATATCTGCATATATGTTCAAGTCACAAAACTGTGATTACCTAAGACATTTTACTGGCCAAAAGCTGGTCATCTGGAAATGAATAAATAACCTCAGGATAATGGGGAAAATTGTTTGTCTCCGTTGAATTTGGTTCTTAAAACGGCTAAGTAACTTAGTTCATTTTATAGTGTTAACGTAAAATCATTTACTGAAGTAAGTAAATTCAGGCAGAGAAGAAAGAATATTCCTCTAACATCACCAAAGTTTGAGATGTGGCATTTGTTTCCTTGTCTAGACATCTCTTTCTAGGTTATAGTCAGAAAATACTTTAAGTATTCCTGAATACATAGTAGTTATTCCTATGAGAATATTCCTATTAATTAACTAATCTTGATGTTGAACTTTACCACCTTAAAATCCTTGCTCAGCCATTTCCTCCTTTCAGAAGCAGCTACATGCAATTTTCTACCATTTCTGTTCCTCCAGGATTTTCATGTCTACTCAGTCTTTTTTCTCAAGTAATCTTTAAATAGCCCAGAAAATGTGAACCAGCTTCAACAAGAGAAGACAATCTACTGGTGGAGACATGTACCTAGGCAGTGGTAAGGGAAGCCAGGTCAACCATAGCTGAAGTCTAATCTTCAAGGGACTATACAAGGCGTTTGACTGAGTGCTTGGACTGTAATGTGTAAGCTTTAGAGGAATGAGGACTTTCCTGACTTTAAGTTCAACTATTCTTTTCACTTACTCTGAGAGCTCTTGCTTAGTCTAATGTTCCTTGTGGACCCCATTTCAAAGTGCTTAACTCTCTCTGACTGTCCATATTCACCTTCTGAGAGGTGTTTTGGGGCCTTATTCCCTTCACTGAAATAACAGAGCAGATGTTTGAATGCACTGTAGATAATTTCTGTCTCGTATGCCCTAAAACCTGTGCTTGATGCAGACTCAAGTTTTTCCTGGGACATTACTCAGGATTTGGGCTAAGGAACTTGGAGGCAAACCTCTGTTTCATAATGAAGGTATACTCTATTGCACAGAGTTTATCCTATGCCAAGAATGTATGTGTTTAAGTCATGGTTATGGACCCAAGCATCTGAGCTGTCTGTAAACTAATCTTCAGTACAGATCCCCTCTCTCACACTGGCTCACTTAACCCCTAAGACGTAAAAAAGAATACTTTTAGATAGCTGTCTGTGGCCTTCTAGAAGCTACGCAAAAGATGATTCCCTTAATAGTTTTGGAAATTGCTTCAGCTTTGACCTTTAGTACTCCTTGGTTTATGCCTTTGGAGTCACCTGAGCCACATCTGATACTGCTTTCTGATATGAACAACTGACGTTTAAAATGCGAGCAGAATATCAGCACCCTGAGCATGTTTGCAAGCAGTCATAATCTGCAACAACTAAAGGCTGACCCACTAAAATTTCAGTAAAGGGCTTCAAAGAAAATTATCATATGCTGAAATAAATCATATGCTTAAATGTGTCTTATAAACCTTGGCCTAAGAAAAGCAAGCAGAAAAGAAGGTCAGACTTTCCTGAGCCATGTCATAGACTTCCCATTTTATTTTGATCTCCTCAGTCCTATAATATTAATCTAATAATTCCCTACTTCATCTCCTTAGGGACTGTAATGTTCTTCCTACCTTTTATTTTCTCTCCTTACTGTGACTCTGTCTTCTTCTTAGTGAATATTTACATGGTAGATAGTGCAACAGGACCTCATTCTTGATAGACAGATTTTCTATTAATAAAAAGACAAAAAGAACAAAAAAGATATCACAAAAAGTCATAGATGGAAATCCTCCTTAATTCGTACAGAGCGCATCAGGCTACCACATAGATGTTTGTACATACACATACATAGATATAAAAATGATTGAAAACTGGTTTGGAAAAAGTGGCTAGCTGTGCTGATTTTTGTAAACAGCTGTCAACTTCCTTGACTGCTCATAGTGTAGCAGGATAGCTTGTGATGCCTTTGCAGACTCTGAGCTGTCATTCAGGCAGAGACTGGGTGAAGATGCTGATGCCTCAGGAATAGATTCAGATTATTACGATGATGGGGATGTGACCATTCCCTTGCTCTCTCTGATAATGTTGTAGATATTGCAGTGACACACATTATCTTCCCAGCTGCCAACATATCTCAAGAGACGGAGGGGGAGGGGAAAAAGTCCAACCCCATACACAGTGTTTTATCTAGAATTGGAAGCTTTCATCTCTTTATTCTCAGCCAAATAAGCAGGCAGCCTGACTTTCACAGGAAATTTGTTGTGCTCCTGTAGACACTTGTCTGTAGCACCAATGTGCTAACGATTAAAGGTTAAATACTTCTCTTGTTCTTACAATGGGAAATGCTTTGTTCAGCATTCAGTCCCACTGGACTAAAGAGCACGGCAAGGAAACATTCTTTTGTGGAGGGGAAAAAAGCAAGTCATGTCACCCAAGGCATACCCTTAGGAAATCAATTTGCCTCACAGGGCCTCAAAAGGCATGTCACTGAGTGCCAGAGGGCAGGTCTGTTATGTACTTTGCCTAATACACTACGGCTTTTATCCAATATGGCTTGAGATCTCCCTACTCCTGCTAAACAAAAAATTCTAGGAGTAGAAACAGCATAGTTGTGTTAATGCGATGCTGAGCATGTACTAACAGGCCTTTCTGGGGAAGATAAAGTGCCTCTGAAGAGGTTTATGAACCTTTCTTGTGGGACCCTTATGCTGGCACTCAGTTTGTTGCATCTTGGGGATGGAGCATGTGGGATAATGGCTGAGGTGACTTAAAAATTAGAACTTATATTCCCACTTTTAGGTAAGGCACAGCATTGAAGAAGCTCCCCAGGTGGAATGCGGCTGACATGTAAGGAGGCCATTCCATGGGAGTTCCCTAGGCCTGCAACCTTAGATGTTGGTAACGCCAGGGGAACTTGGTGTGCTGACTCTAAGAGGCGCTGCCCGGAGGGTGGAGCGGTGTGGAGATGCCGCGGCCAGGCTCTGCAATAATAGGGGAACTTAAAGGTGTCATGGAACTGATAAGCTGCGTATTTACTACCCTGGGCCAACAGCCTGCCATGTTTTGGACAAAATGCTGTCCTTTTGGTGAACTTTGCTCATTATAACATCATTATAATACCAAAACACACCTCCATCC
The DNA here is from genome assembly GCF_035582795.1 of Mycteria americana. Taxonomy (NCBI): domain Eukaryota; kingdom Metazoa; phylum Chordata; class Aves; order Ciconiiformes; family Ciconiidae; genus Mycteria; species Mycteria americana. The sequence goes on along the minus strand of NC_134366.1, from coordinate 168,591,156 downwards.
CAAAAGCTACCCACCTCCAAGGTGCGACCACCCCTCACTGAGCTTGCGCACTGAATTTTTCTAGCTTATACCTTTAAAAGCAAAGCGAGAAAACTTTACACCAATCCTAAACAAAGGTATGTATGACTAGAGTCACTCAAGCTCCACCCGAAAGGTGAGAGATAGTATAAAATGGTTTAAGAGAAAGAGAATGTTAGGGAAGACACCATCGTGTACCACTCTGACGTTTGGGATCAGTTGACGGGCTGAGCCTCTCTTCCCCCCCATCGGGACGCCTTTGGGTAAGAGTCGAACACTTGGTTATATCAAGTGTCTCCGCGGAAAACTTAGAAATCTCTCTCTATATAGAGTCGCTTTATTATCTTTAATGCTTTTGTGTCCGGCCGTGTTATTCATATTCTTGATATACGTGTTGTGTCCGGCTGTGTTATATACATGTTTGTGTCCGGCCATGTTATTCATACTCATATTCTTGGTATTTGCATGTGCTTTGCAGACAGTGAATTTATCACCAGTAATCCAAAGAATCTGTGTGTCTGTTGCTCTAATGAACTGCACTCTTCACTGCTCTGGCCGTGACAGTTCCTTCAACACGACCAGACTGGGGGGTGTAAAAATTAATGCTGTCGCCTTAGCGAAAGCCCTGAACTAATAAGTGGCTATACACACAGTCCTTAGAAAATAAACCGTTGACCAAGTCTGAGACTAAGACTGGACCTAGCCGCACCTAGACTCCTCTCTGAGAAGGAGTTTAGAAAGCAAGGGGGTCCTGTCTGAACCTCGTGACTCAACGGGAGGGTGTCGTCCATCCCCCCGTCCCCCCCCAGCCACTCCTCAAATTCCTATTTGTATGCGACAGTAACTCTTAACGCAACAGAGCAGTTCTGTTAAGGCCTGTTTGGGGAACTCCATCACTCCATCATGATGTTCTCTTCTACCATAGAGGCGTGCCTAAAGGATGCATTGGACTGCAAAATCCACAAGACTGAATTAATCATCATGACTACAAAACAGATAAAGAAACACACAAATAAGTGTGAAACTGCCCTTGCCTTTAGGTATCTAAGTCTATGAGGTGATTTAGCTTTCCAAACCTCATGACTAAAACCACATCCTAAAGAAATCACTAGAAAGGGAAATGGGAACTTTCATCAACTAGCAGAAATCTGGAAGTTAGTTTTTGAAAATGAATTAATAAATGAACAACAAACTTTATTAAAGACTTTATAGCATTTTTCAGTTATCACCAACATGCTAAAACTCCATCATCTGGGAATATAATCTGAGTTCCTGATTCTCTGCAGTGCTCCTGGCATACTGAAAAGATGGAGTAAAATCTCTCCCATTTTTCTGCTGCAGTCTCCCTCTCCAATGACGTCTTATGTTTCCTCACTCTCTGCTTCCTCTATGTCCATTCTGAAGGATGTAACAGTCCTTGCAGTGATGTTAAAAAAAATCCAACACCCCCCCCCCAAAGCCAACCAATCAATCAACCAAAAAAAGCCCCCAAAACCAAACAAAACCCCCTTTCTTTGTTTTGTTTTTTTTTTTTGCCTGGATGAGGGAACCTTAGAACTCTGTGTTGGAGAACATAATAATATATATGTAAATCTAAAATAAGGGTGATTACAGGCAGCATGTTTTTCTATTCCTTTGCCAACGTAACAGAAAGATTATACTGTTATACTCCTGTGAAACAAAATAACCTGCCTATGTGCACAGGAGAAAGTTGAGAAATGAGTGTTGAAAAGTACACAGTGCTGGTGCTTTTAATTTATGGATACATACACTATTATATCAAAGTAAACAACATCCTTTATGACTTTTAAACATTCACACTATTTCAGGTTGGATTCCAGTGAGTGTGAAGAGAGTAACATTATTTTCATTGCTGCTCCACATCATTAAAGAAAACAAAACTCAGAAACATCTTTCAGCAGCTCTGCTTTCTGGGTTTCTCTGTTTTATGGTCCTTGTGTGCATTAACAATGAAAGCAGCAGGGAATTCTTCACTTGCCACAGAAAAAGAACAGACAAGACGAAAACCAAACACAAATGCGAAAGAGATTGTAAGAGAAAGACAAAAAGGACTGTATGATTGCTTAAAGAAGTGTAAATACAGTTTTCCCCTGACACACTAATAATAATTCACAGCTCAGTCTCTAGAACGCACAAGATTCAATGAACTAGGACAAGCAAACTCTCTGTGGATGTTTTTGATTACTCTAATCATCTTTTGATGATTACATTGATAAAGGTATTAGCATTGCTGAAGTATTCTTAGGCTTCTGTGAGGCATTTGATTTTGTAGTGCATAATATATTTTTTTAGGAAACTAGAATGATATTAAATCAACTTGGTCCATATTAAATGGATGGGAATGTGATTATGTCATGTATCAAAGGATGCCTCTATGTAGCTCTTTGCAGACAGAGCTTTTACTGATTTTCTGGGGAGATGTAAACTGAGCTGTTCTGAGCTACAGGTTCATATGATCTTCAGCCTGCTGAATTTCCTGCCTATAGTTAGTGATACTAAAAAGTGATTTTTAGGGAAAGTACTACATCTCCTTTTCTGCATGGAGTCCTGGGAAACAACCACGCCATTCTCATGGAGATCTTCTGGAAGGCATGGAAATGTGCCATTAAAGAGCAAGATTTTATACTTTTTGGAGATGTAGAGATTTTGCAGATGAATGGTAGGACATCTAATCTGTACTGCCTCTACAAACTTGAAATGGAAGAAACTGAACTTTAAGACACCATTCAGAAAAGTATTTTAGCCTGGGATAAATCTCACCAAATTTTATTCATACGAGACTTGGATCTCTGATATATGGGTTCCCTATGTGTCCAAAGGGAGTTGCGTACACCTTCAGAAGGCCAGCTAATATTGGATACTTGTTTTAGGATGGGATAAATTACTCACTGCAGTCTGCTATGACCAGAGCTTAAATAGAAATTTAGTTTTCAGATGACCAAAGTCATCTGAGATGAAACCCACTCCTCATCATCTCTCATTAAGAGCTATTATGGTAGCTGTTCCTTTAAAGGAATATAACTTCTTCACTTAAAATTACAGTTACTGAAGTCAGCTGTGATACAGAGATCTGTCTTGAAATTTTCTTACAGTTAAATGATAACAAATCTGTTCATATTAAAGCTACATCCTCGTTATACGCCTCAATTCAGAATTTTTCACAAGAAAAGGACACTAGAGAAGACACCAAAAGTCAGAAAATGTGTGTCGTGGTTTAACCCCAGTTGGCAACTAAGCACCACACACACGCTCGCTCACCCCCCACCCCCCCGGGATGGAGGAGAGAATCAGAAAAAAAAGTAAAACCTGTGGGTTGAGATAAAGACAGTTTAATAGGACAGCAGAGGAAGAGAAAATAAAAACAACAACAACAACAACAATAATAATAATAGAATGTACAAAACAAGTGATGCACAATGCCATTGCTCACCACCCGCTGACTGGTGCCCATCCCATCCCCAAGCAGCGATCACTGCACCCCAGCCAACTCCCCCCAGTTTCTATACTGAGCATGACGCTGTGTGGTATGGAACAGCCCTTTGGCCAGTCTGGGTCAGCTGTCCTGGCTGTGTCCCCTCCCAGCTTCTTGTGCACTTGGCAGAGCATGGGAAGCTGAAAAGTCCTTGACTAGTATAAGTACTGCTTAGCAATAACTAAAACATCAATGTGTTATCACATTATCCTCATCCTAAATCCAAAACACAGCACTATACCAGCTACTAGGAAGAAAATTAACTCTATCCCAGCAGAAACCAGGACAATGTGTCAGACTTTTGTGATCGGCGAAACCGCGGCAAAACCGCGCAGGGAAGGGAGGAAAAAGAAAAGGGAGGGCGCAGCCACCCCCCCGGCCCCTGAGCAGGAAGGCGGGAGCTCCTGACGAGGACCCGGCTCTGACTCAGCGTGGGCGGGGACGAGAGTGACGGCGGAAATCCCCTTCCCGTACAAGAGCATCTCCCAGGGAGCGCGAGCGACCAGGAGCGCGGCGAACAGGACGGGCAAACAGGGCGTGGCGCGTCAGAAGGGCGTGGCGCGGCAGTTTGCGCGGCAGTTCGCGCAGGCAGGGCGTGAGGGGAAGGTGAAGGCAGCCTAGCAGCTCAAGAGGATCTGTGAGAAGTGAGTTCATTCGGTAGTCCCCATCCTTCCAGAAGAAACTCAACAATGGTCCTCACTCGTCAGAAAGCGATGCCCTCTGTGCTCGCCAGAGTGGATGTGGCTACCCAGACGGAGCTGCCGGGAAAACATGCCGCCACCCAGGTCTCGGGCTGCAGGGAGTGCCTGGGCATCTCGCTGTTCACACATGGCAGCCGTGCGGACAGCTGCGTGAGGTGCGACCAGGTGGATGACTTGCTTTGCATGGTGGCAGAGCTACGGGAGGAGGTGGAAAGATTAAGGAGCATCAGGGAGGCTGAAAAGGAGATCGACTGGTGGTGCCAGGCTCTGCCCCCCCTGAGACGGGAACAAGAGCAGCAGCAGCCGCCAGTAAGAACCCACGATCAAGGGGATCCTCTGTCCCCCCCCCGCCGGGCTGAAGGCAGCAGCTCAGAGGAGGAGAGTGAATGGAGGCGAGTCCGCGCTCGTGGCGGCAGGCGAAGGCCCTCCTTGCCCGCCTCGCCCCCCCAGGTGCCTCTACGCAACAGGTATGAGGCCCTGGAGGTGGAAGGACAGTCAGTGGAGGATGGGGACGACAGTCTATCTACACCAGAGGTGTCGCCCAGGTCAGAAGAATGTACCTCTCGTCTTACCACCACCTCCACGAGGAAGAAAAGAAGGGTTATAGTTGTGGGTGACTCCTTTCTGAAGGGAACCGAGGGTCCGATATGCCGGCCAGACCCTCCTCTTAGGGAAGTCTGCTGCCTCCCTGGAGCCCGCGTGAAGGATGTCACGAGGGTACTCCCTAGTCTGGTACGGCCCTCGGACTATTACCCCCTACTGCTCTTCCATGTGGGGGGCGATGATACTGCAACGCGAAGTCCTAGGGTGATCAAAAGAGACTTGAGGGCCTTGGGACGGCTAGTAAGAAACTCAGGAGCGCAGGTTATTTTCTCTTCTCTCCTTCCAGTGGTGGGCAGTGACACCAGAAGGAACAGAGATGCCCAATCTATTAATGCATGGCTCCGTGGCTGGTGTCATCGCCACGGATTTGGTTTTTTTGACAACGGAATGGCCTACGCCGCACCGGGTTTGCTGGCATCCGATGGGATCCATCTTTCTCAAAGGGGAAAGAGAATCTTTGCACAGGAACTTGCAGGGCTCATTGACAGAGCTTTAAACTAGACTCGAAGGGGGAGGGGGATAATATCAGGCTTGCCCGAGAGAAGCTGAGGGGCGACGTGCCATGGTTGGAGGGAGCGGCTGACAGCGAGGACAGTCGGCCTGAGTCCTCGAGATGCACGGGGTACGCTTGGGCACAGCCGAAGTCGAGCGGAGTTGAGCCAGGGGATACTGAGGCAACGGGAGCCAAGAGGGAAACACCAGTGAAATGCCTCAAAGCACGCAAGGGGTGTTCTTCTATGAAGGAGGCACGGACGACACCCCAGCTGAAGTGCCTCTACACCAATGCACGCAGCATGGGCAACAAGCAGGAGGAGTTGGAAGCCATTGTACGTCAGGAAAACTATGATATGGTGGCCATCACAGAAACATGGTGGGATGACTCGCACAACTGGAGTGCGGCGATGGATGGCTATAAACTCTTCAGGAGGGATAGGCGAGGCAGGAGAGGTGGTGGGGTAGCCCTATACGTCAGGGAGAGTCTGGATAGTTTAGAGCTCAATGATGGTGATGATAGGGTGGAGTGTCTGTGGGTCAGAATCAGGGGGAAGGCCAACAAGGCAGATATTGTGGTGGGAGTCTGTTACAGACCCCCCAGCCAGGATGAGGAGACAGATGAACTATTCTATAAGCAGCTGGGAGAAGCCTCACGATCGCTAGCCCTTGTTCTTGTGGGGGACTTCAACCTGCCAGATGTCTGCTGGAAATACAATACAGCAGAGAGGAAACAGTCCAGGAGGTTCCTGGAGCGTGTGGCAGATAACTTCCTGACGCAGCTGGTGAGTGAGCCAACGAGGGAAGGTGCCCCGCTGGACCTCTTGTTCACCAACAGAGAAGGACTGGTGAGTGATGTGATGGTTGGAGGCTGTCTTGGGCAGAGCGATCATGAAATGATAGAGTTTTTGATACGTGGAGAAGCGGCGAGGGGGGTCGGCAAAACTGCCACCTTAGACTTCCGGAGGGCGGACTTCAGCCTGTTTAGGAGACTGGTCGACAGAGTCCCCTGGGAGGCAGCTCTTATGGGCAAAGGGGTCCAGGAAGGCTGGACATTCTTTAAGGAGGAAGTCCTAAAAGCACAAGAGCGGGCTGTCCCCAGGTGCCGAAAGACGAGCCGGCGGGGAAGAAGACCGGCCTGGCTGACTAGAGGGCTCTGGCTCGAACTGAGGAGAAAGAGCAGAGTCTATGACCTCTGGAAGAAGGGGCGGGCAACTCAGGAGGACTACAAAGGTGTAGCGAGGCTGTGCAGGGAGAAAACTAGAAGGGCCAAAGCTGAGTTAGAGCTCAGTCTGGCTGCTGCTATAAAAGACAACAAAAACCACTTCTTCAAATACATTAGCAGCAAAAGGAGAGCTAAGGAGAATCTCCAGCCCCTAGTAGATGTGGGAGGAAACACAGTGACCAAGGATGAGGAAAAGGCTGAGGTACTTAATGCCTTCTTTGCCTCAGTCTTTATTAGCAGGGCCGAATGTTCTATGGGTACCCAGCCCCTGGAGTTGGAAGATAGGGATGGGGACCAGACTGGAGCCCCCATAATCCAGGGGGAAATGGTGAGTGACCTGCTACACCACTTAGACACTCACAAGTCTATGGGGCCTGATGAGATCCACCCGAGAGTACTGAAGGAGCTGGCAGAAGAGCTCACCAAGCCCCTTTCCATCATTTACCAGCAGTCCTGGCTAACTGGGGAAGTCCCTGCTGACTGGAGATTAGCAAATGTGACACCCATCTTCAAGAAGGGCCGGAAGGAGGACCCGGGGAACTACAGGCCTGTCAGCCTGACCTCGGTGCCGGGGAAGCTGATGGAGCAGATCATCCTGAGTGCTATCACACGGCATGTAGAGAATAACCAGGGGATCAGGCCCAGCCAGCATGGGTTCAGGAAAGGCAGGTCCTGCTTGACCAACCTGATCTCCTTCTATGATAAGGTGACCCGCCTAGTGGATGAGGGGAAGTCTGTGGATGTTGTCTATCTAGACTTCAGTAAAGCCTTTGACACGGTTTCCCACGGCATTCTCCTGGAGAAACTGGCTGCTCATGGCTTGGACGGGTGTAGTCTTCGCTGGGTAAAGAACTGGCTGGACGGCCGGGCCCAGAGAGTGGTGGTGAATGGAGTTTACTCCGGTTGGCGGCCGGTCACAAGCGGTGTTCCCCAGGGCTCTGTGTTGGGGCCAGTTCTGTTTAACATCTTTATCAATGATCTGGACGAAGGGATCGAGTGCACTCTCAGTAAGTTTGCAGACGACACCAAGTTGTGTGGGAGTGTTGATCTGCTGGAGGGTAGGCAGGCTCTGCAGAGGGACCTGGACAGGCTGGATCGATGGGCTGGGGTGAATTGTATGAGGTTTAACAAGGCCAAGTGCAAGGTCCTGCACTTGGGCCACAGCAACCCCATGCAACGCTACAGGCTTGGGGAAGAGTGGCTGGAAAGCTGCCTGGCAGAGAAGGACCTGGGGGTGTTGGTTGACAGCCGCCTGAATATGAGCCAGCAGTGTGCCCAGGCGGCCAAGAAGGCCAATGGCATCCTGGCCTGTATCAAAAATAGCGTGGCCAGCAGGACTAGGGAAGTGATTGTGCCCCTGTACTCGGCACTGGTGAGGCCGCACCTCGAATACTGTGTTCAGTTTTGGGCCCCCCACTACAAGAGGGATATTGAGGTACTGGAGCGCGTACAGAGAAGGGCAACGAAGCTGGTGAAGGGTCTGGAGCAGAAGTCTTATGAGGAGCGGCTGAGGGAGCTGGGACTGTTTAGCCTGGAGAAAAGGAGGCTGAGGGGAGACCTCATCGCTCTCTACAACTACCTGAAAGGAGGTTGTAGAGAGGTGGGGGTCGGTCTCTTCTCCCAGGTAACAAGTGATAGGACAAGAGGAAATGGCCTCAAGTTGCGCCAGGGGAGGTTTAGACTGGATATTAGGAAATTTTTCTTCACCGAGAGGGTTATCAAGCATTGGAACAGACTGCCCAGGGAAGTGGTTGAGTCGCCATCCCTGGAGGTATTTAAAGGACGTTTGGATGAGGTACTTAGAGACATGGTGTAGTGATGGTTTTTGGCAGTGTTAGGTTTATGGTTGGACTCGATGATCTTAAAGGTCTTTTCCAACCTATATGATTCTGTGATTCTGTGATTCTGTGATTCTGTGATTTGATTGAAGTATTAATAACCCACAGTGCTGAAAATATACCACAGACTAATAAATTGAATGAGTTTCAGTCTCAGTTCCAGCCTTCGGTCTTTGTCATGTCGTCCTCTGTTGGATATAGAATTGTTCAAACTTTAATCAGAGCAGTGTGCCTCAACCCTTAGCATAATTTTAAGTTACTGTGAAAAATAGTGCCATCTCCCTCCCGGTCACTTGTTTCTTCCCTCACATGCTAACCATATCTTTCATGCTCAAAGTTAAAAATGCAAGAAGTTTATGTGGCTTTGGTTTGCTTATTATTTGGGTTTGGGTGCTTTTTTTCATTTGTTTGGGGTTTTTTTTTTTTTAGTATCTTCTTTTGCTTTAGCTGATGTAAGCCCATTTTTGGCCTATGAGATACTCGTAACAGACTTTTTCTGACGGTTGTATCTATACAATAAAGGAAGGTTTAGATTTGCCTTATATAATTATATTTCCTTAAGGTGTTTATAAAATCTTCCACTCCACTTTGTCCATTTGATCAGCAGCAAATCAAACAAATTTTGCTGCTTCATAAGACCTCCATAGAGTCAGAGGGACTAGTAAGCAACTGAAGCGTTGATGTGTTTGTGACTCTTTGTATATTTATGCATGTTTGTGTGTGCATGTACATGTATGTGACTGTTTCTGATTGTGTGTCTTTAGTTCGGGGGAATAATTGGAGAAAATTAAAGAAAATCACAGCTGTGTTAACACATTCCACAGCAATTGCAATAGAGTACATCTCACTGAAGGAAAAGCAGCAACATCTGTAGTAATGATTGGAGATTAAATGAATACTGTGAAATATCCAGTGTTGAAGCATCTGCAGTCCATGCTGAAGTACTTTGCCTATTATGTAAAAACATCAAGATACGCTTCCCACAGGTGTTAGGCAGCAGTAACCATAAGGTGATGATGAAAGGCAAAAATAGATTTTCGTCCTTTCTCACTCAATATTGACAATAAAAATAGACAAGATCTGTGACATCCATTATTCATTCTACTCCACTGCAAGATCTTCCATTTGGCAGTGTAACATCCTGGCAAACCATCTAAAGCTCTTCCACTAAAAGTTAAAATCTCCCAACACGGGTCTCGAGTAAATTGTGACACTGGTCTACAGTTGTGTTCTGTGTTACAGGAACACAGGTTACAGGTTATGAGTCCAAGGTAGTAGATGGAAAGCCGGGCAAGAAGAAGAGAAAACTCCAGGTTTAACAACAGTCTTCCCATATTCATTAGCTCTTCTGTTAATGCCACATGCACTGAAATTAAGAGGAGTCACCAGATGATTTTTTTTTACTATTTATGAATAGCTCCTGAAGGAAAAGTTTGCAATTTATCCTTGAGGCAATATTTTTATTTTCTAACGATACAGTGAAAAATAAGTTTAGTTTTAGCTTGAATATCTCTGCCCAAAATGCTTCCAGCATTGAGAATTATCAATTACTGGATACCAATATCAATAAATGTTTACATGTAGTCTAAAGCATTATGCATATGTCTGTCTTGAAAATGTGATTCTGTGGAAAATATCTACCTTGTTTTTATGGGTTTGGCCTACAGCCATTTTATTATCATTTCTCATCACGTTCCACCCTGCCAGCTGAATCATCATCTAAGCAAATCTCAGTCTACAGCTGTAAATGAAGAAATGACTTCCAAGAAAATGTGATTATTCACTTCCTACTCTTTTATTCTTGTAATGTGTCAAGGTTAAAGATGCACATTGTGACAGAATAGAATTATCCTTGTGTTTTGTCTATTACAACCTGTTTACCACTGTTCATCAATAAAAAAGTAAGAATAAAAAAAGAGACGGTTTTATAGCTGGAACTACTTTGAAGATCTCAAAAAGATAAGGCTTGCACGTGACAAGGGCAATTACTTAAAATCAAAGTGTTTTGTGAAAACACATCAAACAGAACAGTTCTAGTGAACCTAGAAAACAAAAAAAAAAACCAAAACAAACAAACAGGCTCAAGAGAGGCTTGCCCAGTCTCTGGACAGATTACTTGAGGGATGACACTTATTGGGTGACAACCCCAGGGCCTGTTACTTCTTGGCAGCCCACAGCTGGGGTAGCTTGCTGCCTCTCTCATCAGATGACTGCTTCAGACCATATATATCACACAGATGCATATACAGCCTGCGAAGCCAACTGTTCCAATGGCTGAGCTGCCATTGTGAACAGCTCAGGTAAGGATTAGAAGCTGCCAACAGAAAAGCTTCAAAGAAATACTATTTTACTTCAGAACTATGTTGGTTTTGGACCTTACATTGAAGGTCTACAGTTTTCAACTTGTGAGACTGTTGTACCAATCTAGAATGATAATCTTGCTAGGAGAATGAAAATTACTATGCAATTTGTACTCAGTTTCCCATGTTTTGCTAGTTCTAGTAGACATAGCCCTTCTTTGTGAGAAGATGCAGATCTGTAGATCTGTGGTACGACTGCATCTCTGAACGAGCAGAGGATCCAAAACCAGGTATTTGCACTGTCTAGACAGTTTTAGCAATCTGATGTAGTGTTATTCAAAGGACAAAAGTCAGGAGTTGAAATTAGCCAGAGAAGAGATACGGCAGGAGGTGGAATAGAAGAGCAGAGAGAAAAAGGAGATCTAGAGAAATTATGCGGTCATTTTTTACTGATGGGGTAAGGATCCAGTACCTGAAGGGAGCCTCCAAGAAAGCTGGAGAGGGACTTTTTACAAGGGCATGTAGTGATAGGACAAAGTGTAATGGCTTTAAACTCAGAGACGGTAGATTGAGATTAAATATAAGGAACAAATTTTTTACTATGAGGGTGATGAGGCACTGGAACAGGTTGCCCAGAGAAGTTGTGGATGCCCCATCCCTGGAAGTGTTCAAGGCCAGGTTGGATGGGGCTTTGAGCAACCTGGTCTAGTGGAAGGTGTCCCTGTCCATGGCAGGGGGGTTGGAACTGGATGATCTTTAAGGTCCCTTCCAACCCAAACTATTCTATGATTCTATGATTCTGTGATTCTATGATTCTGTGAATGTTCTTTGTACAGGAAGCCCTGTTTCTATTGCTATATTGCTTCATTACTGAACTTACATCTGTATAAAGAGAAAATAATAAATCAAAAGACATACACAAACATACACACAGGAAAGCCCATTAACATATATTATATAGAGACATACATGCACATTCAATATGCATATACCATATGCATAAATATCCATACCTCCATATACTCCCATATAAAAATCTGTTGGTTTTTTTCCTATACAATAAATATGTATACGTGCATACACACCTATTTTATATACATATGCATATTTACACATGTGTATGTGTACATACACACAGGCTTCTATATGTAGCAACAAAAACATTATTCATTCTATAAATGACAGAAAAAACCAGCAACAATAGCTGATAGGATCTCTGTTCTGGTAAATATGAGGAGCTGCTAATAGCCCCAGAAGAACATAGTCTGGGGATCAGCAAAGACCTTTGATGATTCATATGGGAAAGAGCTTCAGTGTACGGTGAAAACAATTTACTGTGCTGCACTGAGCAGAAGTGCAGTAAATTGCTCATGGTCTCCCATGGATTCCACATGTACGGTAATCAGAAGGAACGTGTTTCTGTGCAGTCATCTTCACTTATAACTTACAGTAGTTTGGTGCCACATCTTCAAAACTCAGTCAGTATAGAAACTTGTCATTTTGAACATGGCTTGGTTTTGCTGTTGGAGTTCTACCTTGACCAGGCATGAATTATAAGTACCACTACAGCTCTTGCATTAGGATGTCCTGTTACAAATGTTACTGTAGTTATCTCAAACAGATGTGAAATGTTAGTGTTCTGTATAAAATTTCAGAAATGCAAACCAGAAAGAGGACAATTTTACATTCAGTGAAAAAAATGACTTTTCTGTAAACATTTGTATGGAAACCATTTCGTTCACCCCAGACTTTGTGGTTGTATAGTACTGTAGACTAATTACCTCAGTTTCAAACGACAGAAAATATGTTAAAAAGATGAGACGTTCAGTATCAGTTCAGTCACTAAAACTTTAAAATAACTTAAGGCAAAAGAATAGTTTTATTATGAATAATTGTAGTAAAATCTAGTAATTAAGTCTCATAAATGTAAGTAGGGAAATAATATTTTTTGATTCACCAAAAACTCAAAAATAAAAATGCATGTTATAGCTAAAAATAATATTATTTAGAAAAATGAAAAGAAGGGAAGTACTCTTGATCAAATGAAATACTGTAATTTAGAAAAAAAATCTTTTTGTCAGTTTTAATTTACTGCAATTTTAGGGCAATTTTTTTTTTTAATTGAATTTGTGGCAATAACAGCCAAAGGAAATTTTTAAGCAACATATTTGTTCAAAGTTAAATCCTAAACATTTTGTTAAATAATAGAAAGTAAATATTTCCCATATTGATTTATTTTGCTTCAGAATATACAGAAAAAATGATGCAAATCTCAAAACATTTAATATAACTAGATGGCCTAATACTGAATTTTAAGTCAAAGAAAAAGGGTTTGTGCAAAAGAAGGTGCCAGGTACCTAGTATTAATTTTCAGTAGTTTCAGGGTCAGATCTTAGTTATACATTTTTCGAATGAAAGATGCAGACAAATATGGCACCTCCTGCTCTCTGACTACTTGTTCATTTTAGTGTATTACACTGCAGGGCAAAAAAGAAGTCTTCCTACTAGAACTACAGGGATTATACAGAAGTTGGCTTTTTGCTCACTGTTTTGAAGACATGACAGAAAGTGTGAGCATGGACAAGGAGAAGAAATAAAAGGGATTGTCTCTTCACCTCTTCTGTCTATTTGGTGGGGTTGCTAGAACTTCCAGGCCCCTCATACCATCTTCTGACGTTCAGCCTTGAGCAACAAGATGTTGAGCATGGATGAGAAAGCATGCAGTTGAGGGAGGGCAGTAACTTTCCCTGAAACTTGTCAGGAGGGAGGAAGGCTGGATTTTAGGGAGGAAGGACTAGAAGATCCTAATAGCTCATTTGAACAACCCGCCTCCAGCAGAGTTGTGGCCTCATATATCACTCAGCCAGTGCAGAAGCTAAACTTGAGTGTTGCCCATTTCTCCTACTGTTCTTTATCAGAGCAATGGGTAATGGGTCTCTACTATTCACAATCATCATGACTGGTACATGTTTTGACAACACAAGCTACTCTCCAGAGGCTTCACCTACCTAGAATTTAAACAGCATTCTTCAACTGGAAAGCTTTTTTTAATAGTTGAGTGAAACCAGACACAATTTTTCAGGGCCCAAATTCAGGTTGTCGTAACAACTTGACACAGTTCTAATAATCCCATTTTTATTACACTGCTTAAGTAGAAAGAACAAGGTGTATTTGTTCCCCATAAAAGCAACTGCAATCCAACCATTCAAAGTGTGTTTTCGTGATTAGATGTAGAGAACCAGTACACCTCACAGTGACATCAGGTTATTCTCAGAGTAACCCTGCTGATGTTGGTGGTTTAGTTTGAATTTATATAGGTGTGCCTGAGCTCTGAATGTGGCACCAAATAACTAAGCTCCTTCTGCTCTTAAGGGATACTCTACTGTTCAAATCAGAAAGGATACAGAAATGTGAACATACTGAAAAATACTGAAGTGGAAATAAGATAGAACAAAATGGTGTTTGCTTAAAGGCAAGAAAGGAAGATCAACAGTTCTGTATAGCACACTGGAGGTAAATAGTCATACTGGAAATTTTGACCTGATCCTGAGACATTTACAGAATACCTGCTAAAAAAAAGTCTTCCTCCACAGTTGACTTCTTAGCCACATTTTCTGGGGCAATCACGTACTGTGTCCTATTATGGTGGTAGTTTTCTTAACCTTCTCTAAGCTGTATCTAAACATCTCAGTGCCCCACAGACAAAGCAAAACAGGTGACTTACAGAAAACTGTTTTCGGTTTCTCTGAAAGACTAAAAAAGTGCACGCAGTCAGTTACAGGTAAGGCCTGGTTTAAGGAGCCTGTCTCTCTCTTCCCACTTTTGGGATGGGATTCACTTCATCTCACAGTAGCCACTTACAGCTTAGGTATCTAAGCTAAGTTACCGGACTAAACTCTACAGATGTCGGAGAAAGCTGTCACATGCACGAGGGGACTATATATTCTAATGGGGCTGGATTTCATACCTGTAGGGGAAGACCAGATGCTATGCCTTAACCAGACATCTAATTTTCAGATGGCAGAAGTTAGGTGAATGGGTTTCTACTCTCCGTTCGCAGTTCTTAGTTGTGACCCGATAGCTCTGTGGTGTTTGTAAGCATGAAACTTCAAGAGGTGAAACCTAGGCCATATCTAATAGATCATGAGTTCATGTGTGCTAGGCCTTGTGGCTGCCATCCCTAGTCTTGCTATAATATGTAAACTAAATTTCTGCTTTATTCCATACTGGTGTTATGAATCTACATGTGGTTGAAAAGTATGTGAAGGTTAAGGATAGGTAGGATCTGTGCAAATGTAGGATCCAGAGGACTTGCACTTCATTTTTCCCTAAGCTTTTAATATGTCCTTGAAATGCCATTTTGTTGCTCTGTCCCTTAATTTGTTTGGGGGAAAAAAACACCAAAACAACAAACTAAAACCCCAAGTGATAACCCTTCACTTCTTGTCTTATCTTGCTAATTTACATGCAGACTTGGAGACCAAAACCTACTCATTTTTATAGTGAATAATGTGACTGGATGGTCTACAAGCCACTAAAATAATTCCATCTGTGCCTTCAGTGGTATGAATCCTCAAAGAAAAGTGACATATCACATGGATACAAGTCCTAAATATGTGGTAATAATGTAATCAGGCAATGCATATAATATGGACCAAAAATGAAGCAGATCTTTAGCTCATGTAAATTAGCATTGATCCATTCAAGTATTCAATATAAAGGCACCTAAGCCATTTTCAAAAGATACTTCTAAAAGCTTTTGTTGTACTGCCCAAAGAAGGACAAAACATCACAAATTCACTGTGCTATAGAACCACCCACTAAGCAACGTCAAGAAAAGAAACCCTTGAACAACTTCAAATGAATATAATAGGGTGGCAGCCAAAACTGCCCCCTCAAACCTTTTACCTGCAGAGTACCAACAAAGGAAGGAGCAAGTTGCTTGTGTTCCCTTGGATTTAAAGACACTCAGTGTGATGTTTAAGAATATTGAACAAAAAATATCATGTGGAATGTGAGGTTCTGCATAAAAATAATTTGCAAGAACAAAGAGAAAGCAAAATAAAAGAATATGTGTTGTTAGATGTGTTGTGGATATCAGTTTCTGTACTAAATAATGTGTTCCGTGTTTCAGTTCTTGATTAGTATGCAAGGTGTCAAACAATTTCTGCTTGCCCCTGGTTAATTCAACAGTTGACAGTGCTCTTTACAGGACAAACAAAAAGTATAATTTAATCGTGTCTTTGGTAACATTTGCTTTTCCTAATATCACCTACAGTCTTTGTTTTAATGACACTGTTTTCAGATAGATGGCTGTTGTGCTGATAATAAGTATTCCGTGCAAATGGTTGTATTTCAGTATTGAAATTTAGGTTCTGTGAAAAGTTCAGTCTATATTTAGAAAATATGGTTTAAAGGAATGCATCAAATATCAAGGCTGGTTGCCCATTGCTTTGTACGTTACTGGATTATTGATAATTGTGCAAAGGACATGCGAAGAACTTCTATCTAGATATGAAGATCTTTTTTGTCCTGTGTTACAAAGGATAACTATTTCTGTAGCAGTCCCTGGGATCTCAGCTGGGACTGTTATCATTGCACTCATGGGACGCCATCATATCCTTTGAAAGAAAAACTTTACTTTTGGTAGCAGAATTTGACTAACAGTCTTTTGGGAAAAGTAACCCAAGGGTATGATAACTCTACACAAGGTGAGGCTTGAGGATTGAAGATAAGACCATCTACCAAACTGACCTTAGACACCATTCATGATACAGAAGCTTCATGAATTTTTCGTCACCTTTAAATCAGAACGTTTACATCTGCTTTCTATGGTCTATGAATACAACAAAATATAAGTTTATAACAGAAGAACTTGACACAGAAGCCCTGGGGTTTTTTTGCTTCCATTTTATATACTTAACAAATCATTTTATCACATTATTTTTCAGAGCCATTGTGTGGGTATCTAAACTGTTGGGACTCTATGTAATATAAGACAATTTCTCACTGACAGTGCTTTTCTTCTTCATAAGTTAAAAAAAGACAAAAAATGTAGTTAGGTCCTCTATATAAAATAGTAAAAGAAAATGTATTAAATGAAAAATAGCACATTTCCTTAGGAACTAGAATTCTTTGTTAAATAAGATATTAAATCGTTAAATAAATTTTTAATATGGTGGTCTTTCTTTTAAAGGAAAACACTTTGTGACCATAAAAATAAAGTGCAATTATTAGTATAACAATTGATGTTTAGTGGCTCAAAATCAGATTAAGGTAAATTAAAAGTTGAGAAGTAAGTTTTAAGTAACATTTTTATTTTTAGAGTCATAGTTTTAAAAGTTAAAAAATGTGTACATGTGTATATATTTATATATTTAGAGTTCTCATTTGAAATGAAAACATACTTGAAGTACTCATTTTTTGTGTGTTTGCTTTTGCAAATAAATTTTGGGATATCTTTTTGACAATTTGAATTTTTGTGCCATGTTATTGAGGAGTTTTGAAAGCAAGACAGACCTCAGAAGAGCTGTCATTTTAATGTTACTTTCAATTTGTTCATTGTGGGGGTATTTGCATTTCAATTCTAACCAAATCCTCAGAGATCTCAAACCAAAAGTATGAAGTTTTTTCATTCGTCATGACACTTCTGGGATGCCTTTTCTTACAGTAATGGATTGTGGAGGAAGATTGCTCACATGATAACATATATTTTTTTTCATGTATAACATTAGAGAAAATATTAAGTACAGGACAGGAATTTTCCTCCTTATGATGATGTCACTTTGATCTCCACTGCATATAGAAAATTTATAAAAAGACAAAAGTTATTATCATATTTCTCCAAGGGTTTGGGATTGTCATTCTGAAAATAGATCAGAGATAGGCTGTTTTCCTTCCAAACACATTTGACTCCAAATCTTCCACTTAAGTAAAGCACTGTTCTATCCTTTGTATTTGTATCTGTTAAGATCATATCCAATATTTCTCTGTTCTTTACTGTTGGCTGAGTTACTCTGGAAATTCAGATAGACATAATGATGCCTACAAGGCACCGGAGAGTGCTCTAAGCCATAAAATCATGCAGTTCCTCAAAGTTCACAGAGCTAGACTTGCCAAGATAGGAACTAGGCTCTTTCTCATGAGCAATATTTGAAAAGCTTAGCCAAGACAGCCAAGCTTCTTGTAATCTCCAACAATAAAGCCTCCTCTATTTTCAAAAATTGCTCCTTGCTTTTTTTTTGCCTTTTTTTTCTCATCTGTTTGGGTTTTTTGTTTTTGTTTTGAAAGGATTGCTTTTCTTTATCAGACTTACTTGGCATGCAAAATAATCTGCCAGCTGCATCATGTCTTCTCTGGGCACACATCAAAAACTAGTTTGGATGCCACCTGTTTGATTATTCATCTAGTGATGCCAGATCTGATTTTGCTCGAATTGCTATGAACGGAAGAAAGAGCAACAGAATATATTTTGTTTTTCTAAAAATTGAAATGAAGTTGAAGAAGTGGTGACAGTTAAAGAAGCCCTGATCAGAACTGTACCTGTGATATCACCATATAAATAGCTATATTGCATTTGAAATGTTGGACAATATATCCTGGCCAATTATACCAGAACTTCTCAAACCTCAAAAACCATTTTCTATACCAACTCGTTTTTTCTTCACTACTAGAATTTTTTAACACCTTATGAAAAATGCCTGTGCATATATTTGTAAATTGCTGTATATAATTTCATTTTTATTTACTCACATTTATATATGTGTGGATCTTAAGATATTGGAACATTCATAAATATGATAGTATTTTTAAACAATTCTTGTATACTTTTTCAACTGAGTTATTTACACTGTTAGCAGAAAAAATTAAGACAGAGAAATCTAAAATAAAAGTCTACTTATCTTAAGTACCTGCTTAAAATAAGAAGTTCACTTTAACTTTAAAAATGCCTCTTAACTGTAAAGGGAACCTATACTCACTAGTTCAGATGTAGATCCCTAGATTGCAGATGTTTGAAGTTAGACAAAATAAACCCATTATTTCTGATAAACATCTTGATAGGTAGTTCACCTATTGGATATGTAGCTGAATTATATCATTCAGAGACTTTTAAGAAAGAAGGTGTAGGGGGAGATTATGAAAAGGATGAATGAATAGTTCCTTCTTTTATGTTTGTTTTATGCATTTTCAAAACACAGCTAAAGTAGAGGTAGGATCAATTTCTACATTTGCATAGCAAATTGCCTGAGCATGTTTAGTTTGGGACACCGACACCATTGACACCTATGAAACCTTTGCCATTGAATTCAGGAAAGACTGGATTAAAGAGGAAAGATAAAGACAGGTAAAAGACAAAAAGTGAGTAAATGTCAGTAGTACTGGAGAGTGGGATGTTCAGACGTGTTTTGAATTTCACAAATGGTTTTGTTTAGGTTTGGTTGTCGGTTGATGTTTAGGGAGAGAGGTTTGTTCATTTAAATTAAAGAAGTTTCCCTTTTGCTAGGAAAGAAATGAACTTTAAAGCTTTTTAATGAGAGATGCGTATATCATTTGATATGCATCTGGGTACTGACAATATACCCACTAATTATATGGAGAATAGAAACCAATTAATTATTCAAGCAGCTTTTTTAAGAGTTAATCAACCACTGCCAATTACTTTCTACTGCAATGACTTTAATGTCTGTCACTGTCACAGTTTATACATGTTCTTGATAATTGAATATTATGACTGTTGCCCTCTTTTGCATTATACAATTTAAGTTAGGCCTACATAAAATGTAGTGGAGTATCTTACAAGGGTTTTCTTGAAATAATCCAGGATGAAAGCATGAGGTAATTAAATGACTTGCCTTTAATTTCTCTTTTGGGAAGCTGATCATTCAAAGTTCTCTTCAGTGTTTATGGGAGCAATAGATGAGAACGAAATTCTGTACTTTAGGTCAAAGTGTGCTTATATTATCAGCTCCTTATGATAAGGAAAATCTTGTAATGTGCATTTACAAAGAAGCTCAGACATCTAACTTGTACCACAGATTATTATCATGAATTGTTAATTATATAAAGTCCAAATATAAGGTCATAGTAGTTCTGTGATGTAAATAGCAATATAATCAAGCAATTAAATTATCATGAGGCTTCAGTATAGTCTATCAGAGATTTTGAGAGAAGACAATATTCTTTGGGTTCAGTAAAACTGGAAACTGATTTTAGATCATAGAATCGTAGAATCATAGAGCCATTTAGGTTGGAAAAGACCTTTAAGATCATCAAATCCGACCGTTAACCTAGCACTATCAAGTCTACCACTAAACCATGCCCCTAAGCACCACATGTACACATCTTTTAAATACCTCCAGGGATGGCGACTCTACCACTTTCCTGTTGCAGTGCTTGACAACCCTTTTGGTAAAGAATTTTTTCCTAATATCCAATCTAAACCTCCCCTGGTGCAACTTGAGGCCCTTTCCTCTCATCCTATCACTTGCTACTTGGGAAAAGAGACCGACCCCCACCTCTCTACAACCTCCTTTCAGGTAGCTGTAGAGAGCAATAAGGTCTCCCCTCAGCCTCCGCTTCTCCAGGCTAAACAACCCCAGTTCCCTCAGCTGCTCCTCATACGACTTGTGCTCTACACCCTTCAGCAGCTTCACTGCCCTTCTCTGGACACGCTCCAGCACCTCAATATCCCTCTTGTAGTGAGGGGCCCAAAACTGAACAGAGTATTCGAGATGCAGCCTCACCAGTGCCGAGTACAGATGTTACCAACATAACAGAGCTACAAATGTATAAACCCATTGAGTTCAAACTATGATTGATTCCTTGATTTCAAAAAGCATGCTCCTTGTTCTTTTGCCTTAGTTCCACTCTTAAATGTGCCTTACATAGGAAGGGCAGAGATATAAATTATTCTTTAACGTTCCCTGATACTGATACATCTGGCTTAATTTAGACAGCTGATACACTAAAATCACTGTTTATTGCAGCAAATTTAATAATTTTATTGTTACCTTGGATTACTCCCTGGAGTTTTCTATTTTGTCTTCTTCTTACAATACTAAACTGTAAAATCATGAAGGCTGGGAATATAATTTCATTATGGCTGTGAACTGTCCCTAGCAAAACAGATAGCTGATCCCCTATTTGGTAGTTTGACATAGGTGCAAAACAACTATTAAAGTACTAAAGTATTTGT
This sequence comes from Mycteria americana, assembly GCF_035582795.1. NCBI lineage: Eukaryota > Metazoa > Chordata > Aves > Ciconiiformes > Ciconiidae > Mycteria > Mycteria americana. Next base: position 168,570,291 of record NC_134366.1, on the reverse strand, counting down.
AAGAGTATGTGGAAATAGAGTGTCTGGGGAAGGCACCTGTGTGCTTGGTGCCAGCTGCTGGGGCGGAGTGAGTGTCTGTATCATCCCCAGTCCTGGTGGGTGTGGGCAGTGCATGCATATTCACCAGGAAACTTCAAGGTGGACCAGGTGGTAAGTAGGGGGACCTCAGGCCTGGGACAGGGTATCAAGCAGGCAGGGGGTTTATGCTGGTACGCACGGGAGGACCTGCAAGTGTGTAGTGCATGAGGGACGACTGTGTGTGTGTGTGTGTGTGTGTGTTTGCAGCGAGCATCAAGATGGACCAGCTGGCAAGTAGGGGACCCATGGGGCAGTTAAGGCAGCCTGGGATCCAAGCAGGCGTGCCAGGTGAATGGAGGGGCTGTGCCGATGCTCGAAGGATCTGCAAATACATGTGTGCTTGCGAACCTAGAGAGTGGTGTCTGTGTGGTACCACTAATGAACTTCTGTCTCGGCCAGCTGAAGAGGAGGAAGGGACCTGGCTGTCTTTGTTTATGCTGTATGTGAGTCCTGTATGTAGGTGGTGTTGAAGGCAACGCCTTGTCTATGGCAATCTGTGTGATCAGCCATGTCAGTGTCAACTGTGTCTGTGTATGTCTGTCTCTGTCTGTGTGCTTGTCTCCCGGACATGTGCTCTGTTTCATTACTGGTTGAAGCTGCAACTGGGAAAGTGGCAGCCACATCCCGCAGCCTGGGCAGAGACCGCAGGTCCTGGGCACTGGCCAGGGCTCCAGCAACTGGGCAGCAGAAACCTGGGCTGGAACAGCTGGAGGAGGCGATCACATTTCTTACATCACTCACCAGTATTATGACAACAGCTGTTACCATGTTTTTCTACATTAAATGATTAACTCTTGTGGGAAGACAGATTCATAAGTCCAGTGACAGAAGAGTCTATTTATGCTAAAACCTGAGAGCTATGTTGTACATATAAGCAGACTGGGACAGTATAGTATGGCAGATTAATGTCACAGGCCAGCCTCAAAACAGTCACTTTCTTAAACTGTTGGTGACATATTTATTTCTGAGGGTGCTGTTAAAAAACACCAGTAATTCCCTTAACTAGCATAATATAACACAGCTCCAGCATACAAGGTGATCTGACAAGGCCTGTGGGTCTCAGACACTATCAAAAGTAGAGAAGTTCAAGAAGAGCAGAGAAGAATAGACAGTGTCAACTAAAAACCTCTTCTGAAACTCTAGGCGAAAATCAGATTAACTGAGGCTATTTATGACGAAGGACAAAAATACCGACTTCCTTAGAGAGTAGATTCAAATACCGGTCACACCTCTTTTTTCAGTTTTAATTGCATTGTTTGCATATGAATAAATCAGTCTTTTCTGAGGAAAGTAAATGTTTTTCATGAAAAATATAATATTGCTGAAATAGTTTTTCTTACTGAAATATAATTCAGAGAGTCATTAAAGCAAAAAGGTACTCTTGGGTTGCATACATTTCAACCCATGGTCCAATAACTTGAGCTTGGTTAAAGGAAATATTTCAGAAAGTCATCCTGGTTTTCATTTGAAGACAGAAAGCCATGGAAATTATCTCACTTGCTTTAGTAGCCTGTCCCAATAGTTAACCACCTTTACTGTTAAGAAGTTAACTTACTTCTCCCTGAATTTTTTTCTGGCTTCAGTTTCGAGTTTTTGGTTCTTGTGATGCCTTTCTCCACTACAGTGAGGTGGTCTTTACTACTTGTGATTTTGTGTCCATGAAGATACCTCTACACTATAAGCAAGTTAACTTTCAGTCTTCTTTTCTTTTTCCAGCTTAAAGCAAGGCATTTTGTAAGTTTTCACACTTCTGACTTCTACTCTATATTTTTTTGAAAACCTGACCTCCAGACTTACACATGCTGTTCTAAGCTTAACCAGTCCCCCAGTCTTTTACAGAATGGAAAAAAAAAAAAAAAAAAAGCCAAAACTCCAGAGATGAAGACATAGTTTTCTTATTCCTGTGTCCAATACCATAACTGAGCCTTTTACTTCAACATCACTGCAACCTCTGTCACCTGGTTATTGTGGAGAATCTTCCTTTGCAAACCCCTAGGTGCGTTTATCAGGTACACCTGCCTTACAAGTTAAAGAGGGACTTTATTTCTCTTCCAAGTCTGGTGGAGCCTCTGTGAAAACACGCTTGAGGAAGAGTAAAACACCACGCAGGCACAGTGAGGAGTAAGGTGAAAATGTGTGAGAAACAATCCTGCAGACACAAAGGTGAGAGGAGGAGGAGGGCAGGAGGTGCTGCAGGCCTGCAGCAGGGATCCCCTGCAGCCCTGGAGAGACCCCGCTGGAGCAGAGCAGCCATGGCCTCATCTTGTTCTTCTCACTGTCTGACCAGGAGGAAGGTAGATTAGTGAGAGTGTAGATATACACACGTACAGTGTGGGTCCCTACACCAGCTGCTCTCAGACACTCAGTCTGCCCAGTAGCCGTCCCTGGGTCCCAGTCTTCACAGTTGCTGGCACCTGGGCATTCGAGCCCCAAAGCCTGCAGCCTCACTCCAGTGGCTGCTACAGATCCCCCTTGTTCACAGCAAAAAGCACACACACACGCACGCACACAGAGAGTGGGTCCCTCCAGTAACTGAGCGTCCCGTAGCTGGTCCTGGATCCTCATTGCCCTTCGTGCCTCCTGCACAGACACAGACACACGCACAAATGGGTCTCTCAGTTCACCCCCCTAAAAGGTACAGTCTCTCCAGGAGCTCTCCTGGACTGTTTGGTCTGTCAGGTAGCCAGGTCCTGAGCTGGTAGCCTCAGGTAGCCTCATCCTGAGCTGAGACACACACCCACACACCCCTGGCTCCCAGGTCTGCCTTGATACTCACCAGAGCTCACAAACTTGCTCCAGGTGCTGCACCATGGACACACAGGCACCTTGAGGGCAAAATCAGTACAAATACTGAGAGACACCAGTGTACAGGGCGTCTGTGCCCAGGTGCTGGCAGTGGGGCTGCAGGGTGGCCTCTGTGAGGAGAGGTCGGGGCTGCCCCATGCCAGACACAGCCGGTTCCAGCCGGTCCCAGCCGGCTCCAAGGGCCCCACCGCAGGACACAGCTGAGCCCCTCAGCCAAGCTGGGGGTGCCTGGGGGAAAAGAGGTTTCCGAAAGGGCACAAGGCGGCAGAGGCAGAGGAGGAGGAAGCCAAGGAGGGAGCAGCGGCAGAGGGAGCCCGAGGCCGGAGGAGGAGGAGGGCAGGAGGTGCTGCAGGCCCGCAGCAGGGATCCCCTGCAGCCCTGGAGAGACCCCGCTGGAGCAGAGACCCACCCTGCAGCCCGGGGAGGGCCCCAGGCCGCAGCAGGGGGATATTTCCTGCAGGAGCTGCGGCCGTGGAGAGCCCGGGCGGGAGCAGGTTGTCCCTGAAGGACTGCAGCCCGGGGCAGGGCCCGCGCTGGAGCAGGAGACGGGTGAGGAGGGAGGAGCGGCCGAGAGGGGCTGGGATGGACTGACCGAACCCCCATCCCCACCCCCTGTGTCCCTCAGGGGGAGAGGAGTTGGAAATGAACAGGTGAAGGTGGGACTGGGAAGAAGGGGGAGGGGAAAGTTTGTTTTAATGTTAGTTTCCCACTACCTGAATCTATTTTAATTATCAGTAAATGAAATTAATTTTCCCCGTGTCAAGCCCTTTTTGCCTGTGATGTAAACTGGTAAGTGATGTCCTTGTCTTTATCTTTACCCACAAGCTATTTCATCCTATTTCCTCTCCCTGTCCTGTTGAGTAGAGGCAGTGAGAGAGCAGCTGGGTGGGAATTTGGCTCTTAGCCAAGGTTAATCCACCACACACCCGTTTTCAGATCTAATATTATGAATAAGCAATAACACAGAAATCTGTATACATTGGAATAGTCAGCACTCAAAAGAATTATGTTACATTGTATTAGGTTTGCGTGGCAAGTTTTTGGTAGCAGGGGGGTTACAGGGGTGGCTTCTGTGAGAAGATGCCAGAAGCTTCCCGTATGTCTGATAGAGCCAATGCCAGTCTCCAAGACGAACCTGCTGTTGGCCAAGGCTGAGCCAATCAGCGATGGCGGTAGCACCTCTGTGATAACATATTTAAGAAGGGGGGAAAAAACTGCAGCAGAACAACAGCAGCAGAGAGAGGAGTGAGAATATATTAGAGTAACAGCCCTGCAGACACCAAGGTCAGTGAAGAAGGAGGGGGAGGAGGTGCTCCAGGCACTGGAGCAGAGATTCCCCTGCAGCCCCTGGTGAAGACCATGGTGAGGCAGGCTGTCCCCTGCAGCCCATGGAGGTCCACAGAGGAGCAGATATCCACCTGCAGCCCATGGAGGACCTCATGATGGAGCAGGTGGATGTGCCCAAAGGCTGTGACCCCATGGATAGCCTGCGTTGGAGCAGGCTCCTGACAGGACCTGTGAACCCATGGAGGGAGTAGCCCATGCTGGAGCAGTCCGTTCCTAAAGGACTGCACCCTGTGGAAAGGCCCCATGCTGGAGCAGTTCCTGAAGAACTGCAGTCCCTGGGAAGGACTCATGTTGGAGCAGTTCATGGAGGACTGTCTCCCATGGGAGGGACGCCACGCTGGAGCAGGGGAAGAGTGTGAGGAGTCCTCCCTTTGAGGAGGAAGGAGTGGCAGAGAAAACGTGTGATGAAGTTACCACAACCCCCATTCCCCATCCCCCTGTGCCGCTGGGGGGAGGAGGTGGAGAATTCAGGAGTGAAGTTGAGCCCAGAAGAAAGGGAGGGGTGGGGGGAAGGTGTTTTAAGATTTGGTTTTATTTCCCATTATTATCTCTTATTTGAATCGCAATAAATTAAATTAATTTCCCCAGGTTGAGCCTGTGATGGTAATTGATGAGTGATCTCCCTGTCCTTATCTTGACCCATGAGCCTTTCGTTATATTTTTTCCCACTGTCCAGCTGAGGAGGGGAAGTGATAGATTGGCTTTGGTGGGCACCTGGCATCCAGCTAAGGTCACACCCACCACGCCTATTTTTCTTAATTATAACACCTAGATCCTTTTTCAAGCAACTTCTTTCAGTGATGAACTCTCCCTCACGTGTAAATAAGCTTATAGTTCTTTCTACTAGATGGATCAGTGGTATTATAGTAAAATAGTTATAATATAACTGATAAATTAACATGTTTTTGAATAGGTCTAGTTTACTAGACAATCCAGCTCAGTTCACCCAACTTCACTTGCAGATTCGGCATTTATTTACTTTTCACTTAGGTGAATTTCATGTCACCAGCAAACATGATACTATAAGAATAGTTCAGATGCTGAATAGCCCCCTTTTTTCAGAGTGCTCTGATACAGTTGACTTAAGGAAGCAAATCTTTAAGCTGTATTCCAGAATTAGGGGGACCTCAGAAGAGAACAGTAGCTAAAATTGACCCAGAAGTTTCTCAGAAAGAAGGGACTGAAAAGTCTGTAATTGCTTACTAAATGAAACAAAGGACCCATGAGGCAGATAATAATAATAACAACAACAAAAATGTAAAATAAGGAACGAACCAGAAAAGGCAGATAAAGAAGTTCTGTTCCACATGTCTTCTAATGTTTGAGGAGGATATTTGATAGTGTTACAAAATGACAATTTCAAAACAATTAAATAAAAAGCAACAACATGTTTTTCACAGGAAGTAGAGTACAGAATACTTTGACATGCATTTTACAGGAATATGATTAATTCATATTCTTCTTGTGAAAAATGTCACAAATTTCCTCTTGAAAATGTGGAACTCATCATACTTAAAGACAAGATCATAGAAATATGATGGCTCTTGTGACTGATCCATTATAGCGGTCCCATTGGTGGATAGAGACATCAAATTAGAGATCAATTAATGCTATTAGTTTTCACATGTCTATTCAGAATTTAACAGTTCAAATTTCTTTCATGCCATCACAAAAATAATTCTTCGAACTTTCGTGTTTTAAAGCATAAAACGTGATGACAATCCTCCTGAAAGAAGTCAGTATATTTCACACTTTCAGAGCCTTGGTAAGGCATCTTCTTTCCACTGTAACATGCATGCCTTTTGCACTTCTTTTTTTCTCTTCTATCTGAACCGTTTAATTTTGATGATAAATTGACCAAATGAGTGTTATCGAACAGAGCAAGGATACCATATAAAGTTCCTAATCTATCATAACAAAGCTTTTTATGAGCACAGAAACAAAACTGCCTATTAGCTTTCCTTACGTATTTCCTCAGTCACTGAAAAGCTAGGGCAGGACTGCCCTTCACAATTGTTGAAACAAGGTTAAGAAGCATTACATACTACTCTATATTTTCCATTCTTGCTGGGTGTTAATTTATAGCATGTTGTAAATACATATTGCACCATTTCAATCTGTTTTATATCATCTGCTTTTGTACTTTATTGCAGTAAGAAAGTGACTACTAATATATTCATATTGTACTAATACCTGGAAACAATCAACCATATAATTCAGTCATTACACACCATAATAAATATCAATGCAATTTTAAAAGTGAAGAAATAAATCTATCTGACTAATATTTCTCTAAGATGTGTAGAAATTTCTGGTGTCAGTATGCGTATCTCCAACCTGACTGAAATCTGTCTTTATTGGATGAATGGGCAATCTGAACTGTTATGCGAATATGACCTTCATGAAAGTTGAGACAGGAAAAGAAAAAAAAGAAAAAAAAGAAAAGAATAGGATAGATAACATTGGCTGTCCAGAATTATCTTGTAAATGCTTCTTATTTCTAAATGAAGGACCTATTATGCTTTAAGATCTTAAGTTTAGTCAAAACAATCTATTTGTAGTCTTTGTAATATAAAAGGTGAACTGTAAATTGTCTTTCTGAGCCTTAGATTCTGAGAACAAGTCAAATAACTTGGGAATTTCTTAGGAACAAACAATATGCTTTTATATCCAAAGACTGATGGTTTCCAAGCTACATGATCCAAAGACAGATACTTCAGTAGAATAATCCTATCTGTTAGAGGATTTTTTTCCTTATATCTGCACAAATTGTATGTTGCTTCCTAAGATTCTGCAAGCAAAATCCATGCTATAATAGATGAAGACAGAATGTTCCAACTCAAGCAAATATATAAAATGTATGAGATGAGCATTGAATTAAGTACATTCCTACAATTCTAGCAATTTGCAAGAATATGACTCATCTACAAGTTATAAGGCACCTGTAGTAACTGCTGCTGTTGGCAAAATGCATTAAAGCTCTATAGCGAGTTTTATATTCACACACACCATAGAACGGATATGAGAATTACTGAGCTCCATTCATCTACCTCTTTAGGAAAAACTAAACACTTTTACCTCATTTATGTCTCATATGCATCAACCCAGAATTTGAAGGCAATAAAGAATATCCATTCTGGAGATGGTCAGTGCCTGTAGCCTCAGATTTGATTACTTCTTTGTTCGGGCTGCAGGCAAATGATTAGGCTGTTGACTAGGTTCTGACCTGAGGTTAAGCTAAACAAACAGGACGTGGGAAAGTGTTGGACATGACATGGAAAATTGCCGAATGTGACAAATAACAGTGTGAGAAGCTGACAAAAGATACGGATAATGCCATTAATTTCACAGGTGGTTAAGGGGTATTTTAATGTGAATTGTCAAGCCAATCCCTTTTTTTTAACCCATACCACATGAGTCAAAAGCGTTTTTGCAGTCAAGGTGTCTCGTCCCACTCGGTGGGTTGCGAGATCTTTTTGATTCCCTGATGGTTTGTGGACCAACAAAGGCCAATCTCTGCTTGGCAGAGTCATGTGGTCAGTAGAGTCATGACAATGACTCAGAGGCAGTCTGACCACCAACTTTCTTAACTGGTGAATTCAAAAAATGAACAAACTTAACAAACTGGCAAGCCCAATGAACGAATAGAGGCAACTTGGCAATGGAGCTATTTTCCAGGCAACCCATCACAATTTATCCCAAACTTACATATATTGGAAGAGTAGAGGAAGACAGAAGCAAGAAAAGGAAAGAAGAGAGGAGAATAGAGAAAGGAGAAGTATCACCACCCTTGGATCCCACAATGACGATCACAGACGTGGCAATCCTCTGGTGATGAGCATGCGCATGGTTGCCGGGGGAGGGGGGGGGGGGGGTGCGGGTGTCTTTTATATTCTAGTCCCTGCGTCCGGTTACACCCCTTGAGGCCTTATATGGTTCTTGTTCTAGAAAGTTCTCAATCTTCTGCGCAGGTGCTGGGGGAGCGGGGTGGTCGCGAAGGGTCTTTCAGGTGGTTGCAAGGCCCTTTCTCAGACAAACCCTGTGTGACCTCTGGCCATATATGGTAAGGTCTGTCGGAACCTGGAACTGCATATCCTATGACGCGCTCTCCACATCCCGCTCTCACTCTTCTCCACCCCGTGCCATCGCCATGCAAATAGCTCCTCGCCTTGCCACAATGTTTGAGACATTAACTCTTTCAGTCTCTCAAAACAAGGGACCGAGGGAGAAGGTAATTTTCCTTGGCCTATGAGAGAACAGATGCCCAGGCAGATCAAGTATCATGGTATCGTTGTGCTGCTGTCCACTGCAGAGCTCCAGCATTTCAGAGCCCATTGCCCTGTCCACGCCTTTATAATGTTCTTATTGTCTTCAGGATGTAAGTCCAACGAGGTTAATAAATTTTGAGCAAGGAATCATATAAAAGTTAACCATCTAAGCTGACCTAGTTTTATCTTTGCTCTGTAGGCAATGGAGTAACACAGGAACCAAAGAATAAATCGTCCAAGATAAGTGTATAATATAGAGGTGATAAATCATCAACTGAAAGTTTTTGTTTCAATGTACACACATGAATTACAGACACTGTGTGATACAGGATGAAACTAGGCTCTTTGTATATGCATATATGTGTGTATGTATATAAATATATATTCAAGTAATATTCTCTCTTTTATCTCTTTATTCATATTGTAACCATTTCTTGTTATTACTTAAAATATATAAACACCACTTTTCATTAAGCATATAATGGCATTATTCATAGAAGTTCACAGTCAAGTTTAAAGTTCTTTTCTCTCAGGTTTTGTGTAAAAATAGATGTAATTGTACAAATACTACTACAAGGCTTGGGTTTTACATCACATTTCAGGTCATACCCATTGACCAGCTATGTTGCAAGGTATTAGGCTCAACCTGCAGCAGCTGCTCAGAGCTGAGAAGTTCTGCTGAAAATTGATATAGAATTACTTTCCCTTCTGACTGCCCTCAACAACTCTTTCTGCAATGTATTTGCAAATCACTGTCATATTCCTTGTCTTGAGACTGGACATTCTGCCAGCTACTGTGCAACATGTGTCATAATACTAGAAACTTTTCTGCAGCCCTATATTTGCTTTCACATAGAGGACTACATGGAGACAGAAATAGTCCAGAGACCCATTTTTAGGGTGGCTCCACTTCCTTACTGCACCAGAACTTTGGACTAATCTTGTGTGTTCTGTACATAAATAAATTAGCAACATAGAGAACTATTTGCAGCTTAGAGATAACATACAGGTGACAGGTAACTCAGGTATCTTGGTGTAGTCGAAACAAGCTTCCAGACTGATTCTAAATATCATTGCAGACATTAATTTTACTTTTAGTGCATTGAAAAGGACGTAGCGATCAGACCATTTTTGATCTCCATTTTGTCTTGGAATAATGTATTCCTGCTTTTCTTCACTGTAGGGCAGACCCAAAAAATTACAGCATGCTAAAAAATGTGAAACTGGAAGTGTTTTGAGTGACTGAGTTGTATCAAGAGATCTGTGGTCTAGCTGGCTTTCACCCCTTACCCCAAAAGAAAACTCTCATCCTTCATTAATGAACTCTTTCATGTGCTGTCCATGATTTCTGGCCTACCAACAATATAACTGTGAATACAAGTAATTTTAAAGTCTTGTACTTTTCCTATTGCAATTTTATTAGTAATCAAACTTTTCTCTCAGCCTTGATTCACAGAAGATGGTAGAAGCACAACCTTGACCCCAGTGGCATTTAAAATTAACCCTATGGCAAATATAAGAAGATCACTTTACAATAAAATAAACTTCACAGTTTTGCTGTTCAAGCATTACTGTGCTATCCTTGTCTACCTCCATTAGTCTGAAAATCTCCTTGCTACATCAAGGAAAGCTTAAGAGAGAGGAAGGCTACTGAATCCTTTATAATATTATGAAAATGTCATATTATGGCACTGTGCCTTTGAACATATAAAACAGTCTGGGAAGGATTTTAGACATGGATGCCTGTATACATAAAGACAGAGGTCTACCTTTAGCTGTGTGATCATAATGTGTTCCTGAAAACTATACTTCTAAAGTGTAGAATGATAAAAGCAGCACAAACTCTATTAGGTGTAACTGTAAAGGAATGTATTTGAGAGATGTATGTTCTGTAGCCTGAAAGGACTTCCATTCTGTCCTAACTGATTATTAGAAACAATCTAAAACAAACAAACAAAAAAAGCACAAACCCAAAGCCTTTTTAACCTTAAAATGCTTTGTCATTTCTTGTTTGAAATGAGCTCTCATCATTGCCTGTAGTTAGTCATTGAAAAAGCCAGATTATGTCCTGACCAGTTAGAACATCTCCTCTTGCAAGCCTGATGACACCAGAGAATGATTATGAAATGGAAACTTTAAAACAATACGATTGTGATTTTTTTTTGAGCTTTCCATGGTTCTGAATTCAAAGTCAATGCTGCTGAAGAGGATTGTGTTACCTGTCACAGCACAGTCCAGCTGTTGCATATACTCATGAAATATTGAAAAATAAGACAAAACACCAGTGTTTATTGACATGGCTGTTCCATTTGCTGAAAGCATAAATATTTATGATCAGTCCATGGCTAGCACTGTGACAAGGTACGTCTCCAAAACAATGGAGTTGTGTACTTTGAAGAGATGGGGCTGTCTTCCCAACAGAGACGATACCTAAACCTGGACACTGAAATGTGTGCAGACACGTGTCTTGAATTATGACCCAGAAAGATACCTCTTCAAAGAAAATGGCCTCAGGTTTGGGAATTTGTTGGCACAACCAGGACAATATTTTTTAAACTCTAATATATGAGCTTTTGGCATTGAAACCATGTGGATAATATATATATACAAGTTAATTACTAGGCAGTGGGCTATGTTCTCTAGCAGTTCGTACATTTGTTATTGTTATTCGCTGTTTCTATTATGACAAAACACAGAGCCTGCATCTGAGAACAACACCATGCTAGGTAATATTCAGGTATAATAACAGCCTGCTTCAGAGAATTTGCAATTAAAGAATTAGATAGCCAAGTACAAAATTATGATCCTTAAAACTGTACTTTTCTTAAAATTGTACAATCCTTAAAATTGTTATAATCCTCACCTAATGCTGGAGTTATTTCATCATTTGTTTGTTTCTTCCTTTGTACTTTCATTTCAAGGTTCTTGCAGAACATTCTGTTTCTAGGAGAAATTCAGGATTTTTTGTTCTTAGCCCCTCAAGCTACTGTAACAAGAGGTGACTCAGTTTCAGGGTAGATTCTCAGTTCAATTGCCTAAATGTAGGATTCACGTGTTGCTAAAGGTACCTTTGGGTATTTAAGACATTTACATTGAGCTGGAAGATAATGTTCAAAGCCTACAGAAGAATTATGTCCTTCTGCAACAGTAGCTGGAAGCCAAGCAGGATATATAGTATCTTACAAGGTACTGGATGCATATCTTTAAGCAGCTGAATGGCTGATCTACCTGTCTGTGTCTGTGTAGGCTACTATTGTACTACTTACTACCACCAGTAGAGCTTGGTGAGCTACTCAGATCACCCAAAGGCAGACATACAGGACATGATTCATATACTAAACGTGTCTAACACAATTTGAGATGCCCTATGCATCTTATCTTTTCCCCACGGTCTGATCCAGAAGGATGTGGGTCTCTTGCACCTCCTGTGTCAGATCTGTGAGTCCTGTGCAGATGTTGCAGATTTCTGAGGGCATGTTAAATGCCACCAGATGCCTGTCTTCAGATAACAGATTTGAGCCCATGTTAGCTCAATATCTGAATGGATTTTCAACCTGCACTGTACTGACATGACATCCACTGACTGAATGGAGTTTAGATACACCTAGTGCCTTTACAGATACCCTAATTTAGGGATTCACACTGAGTCCCTCCCTTTGTGTCTCATCCAAAAGCCTTCGCATCAAAACTACTGGATGGTAATCCATCCAAAATACAGGCAAGACCTCCACTTTAGTTCAATCCACGTTGAAAAAATGCAACTTTCTTTTCATGCAATAGACAAGTACTTAGAACACTATCTTCAGACGAAGCAGATCAACATTTTATTCCCTTCACTTCAGATATTTAAAATGATATCACTTCCTTCGTGAAGCATGTTCTTGCTAGCAGTTTGTAAAGTAGTCTTCTGTGAGATCTAAGAAGGAAGAACAGGGTTTTATTATCCTCCTGTTTAATTTATGCTGTTGTAAAGAAAAAAAATGAATGAGACATTGAGAAAAGGAATATGCCTTGACTGTATCCAAGTGTGTATCTTGGATACAGAGACCAAGTCCTATGCTTGAAGACTGTATCCAGTTTTCAAGCAGAGGAAAAACTGCTCTGACTTCTCTCCTGCAAACAGCTTCTCTAACTTATATTACTCATCCATTTGATAGAATATAAATAATTATTTGGTCAATCACCTAAACACATCAGGTCTGTTTTTCTAAGAGCTTCCGCCCTTTATTTTTAGATTAGCATTTTAACAACAGCACTTCCCAGGATGTTCTCTAAATTAGATAGTACCCTTGCTTCCCTCCCACTTTCTCTTTTCACCTCTAAGGCAAGAAGCAGCACTCATTGCAGAGCTGTTGCAAAGCTGTATGTATGTTCATTAATTCTTTAGCCAATATGTGCTTACTGTCTAACAAAGAGGCCAAAACAAAGAAATCTGAGATAATTTTGTCTTTTTTTTAAGAGAGCACATGAATTTTGGTCTCTTCCCTTTACTCAAATGCCACTTTTCATCAGAAGTATGAATTGGCTGATGTTAGCAGCAGAGCTTAAAATTTAACAAACTGACAGTTCTAATCTTTGTTACTTTAGAAATTAATGAAGACTTTAAATAAATAAAAAAAAGAGCAGGCTAAAATGAGTTCTGGATGTACAGATTAAACCCCCAGACTTTTCATATTCGAGTGACTATTTTAATCACTTAGAGACAAAGAACTTTTCTTTATTTCTGTCTTCTCACCACCATAACAGTAACTGAAGGGCTGAAGTATGCTCTGTCTTCGGAAAACTTATAAGCCAGAGGTTAGGATACATTCCTGGCAATGGAGAATTTTAAATCTGAAATGCTTTGAGATGAGGCTGGAATTAAATCAGAGTGCTATAACCACTCAGGTGTTAGAAAAATATGTGGGTGGTTTTGCTGCCTTCATAGAGAGCAAAAATTGAAAAAGAGAGCAGATAACACTCTTTTTATACAATCTGTCCTTTCAGAGGCAGTTTCAGACATTATCAAAATATTTCTAAATTACTGAATCCCTCAAGGATTTTAAAAGGGAAAACCTAGTTTCTGGATCCTTATCAGTATAGAGGCATACAGCTCTGCCAAAATCGAAGTGATCCTTGCCACCTGTGTGGATGTAACTCTTAACGTCTGGGAAACGTTCAACTTGAGGAGGTGAATGAAAAGTTCTGTCATAGTAGAATTGCAATTTGAAGCTAGAATGCAGACTCTAAATACAACTTTATTTTCTTGTCTTTTGGTTGTACTTCTGTTTGTTTGCTCATCTTTGTCATTTGTCTCATAACCCACAATAATCAGGATTAAAGTGATACTATCTGCAGTTTTAGTCATAGTAATGGTGCCTGGAATAATTTAATCTTGAAAATGCCTGTCAACAAATGGATTTGTCCAAAGGAGTCTGGATATAATTTATTTATGTCAATACAGTTAAATCAGGAGGAGGAACTTGATGATCCCTCCCAGTGAGTCCACTGAAACTATGTTATCTTGCCTGTGTCATGGATTAACCTCTCTGATGGTGATTTAGACATCTTGATTGCTTAGACCCTTCAGCTAAAGATCTGATCTAGAGGCTTAAGTATATTGATTTGACTTGTTTGAAAATCTGTCCCTTTTTGATGCAGTTCAGTGAGAAGAAGTTCCTGCTTGGGATCCATGCTGTTGTGTGAGCTCACCCCTTCCACTTGCCAAATACAACCTGGCGGATGTTCATTGCCTTAGGAACTGACTGATGTACCAGATGAAGAGTGCCTGTGACAGCATGTCAGCTAAAAAAAGGAGAAAAAAAAAAAGAAAGGGAATGGCTTGGAAAACACTAATAAATCTAGAAAATAATAATTTTCCATTCAAGTGGACAGGAGAATGTAGCAGAGAATGAACAAATAGACATATTGTAAGGCAAGAGGGAACAAGGGAAATTAGCTTTGATATCCCCATGTGAGTAATATTTTTCTGGAGGTTTTTTGTTTGGTTGTTTTTTTTTAACTCAGATATTAATGTATTACAGAAAAGCTGTCTAAGAGAGAAAAGTATGCCAGAGCTGGGAAACTGCATATATTATAAATATTGAAGAAGGCCCCTAAAAATGTTCAAGGTTTTTTGTTGTTAAAAAATGCTCGGCATTGGCCTATGTTCATTCCTGCCAAGAAATTCAGTGTTGCTGTGGCTAAGTTTATTCTGACGTCTAAGAGATTATACATGTCAAGGTACAGTGATCATACACTTAGAAAAGCCATAGTTCTGCTTTAGAAGCATACTACTTTATGAGGAGGAGGTTCTCCAAAGAAGTCAAGTGTTTAAAACTTGATCCTTCATGCAGAAGAGGAAAGCAAGACTGTGTCTTCCAGTGTTAGCAGGATGTTATCAACTATCTTTACCTTGCAGTGCAGTCAACTGTATATACCAATAGATTATCCAAAGAGTGAACAAGGAGTGAATTAATTTCTCTGTGAGAGAGAGTGCCTGGAGAGACATACATACTGAATTAGCAGATTCACTGATCTGGCAATCCAGTGTCTTTTGCATTTATATTCATTAGGCAGGTTTTCTTTCTTTCTTTCCATTTTTACTTTTTAAAGTGGATGATTATGGCTTTGTAAGATATGAAGATTCTTCATAAGCTGAGAAAGAAAGAGAATTGTGTTCTAGGAAGTAGAGAACAGGACTGGGAGCCAAAAATCTTGAATTTTTCAATCTGAAATAAACACCTCCATTAGAGCTTCTAGTTAAGGTTTTACTTGCTTCTTGCAAAGTCCAAAAAAACTCTCAAACTGTCTGTCCAAAATTACTTAAAAAGTAGTAGACTAAAACTGTGCTTAGCTAACTGGGTTGTGTAACAGTAACAAAGAAAACTTTGTGAAATAAGTTTAAGCTGTGGTACGTGACTGTGTTTAATAGCAACTTGAATTCCTAGCTGGTTGTTGGTTTACACTACTTTGTCTCTACTGTGTCAGTACAAATAGTTATTTGTTTAAGTTATCCCAGATATGGCATTCTCACACCTTAAATACCGTGAGAAATTGAATCCCCTCTGGTATCCATTCCCTTACCCCTGCATTTTCGTGCACTAATTGAATCTCACCAGAGCATCATAATATCATTGTGTAGATCAATGGACTCAGTAGAATGGCACATTAACTTTCTTGTGAACTGAATATTAAGCAAAATATTTGTATTAACTGCATTTGACAGTAACTTATATCATAGATACTTGTATAATCGGAAGTGTAAGCAATGCCATAACATACTGTTCTGTACTGGCCAGTCCTCCTTTTATATAATAGAAGCAGGGTCAAACCCAACTCTCCAGATATAATTTGAGCAAAACCACTTATGCTTGTGCTTCCAAGACTTTTTACACAGAGCCCTGTGCATGGGATATCTATCTCTGCACATAAGCATAAGGTTTCTTCACCTCAAATTGTTGCCCAGTTCCTTTCATGAAGAACAAATACCAAAAGGTAAATGCAAACTCATGCTGTGTGTGTCCAGTTAACTCAGAAAGTGTTAAGCAGAGGTGGCACACATCTCATCCCTGCATTCTGCCTTCAGGACAACATTTGAGAAGATCCACAGGAGTACTAAAGCACTGTATTTCGCTCTGCTCTGTATTTCTATTTTGTAGCATGTGCAAAACAGGAAAACAGCAGAACTTGTTGTTTTGCAACTTCTCCTTTTCTGTTCAAAGAAAAGTGAGCATAGGTAAGAAGTATGAGTTAGAATATTAAAACATTTATCTGTAGGTAGCTGGGGAATTTTTATGGTACCCCTTGAGGTGAATTAAGCACAAGTTTGTGCTTAAATATTAAAAAAAAATAATTAATGAACATTGGGTAGAGTCCTACCACCATAAGCGGTTCTACAAGGAGTCTGCAAAGACGTGTGATGAGCTGATTCCTTATATACCCTTGCACCAGCACCAATCCCGTAAGCAGTTGCATGGGGTGCCCCAGCTCAGCCTTGGGTCCATCCTCCAGCCCAGCTCTGCTGCCCAATGGTAGCCCCTGAGTGCTCAAAGTCCAGGATGGCTACAAGGCAATGCTTCAGCTGTTAATCTCATCACCAAGGGAAACTTCACTCCCTTACAGGGAGTCCTTCTGTCTCTGGCATTCCTGCTTCCAGCCAGTTTAACCCCTTCTGTGAATTGTCTGAATCTTCTTCTTCCGGGACCAGCATTAAGTGTGGATGCATAGTTCAGACATCAATATTAATCCAGCTCCTAGTCTTGCTGGCAGCAGTACGTAAATCTAGTGACATTCACCACCATTCTAACATTCTGAAATTAGTGTGTTATTACATTATGGGTGGACACATATTTTGAAAACCCAACTTAAAACTGATCTTTCAACAAAACATCCTTAATCATATAAAATTGACAGTAAATTTTACCAATCACAATTTCTACTGACTGCAATGTCTTTGTGGATTCCCACTAAATATTAAACTTTTTGAAAAGGAAGGAGATACCCTTATTAACTAGACAGTCATTGAGAGAGATGGTGGACTCACAGCTGCATTTTTTAAATTAAAAGAATATTTAATTTAAAAATTCCCTAGATTCTACAGAGATCATCTTCAATTATTCAAGATCATAAAAACAAACAAACAAACAAAAAACAAAAAACAAACCCCAAAATACAACTAGGAACAAACAGAAGTTGTTTGTTTGTTTGTTTGTTTGTTTTAGCAGCCTGGTCTAATTTTTGAAAGCAAAGGAATGTTGTGCAAATAACTCAGAAAAGTGTGGAAATGAAGGGGGAAGACAATAAATTTAGGAAAAGTCTCAAAAGACATTTTTATGAGCCAGAGAAAACATAATTAAATCACATTGCAGACAGGGTTTTTTAGGATCCACCTGAAAGTTAATGTTTATTCTCAGATTATTTAGTCATCCATCTTTTATAATATTTTTTGAATATCTGAATTTTGCTAATCTCAAAAACTAGTTTTGTTGACATATTTTACTTTTCCATTTGTTCTCCCCCATTTTTTATTTTTTAAATTATTCCAGGTGAAACTAACTTGAGAATTATACTTCTAGCAAATTTATCACATTTCCCTTAATAAGACAGTAGATGAAGACATAGAAATAAGACCATCTAGTTTTGGAAAAAAGAGAATGTTTGTTCATACAGAATAACAGAACCATGGAAGGATTGAAGTTGGAAGGGACCTCTGGAGGTCATCAGGTCCAACACCCCTGCTCAAGCAGGGCCACCCAGACCTGATTGCCTAGGACCATGTCTAGACAATTTTTTAATATCTCCAAGGATGGAGACGCCACAGCCTCTCTAGGAAACCTGCGTCAGTGCTCAGTCACCCTCACAGTAAAAAAGTGTTTCCTAATGTTCAGAGGGACCCTCCTGTGTTTCAGTTTGTGCCCCATCATTGCCTTCTGTCCTGTCACTGGGCACCACTGAAAAGAGCCTGGCTCTGTCCTCTTTGCATACTCCCTTCAGGTATTTATACACATTAATAAGATTCCTGCTGAGCCTTCTCTTCACTAGGCTGAGCAGTCCCACCAACTCTCTCAGCATTTCCTCATAGGAGAGATGCTCCAGTCCCTTTATCATCTTCGTGGCCCTTCACTGGACTGTCTCCACTATGTGCGTGTCTCTCTTGTACTGGAGAGCCCAGAAACTGATACAGAACTCCAAGCATGGCCTCACCAGTGCTGAGCAGAGAGGAAGTAAGGCACTGAATTAAAGGTTGAGTAGATGCTTCTCCTGAGATCAGGGAAGAAAGAAACATGGAGAGAAAAACAAATCAGAGGAAAAATTATTAATCAAAGGTATTCTGAGCTGTTTCTACCTTAAAAGAGGTAACCTTGTTATGCAAATACAGAAGATGGACAGAGCACTATCATGACAAAAAACTGTACCGTGCTCTGAAATATGGTCAAAATTGACAAGATTGTTGCATTCCATTTTGTTCTGCTTCTCAGGAGGGAAAAATACAATTTATGGTTAGCTGATTCACCTGAAAACTACAACCATAATTTGAATTTTATGTTAACCTGGATAAGTTAGATCAATAAATTGAACTCCCTGTGAAGATACAGGAAAAGTGAATCTTTCTGCTAGGTGCTAGTGTTACAATTTTTTTTTTAATTTCTCAATTATACCTGTACAGGATGTGACAAGAGAGCAAATCTGCAGGTTTTGAACATCTAATCAATGTCCTAAACCCAAATCCAACATTTCAATCACATTAGGATCCATCCAAACACCCTCCCACCCAGATAAATTATTAGAACAATCTGATTTATGAAATCTCAGTATTCAGATTCATTATGGTTTAAAAAAACCCAACAGCTGAAGCTTCAAGAGTAGAATTAAAATGTAATAAAACCACCAGCTCAAATATTGCATAGCTACAATCATGACATTAGTTTTGACAATACATAAAGATGATTGAAAATAAGATTTTAGTTTCACATTAAATTTTGATATTTTAGTATTTGAGGGATTTATTTTTCATCCTGAACCAAGGAAAGAAGTGAAAATTTTGAGGTTGTTATGGAAATAAAATTTATCTAACAATTATTTTCTTTTCTGTTTTGCCCCTCTTCCCCCTTTTTTCCCCCGTCTTTTTTTACATTTCAGAAAGAACAAAAAGAAAGAATGGAGGAAGGGAAGAAGGGAGAAAGGGGGGGGGGAGGAGGGAAAGAGAGAGAATGGGAACGAGAATGAGAATGAGAATGAGAATGAGAATGAGAAAGAGAAAGAGAAAGAAGAAGAAATAAAAGAGAGTGAAAGAGAAATCATTATTGTAATTG
Organism: Mycteria americana; assembly: GCF_035582795.1. Lineage (NCBI taxonomy): Eukaryota > Metazoa > Chordata > Aves > Ciconiiformes > Ciconiidae > Mycteria > Mycteria americana. Next base: position 168,551,000 of record NC_134366.1, on the reverse strand, counting down.
TTATTAGTTTCATCCATCATCTTTGCCTTTTTTTCTCAAACTATAAATAACTGCACAGATGAAAAATGGTGAAAAAGCTGATGTGCTCCATTAGCTGACATGTACACACTGCATTTTGGGTTTATATACAGAAACAAATTATTTGGGACTAATAAACAGAAACAATTTATTTGGGACTAATGCACAATGGATTTGCATGAAACCTTCCGACTTCCAGCATTTTTCTTAAAATCTATATTTAACATCAGGATAATTTTTGATGTGAAAAGAATGTCCAGCCATTCTGGATGCTAATGCAAAATAGTAATTGGGATGGATAAAAATTATTTATTAGGAAATCCTAGACTTCTTTTTTACAGGAATTATGAAGGAGCTCACACACACACCTCTCTATGTATGAGTATACTCAAGTTTCATTTGCATGGCAAAAGTGTTGTACAACTTAATGACAGCCTAAAGTTCAAGGCTTCAAATAATAGCTTTATTATTGCTCTCTTCACTTTGACGTGCTGGTTGCAGGATTGCCCATCTACAGATATTGCTCCAGTTCTTTCCTTTTACCCACAACCCTATTGATTTAACCTTCTACTATTATTTCTCAGTAAACAACATGCCAGGATAAAATATTAATCAAATACATTGAATTTTTTTTTCATTAATCTTCTTTAATTTTAAATATATGTGCATGCCTCTGGCTCTGTATATAGATACATATTATATATTTATATTTATATGTATTTCTGGTAAGCATAGTTGGAAATGCAACATTTTTTAAACCAAGCAGTTCACTTAAGTTCATTGAGAGAAATATGCTGACACAAAAAAGATTTTTTTCTTTAGTATTATTATGTTCACCATACTTCTAAAGTTAAACTGAACATGATATAAAAGTTTAACACAAGCAAGCTCTTTAAATTAGCCAATAATAGGTAGGAAGTCACTTTATGTCATTTCTATAATCTGACAGCTAGTTAAATATCCAATACACTTTTAATGAAAAAGTGATCAGAATAATAAGACCCTGTCACTGCTTGTACAGCAACCATACAATAATTTAAGAATTAAAAATCAGATCTTCCTTAGATTTTAATGTTAGGACTAGTTAAGTAAATACTATTTTTGGAATGTCATAAGAAAAAAAGAAAATTGCAGGAGAACACTCAATAAACAGAATATCCAAATATCCAAAATAGAATATCAATATCCAAAACATTTTTTAACAGAACATCTAAATATTTAGCCTGGATTTTTCTGGTGCCATTGAACCCCATAACATTGAAGGAGGGAATCTGATTCCATGTAAGACCAGCTTTAGTTAGATGTCACTGCAGTCATTTTAATTAGAGCAGTGCTACAGTTCATCAAACTTTCTAGATATGGTTATAGAGAATACTTCTGGAACAAACGGATAGGTCTTTGTTCTATATCTATTGCACTGGCTTTTTATATATATATATATATATATTTCTGGAGGGTATAAATCAGCATGATGCACTGATGCTGTTCTGTGGTGTATAACCTAAAGTTCTGATTCATTGTGTGTACTCTCCTGCTATACTTGTATGCATCTGCATAACCCATAGTCCCATTTCTTGATTGAGTTTAGAAAGTAGATCCTGTTATGAATTTTTTTTTATATATTCTTATTTCAACTCAGCATTTAAATTAACTCAGAACTTTTAGTTAAAGTCCTTTGTGTATTTTATACCATTCAGTGACTTTCTATATTGCGCACTAGAGATTTGTGATATTAAGAAAGCACTATAATTACTTCTATCAGTTAACAATATTATAGTTAAATGCCCGCTAAATTATTGAGAAACATTGCTTAGTACTGTGGGGAAAATCTAAACGGAAATGGTAGAAAATGCTATTCCCACCTATTCTTCACTGACAGATTTGTTCTTTTTTTAAGGAGATCCATTATCATCCTGATTCAAACTGACTGGCATTTCTTTCATCAAAGGAGGTTTGGAGATTTTAGAACAAAAGCAAACAGGTAGAAATAGGTGAACACATCTAGATTAAACAGGAACCAATCTGAGTCAAACCTACCAGTAAACTCAAAGCAACCCAAGAGGATTTTGTGTTTTTGAATACAGTCAAAACAGTTTTAAGAAACAGTGTGCTCTTTTTAGGATTATGACCGAGTTAATAGCCCAAATGCCTTGAATACAGAGTTACATCAATAGTAAATGAGCTCTAGAACTAACATGCATATTATTTAACTGCGCAGTGTGTAGCTGAACCAGGCTGTAACGTCACACCACAACTTGCAGTTGCCTAACTCTTTCCCTGCCCTTGATCCCGAAATATCTCATAAATCCTCTACAATCCCAAAATGCTCCTCCTCTGCATCCCATAATGTGCCCCATACCCCCAGGCAGCAAACCCCCTTAGTCCAAAGAGTGCTCTAGCATTGACTCATCATGGTGGGTATCACACCTGGACAGCAGGTCTGAGGGTCTCCTGGGACATTCCTGGGAGGGGCCCAGACAGCGTCTCCCTTCCTCTGAGTCCTTAATGTGGGCTTCCCCCGCCATTGTGCTCCAGTGCTCTTCTGGGCTTCTGCAGATGGGCCTTTGATGGGCTGATGGATCCTGGGCTGGGCCACGGAGTAGCTGCAGGCAGGTATTGCTTGGTCACCCCCTCCTGCTGTCTCTGAGCTCCTTTGTGGGTTTGCATATGAACTTTTATCACATAACCTAACATTGCACATTCTTTGCTTTGATAGCTTTTCAAACATACTTTACCCAGTCTGGCTGATATGAACTTGGTATAATGAATATGTGGGGTTTTAAGTTAAGGAGAACTATTACAGCTTAATATGTTTATTTACTAAATAATTTTATTGCAAGGTGATGGAGAGAAAGAAAACCTGCCAGTGAAATAAAAATAATAGGTTAAATCCAAGCCAACTCTATCATATAATAGAACAGCATTTTATAGCCATTCACTGCTTTGGTCCAGCTGGTATAAATTGAGATAACTCCTTTGAAGCCAATTTATCTCAGATAATGAGCAATCTCAATCTTTCAAGCAAAGAAGAAAGAGAAACAAGATGAGGGAAATGAAGGAAAGACGACTTTCAGAATGTAATATATCAGAGGAGAGAAAGGCAGAGTTCCGGAACTTGATTCAGATGACAGTGACATCTGTCAATAATAGGTTCTTATACTGTTTCAAGGTGCCAGTTGTCCAACTAAGGTGCTGTGGTGAGCAGCAACAGGAGAACATCTAATGTTAGCTATCTTTCATGGCAAACAACCCCTGTCCCAAATAAAAAACAAAGACCATATGTAATTGTATCAATGAAGGACTTCTCTGTGTGTGCAAATGTGTGTATATGTATGTTTATGTTACTCTTGTTTAACAGCAGAGATTTTGTTAACCACTGTCTTAACAGATAGAGCAGAATTTGGTACCTAGTCTTCACCGGAGATCATCATCAGACAATTGGATAGCCTTTGCCAGACTGAGAACTCAACCTGAATGGAAACTTGCCATGAAACACTCAAGTGATATTAAATGGCATAGGCTTTCATGCTAATGTAAATACTCTAATTTAAACCACTTGGTAACATTTTAAAGTATGTGCATGAAAGGGATGAACCACGAAGCTCTAAGGTTAATTTGAATCTTCAGCACTTCCTTTTGATATACTGGTTGGAACCAAAGGCCACTGAAATATAAAAACGCATCAAAATTTGTTGTTTTTTTTTTTCTTAATAATTATTTATTCTTTGAAGCATGTTTGCAAAGAATTCGACTAACTAACTGCAAATAATTTCTAACTGTTACTGAAATCCATAAGCTGTGTTCATCAGTGTGCTGTAATTGTCCCACCATGTATTCTCATTGCATATGATGGAAATTATAAGTGAAGGCAAACTACAAAGTACTTCAAGCAGTTATTAGAAATCCAAAGAAAATTTGTCTTTGATTACTACAGGGAATTGGAAGTCACCTATGGCCACAGTGATGAAATCTTCCCTGAGCAGCCCTTATTATCCTTCAAATTAAGTTTTAAAAATAATCTGTGAATACTAAGTTATGAGATTTATTTGATTTAGGTGGACTTCCTAATTCACTTAGACATTTATTCATTGGTCATTAGAATGTTTCATAGCGTATTAGGCTCAGTCTGGCACTTAGTAATTTTAAAACATATTACTAGGGTAATGGATACTATTTCTATTTCAGCCCTGTCCTTTCTCTCATTCATTATGACTGCATCTGTCATAATCTGTCTGATGTTGCATTTTCCATAGTGCCCCACACCATGGTACCTAGCAGCTTCATGACCATAGAGGTAAAACCTTTATGTTGTAATGCAACAAAATTAAAACCTCCTAGTTCACTTCAGCTGATGTAATGTAATTACTAGCATGTCATGGAAAACAAATCACTTCTTGTGTTAACTTCACTAGTGCAATTAAGAGTTTTATGAGGTGATTTGCACAAAAATTGATACATATCTGCTTTATGATAGAACTGGCTTCAAAAGATCCCAAACCAACAAAAAAACCTTGTTTTCCAAGCACCTGCTGAGTACTCATGTTAAGTTTCAGGAAGCTCAGAAATATTGCAGAGTTTTAGAACAAGTGATTGTTCATCTAAAATATCAACAGAAAGTGAGTTGTTCATCATTTGATAGTTATTTTCTCGCTAATACTTTCTTATTCTTCCCATCAGGAAACAGAAAAAAACCGAGCAAAACAAACAAACATATTTCCTTAATCAGTCTTCTGTCTTAAAAAGTGCATCTTGAATTGGTAAAATGGCTAGATACAGCAAAAAATGTGAAAATACTCTGGACTTTAAAGAATATAAACTGTATAAAAAAAGCTATGCAAGAAAAAAAAATCAAAGTAAATCCTCAAACTAGACAGAATATTTAAAACAGCATATAAAGAAGACACGTGTAATATGAGCAAACTGAAGTTTACACTTTGATGGACATTAGTTGAACACAAATCAATTTAAAAACCCCCTAAAACTATAAAAAGAGGATCAGATCGCAAATAATTAATTAAAAACATGAAAGAGAACCCAGATCAAATCCCAAAGCAAGCTATTTCTAATTAATTCAATCAGACAGGTTCATGATGAAGGAAACATTGATTTCATTACTCTAGGGCAGTGAAGGCTTAATTTCATATCCAGTGAAGTTAGTGAAACCTTTGTTATTAGCATAAATAAAGAACCAAGAATTTAGAGTTTACATTGATAAACTGCATAACCCTTTTTCCTTACAGAAGGCTTCAAAACCTAGTCTCTTTAACAGTGTATAGGAAAATTAGGTGTTGGCAAACAAGGTTGAAAACAATGTAGTATGTGCAGTGGGAAATCTCACAACATGCCCACAGGTTAACAGCAGGATATGTTACCTGACACTGTCTAAAACTCTACAATGCTATATTGGGCATGTCATTAAGAGATTTAAAATGTTACTCCATCCGTTTGCAACATATGACATCTGAAAGGTATGTACGCATTTTATTTCAGGATTTTTCCAGCTAGGGTTTCTCTTTTTATGCATACATAGAGCGGAAGCTAATAGTAATGCAAACTATCCCCTTTTTTTGTGGGAAAAAAAACCCAAACAAACAAAAACCAAGAAACCAACCCACAAACAAACACCAAAACAAACAAACAAAAAAACAAAAAACCCCCCACAAAGGTTAGAGCACTCACCTAAGTCACAGAACTAAGATTTCTATTAAACTGTAACTGGGCAAAAGGTATAAAAAGTTCAGAGAAATACAAGTGTCCAGCTGGAGGGTGGAGGAGCAATGTTCCCAATGACATAGTCCCTCATTCCCAAAGAATCTGCATCTCCTTTTTGCACAGTGAGCAACTTTGTCAGGACCCTTCTATCATCCTCAAGTCATCTTAAAGTCTGGTGGCTAAGGTGTGATCTTGTGGGTAATTTGATCACACTAAATTTGAACCTGGATCTCTTTCTCCCTGCATGAGTCTGCATCAAAGAAACCCAAAAGTGAGAAGCAAGTGAATAAATAAGAGGAGCAACACTATCGTCTAAGGCTGTTCTTTATTTATTTGTTCATTTAAAAAAAAAGGAAAAAGAAAGAAAAGAGAAATGCACAATGATGAGATAATTGTGCTGTGAGAAGGAATATGATTCAGCAAGGTTCCAGTTGCGGCTCAGCATCTTTTCCCTAGATGAAAAAGGGTTACCTGCTCAAGAAACAAACTGACCAAGAAGCCACATGTCTCCTCCAGACAACTTAGACTGATGGAGACCCAGGGTGTTTGTGGTGTCATTGTATGGGAATGAGGTAGAGGCTCTACAGGAGACAAAGTCACTCACAGAGGTAGTTCCAAACCCCGCAGATTGCTGTTGTCCATGGTGAGGTCAGTGTACCTATGTATAGATGACCAATAGGATTTAGGCAGAGCAATGTCTAATTCTGATGACAATTACATTTAGAAGGCATGTTAAGTTGCTACACTGAATCCCAGGCATCTGGGGGGAAAAAAAGTAAAACTGAAAGAATAATTTATTTCCTGAAAAGCCTGTTTTAGTGTGTAGCTTATTTTCTTTAATTGAAGTCATGTACGCTTATTTCCCTATAACGTGTATAAAACCCTGTTTACACATTAAAAATGTTTCTTTCTTATGGTGGTCGCTCCATTTTGTACTCCAATATAGTTTTTCTCACTTCTGTTTCTCTTCCTTTGCTAAGAAGAAACTGGATTAGGCTGAAAACAACTCTTCCTTCCACATGTCCACATGACAACATCCTTAGAAGGACAAATAATGATATGGCAATAGATTCTTAAATTGTCCTTTCAGTGTCAAAATTCACTCAATTAAAAAGAGGTTGAAAAGACTGAGTTTACTAAATCTACAAAAGAAATGACTGAATAAGAGATAAGGTGAACATTTTCCTTTATGACAAGAGTTTTTATATTGGCAAGTTCATAATTAATTTTTGTCTGTATCCTGTGGGAATAGAAAAAGAAACACTCACCCAGGTGAAAAGAGTTGTGTACTTTAAGATGAGGGATACTTGCTTAAACAAACAAGAAATCAGAATTTTCTAATATCTGGAACAATAACTCACAACAAGAGTTGCTAAGAATAAATAAGACAAAGATGCCTTCAAAGATGTGTGGCTCTTCCTTCAACACCCCAGACTGATGAGATGGCCTCTTGAAATTCAATAGCCTTTGTTTCTGTGTTTCTGTAATATAGCGACCACTGATATTATTGTTGCCTCATACTACTCTGATGCTCCAATGCCATTTCACTAATTGTAATGCTCTGTTCTTCATTGCTTTTCCTGATCTTAGCATTTTTGTTAAATATGTGTGGTTAAGGAGTTATAACAGTGGAACAGTGTGTAATTTTATTATCATGAATTGTGCATAATTGAAGAAAAGTCTGAGATTCATAGTGGTAATTAATTACTCCCTGACTACTTTCTGCTTGCATTTTAACAATAATTTATTTTTTACCTTTATTTACAAAAGAAAAGATATAATGGGTGAGTACTTCAGCGTGTTTTTCTCCCTTTTCCCCCCCTTAAAGGGACTTCATCTCACTTCCATGGAAATCAGATGAAAAAATTCTTTGAATTTCAGTGGCTGGCACTTAAATCTCTGCATAATATGTATTTATTTTATTCTTTTTATTCACACCATAGGAGAAAAAATTATAAACTATGAAATATTTTATTCTTCTGTAAGAAACATCTTCCACCAGATGGCCTCTAAGCACAACTGTAAGGATTAGTGAATTCAAGCATTTATCACTGATGTGAAAAAGAAATATGTTACTACTCAGTTCATTTAATAAGAAGGGTAAACTGAGTCATTGGATGATAAAATTCCATATTTTTGAGCCCAGCTATTCCATTTTGGCTTGAGTGACACCATATAACAGTCCCTAATAGTATGATCAGCTTGCATTCAACTCCAAAAGAAGTCAGCAGGAAAGAAGCTGTGCACGACAGAAAAACAAGCCTACCAATCTCAGTCTTAAAATGGATCTGCATCAGATAAATACTTTTTAAAGGTGATAGTTCATGTGAAATGTCTGTGAACAGAACAGATTCATTCTGTTCTGTGCTGTTAAGATGGTTATACCACTACAGAGGTATACTGAGCTTCCAAACTGGAACTACTATTATGGCAGGCACAAAGGCTGAATTTAGTCCCTCCAAACTGGAGGAAGTGGACTGAAAAACAGAAGGTAGGATCTTAGTTGGTGTCATTGTTTTCCTGTCATTGTAGAGAAAGAAACCTCCAAAAAACAAATTAACTTCATATTTTATTTACTTCTCAAGGTGTATCTCCATTGACCAGCAAAGAAGACCAATGAAACTCCAAGTCTGTAAACCTCATTTACCTGTCTTGAATTAAATAGAATCTATCCAGGGAAAGACACAAAAGGTATAACTCAAGGGACAATTATATGCAATAAATAGGAGACAATTGTCAGATACTGATCAGCATAATAAAAATATTCACAGGCTTTGTGAAGAGGGAAAAATTCAGCCTTTTTAAATCCCCAATCATTTGTTTGTCTATTTTAAATATTTTCTGTGATATAACACAGACAGTGTAAATCAATGTAACTTTGCCGATTTCTGTAAAGTTCTGTTAATCCTAATTTACATCATCTGAATGATAGATGAACTATTTTAATAAATCCCGAAGTAAATTCCTCTATCCAAATAATTTTGGTCAATATAATTCAGTATGATGTTTTATTTGCTTAGATCTACCTCCTTAAAATTTTCTTCGCATTTCAGGTTCAAACTCAGAGTTTAGATACAAAAGTCAGCTGAACCTGGGTAGCTTTCAGTTTGACACCACGGATGGGATTCATTCTCTGTAGGTTTAAATAGGCAAAAAGTTAAGATCCCAGGAAAAGCCAAACATTTGGTCCTCTCTGCTAAGAATGGGGAGAGCAAAGTTCTGCCGAATTGTGATGAAACCTATCTAAAAATAAGAGCTTGAAACTGATGAGATAAAACCCACCCACTGAGGGGGAATCAGCTGCAAGAACTGACAGTGCAGAGATGTGTATCTAAGCTTACCATCTAAATTCAGGGTCTCTTAAGCGCTGTTGGTTGCCAGCTTATGCCAGTGGTTCAACAGGACCAATGAATGAGCGATGGCAAGAGCCTTTTGGCACCATAGCTAATGCATTATGTGTATGGAATAGCCCACATCTTGCAGGCAAATATGGAGACTTTCTCTCACTTGGAGCATAGCTGGAATAGTCAAGAGTGAACAGATTGAATATAGATTAAAATTGCATAAAAAATGAAAATCTGTATGATGCAGACTAAATAGCTCTAACAAACACAGTGGAACAAAGTTTCCCACTTTCCTCTAGTTGCTTATATATCTGTGGTACAAAACTGGGGACCGGACTTGACCACCTCACTTCTGAGGAAAGAGAGAGATAACTGGAATTACTATAACCTTGATGTTGGGCTAATTTACATGACTGGAATTGCCAGCTCTGCTTATAATGTGTTTAGCAAGGACAGAAAGGGTTGAACAAGTGAAAAGTAAGGGTGAAGAGGAGAAGAAACAGTGGAAGTCAGTAGTAGCAATGTCAGTACCAGTTTTAGGGTTGATAGATCCAGGGACCTCAATGTTAAGGGACAAAAGGGCTAAATAACAAAGAAAGGAAACAGAGTCTATTCAAGATTTCTAAATTAAAGCAGAGAACAGAAGATTTACTTTTTAATATCTGTATGTAAGAGAAAGAAAAAACTGTGTTACTAAGGCTGATTTCAATTTTGGAGACATATTAAAGGTCTCACACAGGCAGTAGTTAGTCATTAGAGTACTTGAATACATGCATATATGGGTGGGTTCTTTCTTCCCCTCACACAAGAGACGTCACGCTTAACACAAGCTAGCTCTATTTTGGACTTCATTATACGGATAAAGATGAATTAATTGCTGGATTAGTATCTGGCCCGTTGCTTAGAGACCAGTGATTATGACCTGCTTATATTTAATGCAAGCAGATAAAAGATAGTCCCAACCACTTTTATTTTGTTTCATTGATTGTAAGATAGTCCTGACCACCACTTCCTAGGAAACCACCAGCTTCCAAGCTGGTGATTAGCTTGTCTGTATGAATTATATATGGCGTTTCAGACAAGCTCAGTTTCCAAGCTAAGGAGAATTAAATGGGAAAAGGAAGACAAAAAATAAAAAATGAAACAACAGTATCTGTGAAAAATGGAGCTTTATGAGAAGAATTTCTGAGATTATTTTGATATTTACTTGAGAAATAATGATTCCATATTTGTAAAGAAGACAGTTTTTGTCTAGCACTTTTCCACATCTGTCCTAGTGGAAAAATGTAGGCAATAATTAGAAAATAAAAATCAATATCTATCAAAAGGAAGAAAAAGGACACAGATAATTATCAATACAAATTAGAAGTTATCAAAAGTAAAATATTATAAGAACAGCCAAACACATACAGGAAAATTAGTGGCTCACATAAACAATGAAGAAGACTATGCATATGAGAAACAAGTTCTGAGGATAAGTTCACTACTTACAGGTGATATTATAAATAATTATTAAGAAACCCCAGAAGTTTTCTTCCATATTTGGGGAAAAAAACCTGTTATTGCACCACATAGGTAATTTTGACTTACTGATGTTTGAAGAAGTCAGTATCTGTCTTCATTAAAACAGGAGGCCTTCAAAATTGTGCCCAGGAGACTTACGGAGTTTGTTGAGCAGATCTCTGGATATAGCGTCAGATATTTCTTAAGGGATATAATAATATAACATTATAAAAGCTTGGAGAACAACAACATTTGCCCAGTATTAAAACAAACAAAAAAAAGAGTATGTGGGCTGACTTGGTGACTGTAAGCCTGTTAAAGCAAGGAACACTATCACTCAAGTTTCATGTTATGGACAATTAAAAAAGAATGAAATTAATGTCGGTAAAAACAGCCTTCTAGAATACAGGTTTTATGAAAAAACCACTGAGATGACGCTGGTTGATGCAGATAACTCTCCCAGCTGTTGGAACTGTATGGGACCGGCTGGGACCGGCTGGAACCAGCTGTGTCTGGCATGGGACAGCCCTGGCCTCTCCTCACAGAGGCCACCCTGCAGCCCCACTGCCAGCACCTGGGCAAGGACACCCTGTGCACTGGTGTTTCTCAGTATCAGTATCCATTTTGCTTTCATGGCACCTGCATGTCCATGGTGCAGCACCTGGAGCGAGTTGAAGTGTGTGAGTGAGTGTGTGAGCTCTGGTGAGTATCAAGGCAGACCTGGGAGCCAGGGGTGTGTGGGTGTGTGTCTCAGCTCAGGATGAGGCTACCTGAGGCTACCAGCTCAGGACCTGGCTACCTGACAGACCAAACAGTCCAGGAGAGCTCCTGGAGAGACTGTACCTTTTAGGGGGGTGAACTGAGAGACCCATTTGTGCGTGTGTCTGTGTCTGTGCAGGAGGCACGAAGGGCAATGAGGATCCAGGACCAGCTACGGGACGCTCAGTTACTGGAGGGACCCACTCTCTGTGTGCGTGCGTGTGTGTGTGCTTTTTGCTGTGAACAAGGGGGATCTGTAGCAGCCACTGGAGTGAGGCTGCAGGCTTTGGGGCTCGAATGCCCAGGTGCCAGCAACTGTGAAGACTGGGACCCAGGGACGGCTACTGGGCAGACTGAGTGTCTGAGAGCAGCTGGTGTAGGGACCCGCACTGTACGTGTGTATATCTACACTCTCACTAATCTACCTTCCTCCTGGTCAGACAGTGAGAAGAACAAGATGAGGCCATGGCTGCTCTGCTCCAGCGGGCTCTCTCCAGGGCTGCAGGGGATCCCTGCTGCAGGCCTGCAGCACCTCCTGCCCTCCTCCTCCTCTCACCTTTGTGTTTGCAGGATTGTTTCTCACACATTTTCACCTTACTCCTCACTGTGCCTGCGTGGTGTTTTACTCTTCCTCAAGCGTGTTTTCACAGAGGCTCCACCACACTTGGAAGAGAAATAAAGTCCCTCTTTAACTTGTAAGGCAGGTGTACCTGATAAACGCACCTAGGGGTTTGCAAAGGAAGATTCTCCACAATAACCAGGTGACAGAGGTTGCAGTGATGTTGAAGTAAAAGGCTCAGTTATGGTATTGGACACAGGAATAAGAAAACTATGTCTTCATCTCTGGAGTTTTGGCTTTTTTTTTTTTTTTTTTTTCCATTCTGTAAAAGACTGGGGGACTGGTTAAGCTTAGAACAGCATGTGTAAGTCTGGAGGTCAGGTTTTCAAAAAAATATAGAGTAGAAGTCAGAAGTGTGAAAACTTACAAAATGCTTTGCTTTAAGCTGGAAAAAGAAAAGAAGACTGAAAGTTAACTTGCTTATAGTGTAGAGGTATCTTCATGGACACAAAATCACAAGTAGTAAAGACCACCTCACTGTAGTGGAGAAAGTCATCACAAGAACCAAAAACTCGAAACTGAAGCCAGAAAAAAATTCAGGGAGAAGTAAGTTAACTTCTTAACAGTAAAGGTGGTTAACTATTGGGACAGGCTACTAAAGCAAGTGAGATAATTTCCATGGCTTTCTGTCTTCAAATGAAAACCAGGATGACTTTCTGAAATATTTCCTTTAACCAAGCTCAAGTTATTGGACCATGGGTTGAAATGTATGCAACCCAAGAGTACCTTTTTGCTTTAATGACTCTCTGAATTATATTTCAGTAAGAAAAACTATTTCAGCAATATTATATTTTTCATGAAAAACATTTACTTTCCTCAGAAAAGACTGATTTATTCATATGCAAACAATGCAATTAAAACTGAAAAAAGAGGTGTGACCGGTATTTGAATCTACTCTCTAAGGAAGTCGGTATTTTTGTCCTTCGTCATAAATAGCCTCAGTTAATCTGATTTGCGCCTAGAGTTTCAGAAGAGGTTTTTAGTTGACACTGTCTATTCTTCTCTGCTCTTCTTGAACTTCTCTACTTTTGATAGTGTCTGAGACCCACAGGCCTTGTCAGATCACCTTGTATGCTGGAGCTGTGTTATATTATGCTAGTTAAGGGAATTACTGGTGTTTTTTAACACCAGTTAAAACTCCTCACCCGTCTCCTGCTCCAGCGCGGGCCCTGCCCCGGGCTGCAGTCCTTCAGGGACAACCTGCTCCTGCCCGGGCTCTCCACGGCCGCAGCTCCTGCAGGAAATATCCCCCTGCTGCGGCCTGGGGCCCTCCCCGGGCTGCAGGGTGGGTCTCTGCTCCAGCGGGGTCTCTCCAGGGCTGCAGGGGATCCCTGCTGCGGGCCTGCAGCACCTCCTGCCCTCCTCCTCCTCCGGCCTCGGGGTCCCTCTGCCGCTGCTCCCTCCTTGGCTTCCTCCTCCTCTGCCTCTGCCGCCTTGTGCCCTTTCGGAAACCTCTTTTCCCCCAGGCACCCCCGGCTTGGCTGAGGGGCTCAGCTGTGTCCTGCGGTGGGGCCCTTGGAGCCGGCTGGGACCGGCTGGAACCGGCTGTGTCTGGCATGGGGCAGACACAGCATCACAAAGGCCACCCTGCAGAGCCCCCCTGCCAACACCTTGACATGGACACACAATACAATAGTCCACTGATTTTTATTTTTTTTTATCTAGCATAGAAAAATTTGAAATTAATTCATGGCTGGAAGTTGGAGGCAGACAAATCAGACATAGAAATCCAAATGTAAACCGTTAATGCAGAAAGGTGATTAACTGCCAGAATGAACTGCCTGATGTTGATTCTCTACCTGCTGATGCCTTCAAAGCAAGAGTGGATAGCTAGCTGGAATTTACTCTTTAGCCACACATAAATTTTCCATTAGTGTAATATTAACTGTTAGACTCTGTCCATGGGTGAGTGAAACTTAATGTCCTGTGTGGAGAGAGATTAAATTAAAAAGATCACGTGTTTTTTTTTCTTTTTTTTGTAATGCTTGAATCTGCAAATAATGACATTAAACCTTTTTTGGTTTATTTTTTTAACTTAAAAAAACCAAGGAGAAGTAAAATATTCACCAGGGAATGATAAAAGCACTACAAGACTGGATAAAAATTTAAGTAGTGTTATTAGAGGGCAGGCCAGGCTGCCTGTCTGTATCTGTGGCTCTCTCTCATGCTCCCTCCTTCTTGTCTGTGTCCCCATGCTTCTGTGTCTTGTTTTGATAGATGAAAGTTCAAGCAGTGAAACACGCTGTCAGACTAAAACCATTTGTCACTGAAGGCTGGCACTGGTCTGCGTATAGATACTGGGTCTGAGTCATGTCTTCTCTTTTGACAAGGATGTCAGTGCTATTTGTCACAGACTTGTTTATCTGCCAGATCAGACTGCCATTTTGCTACCCTGGGTCAGCACATAAGAGAAGCAGCTCACCTCCAGTAACACTGTCAAATTACCCTCAGCATAAAGACGCCAAAGCTGTTGCCTTTGTATGTTTTAACTTCAACAAGACAGGGTCAGGAAGAGTAGTCTGGCAAGTCCTATGGGGCTATGCAGAATGCCAAGGCAGCTCGTCTGTTAAAAATCCACGGAATAAACATATGGGTGCATTTAAAATGGTTTTAATCTTTGTTTCAAAGAAGAGATACCAGAAATTACCATTTTGATCTTTCCTGTATTTTTACATTTTGGCACATCTGGTGAACAAAGCATACTTGCGTTCCGATAGCTCACGTAGCTAAACAGTGGCTTTTTGGGCTGGAAATTAATCCTTTCTTTAATCTTCATGTTAGCAGAGAACTGAATTACAAATGCAGCCATAAATGATTGGACCTGGTCCCATTACTGGATTTACAAATACTAATGCAGGGATTTTTTTTAATCTAAAGATTGAAGGATTTAAGAAAGGATTTATGTAGTTCTCTTGTTCTCCAGAATCTTTTGTTGCATTTCAAACATGAATTACACAGACAAGGGCAGAAGACATCAGAAACATACCGCAAAGTAGTACTACAAAGGCTGCATTTGAACGGGAAAGGCAGATTACTCTGATAATACAAGAAGAGAGGGGTGAAGAGTAAATAAATATTTTAAATCCATCAGATTGTTCTTGATAAGCACTATTATCACTAAAGATTAGTTTAATTTGTAAGTACACTGTAGCAGCTACTCATACATTCCAAAATGTCCCGAATAGCTGGCAGTTTGGATGGCAATATAGCACGATGAGTTTTGAATAGTATGAGTGAAGTGGATAAAAACAAAATGGCATTTCCTCCCTTTTTACACAAGTGTATGTCAATTTTGGTACCAGATTTAAACTAGAAATGTTTTAAAGTTCTAAAGGCTCAGTTTTTTCCTTCTAATATCCTTTGTTTTCAGACTGCCATAGACTTTTAGGCCCACTCTGTTCTTCTCTTTCTCCTGAATTACTCACACACAAGTAGGAGAAGAAGGAGGTATATTATTTGAGCTATCTGAAAGATGAGGTATATAGATCAGATATTCCTTTCTTACTAGCCTACAATCCTCTTTCTGTGCATTGATGGAAAAGATACAACAGAACATTGAAGTATTGCTATTTCAGTCCTCTATGTTATGGTCTTAGTGTTCCCAGCAAGACTGAAGGAATAGAGTGCGATCTGTGGGAAATAAGACCCATGTGAGCATCCTGTAACTCTGAAAGTTCTAAGAGTACCTTCATTCACACACAGTGAAGTCAGTCAGACTGCACGAGTGTAACTCAAGGCAGAATTTCCCGTAGCCCTTAAGAGATTTGTCTCAGCTTAACAACTGAGCCTTTTGAGGTTTCACTACTCATTCTTGCCAGCCACACCATAAAGAGATGCAGGTGTTTCCTCAATTTTCTCCCAGTCAGAGGAATTTCTTTCAGGTGCATCTGAAATATAAATATCACCCACACCCACCACCACAACTGTTACCAATTCAGCAAAAAACCACAAGATTTATGAACTTGAAAATTAGTACGAACAAGTGTCATGGTTTAGCTTCAGTTGGCAACTGAACACCACACAGCCGCTTGCTCACTCCTCCCTGGTGGGATGGGGGAGAGAATCAGAAGAGCAAAAGTAAGAAAACTCATGGGTTGAGATAAGAACAGTTTAATAATTGGGAATATATGTATATTAATAATAATAATAATGATGATAATAATAACAATAATTTAAAAATTGTAACAAAAAGGAAAATAACTAGAGAGAGAGAGAGAGAGGAACAAAACCCAGGAAAAAAACCCAAGTGATGCAACCGCTCACCACCTGCCAACCAACACCCAGCCAGTCCCTGAGCAGCAATCACTGCCCCTCGGCCAACTCCCCCCAGTTTCTATACTGAGCATGATGCCATATGGTATGGAATAGCCCTTTGGCCAGTTGGGGTCAGCTGTCCTGGCTGTGCCCCCTCCCAGCTTCTTGTGCACTTGGCAGAGCATGGGAAGCTGAAAAGTCCTTGACTAGTATAAACATTACTTAGCAACAACTAAAACATCAGTGTGTTATCAACATTATTCTCATACTAAATCCAAAACACAGCACTATACCAGCTACTAGGAAGAAAATTAACTCTACCCCAGCCGAAACCAGGACAAGTAGCAACATATCCCTTTTCTTATCCAGTATATTTACTGACTTAAGTTTAAACACTTGTTTTCATGTGATTCAGAATGCAGCCTAGTCCCTTACTGTAAACACAAAACAAACAAACCTACCAGTGAGATTCATTATAGAGGGGAAAAAAATGATAAGAAAAAACACAATAATGTTCCATGTATTCATTTGATTATTTCTGATGGAGAAATTTATGTTCCACCTTCATTGAACACGTCTTGAATGAGGTAAAGGAGGAACAAAGGACTTGGGCTGTGTATATTCCATAGTGATTTGGGCTATTCAGCAATGGAGGGCAATTTCTCTGACCCAGATTTCTACCTTCAGCCTCTGGAAATTTCCAAATGCATCCAAGACAATACATTCCCAGTAATGTTTTCCTTGGGATGAATCAACATTTTCTGAGGACTGGAAAAAAACCAGCAGTAAGAAAACAATTTGCTGAAAAGCTTTTCTTAGTAAACATTTATGCGCAGGGCCCTAGTAGGCTAAAAATCCTGCTGACTTTTCTTGCAGAGGGATGAAGGGAACATGGAAGTGCCAAATGGGCATACCAAGAAATTTAATGCTTATTATCTCTTTAGTTCAGGGCAGGGCAGAACTTGCATGAGAATTGAAACTCCAGGAGGGATTGCCAAAAGGAATGGTAATGGACCTTCAGGAGGTCCAAGTCTGATTCTGGAGGGCTTTAGACAAAGTTACCTTAAAATTCTGTGTTGAACCTAGTGCAGTTTGGAAGGGAAAAACACTGTTACATGGTGCCTTTTTCATTCACACTGTGAAATCACACTGTGAAATCATGTGGTAGTCCTGATTCAAAATATGGAGTTTCCATACCACAAAAGCCAGCACACTGAGTACCCCTGCAGTCAGTCAAAGAAGATGGACAAAGAATTAAATCAATAAATTTTTACTTACTGGTGTTGATAACACAGACAGCAAATAACACAATTTAAAGGTATTTTGCTGGGGAGGCCATAAAATCCACTTTATTTTAAGAAATCTTTTTTCATTAACAGTATAGATACTCCATTAGAGGACAAAAAGTCTCAATCTTCATCTGTCTTGTACTTTGCAACACATACTAAATGGAATGTTTTGCATATATTGGTGTAGACAATGAAAAGCGAAAGCGCTATCAAATGTTAACAGCTTTGTGATGAAGAACATCTTAAAGGATTCTGGAGCTCAGGTTGGCAAACTTTCTTCCGGCTTGTGTTCTTGAAATATCTGTGGCTCAGGAGGCCATTCAATTCACCATTATTACGTTGTGGGAAGCATGGCACAGGTAACACTGACACTCAACCAGAGTGTGATATGCAAATACTTTTGAAGGTAGGCACCTGAGCTCTTTGTGGAAATTTAAAAAAAAATATTATCTGTCTGGAGTTATAATGCAGGAAAGTAAAACTTTGAAAATCTGCATTTTATTCTATTTTGAATTTGATTCTGGAACCAGAGTGGAACAACCTGGGAAATTAAAGCAGGAATTAGGAGGCAGGCATGTGGATAGGAAAGTTAAGAAAAGGCCTCAATCACTGACAATAAGAGATGGAAGTTGCTTCAAGAACTTGATACATTCCTTTCCTTTCACCTGGGCCAACCACACTTACAACACCTCTGACTTGCTAATCTAAATTGATCTCAAAGACTGCTGAAGATGAAGCTTCTCCTACTAGACAAATTTGTCTGTTTTCTTTTTTTTTTTTTTTTTCCACAGTGGAGACAATTGATCAACATTTGTAGTTTACTCAACCTTTTCCTATTGGAGGAACATCTCCCTCTCCATTTTTTCTTTTCAAAACTAAAAAAAAAAAAAAAAAACTGCTTAAGCCATTTTTGCTTTTCTCAGAATAAGTCCCCAATACCAAAATACAGCTGAATGACTGTCTCCCATGTCTTCTGTACAGCATTTGCATTTTTACACACTAGTTTGAAATAGTATCTCATTGCTGAATGGTAGTTATATTTTAAACCATCATTAGCCTCATGAAAAATTGCCTGAAATCCTGGCAATACAGCACTAAGAGAAATTGCTGCCAAGTGCATGTGATGTGATAGCACCTTAATTGTTGCATTAGTTATCAGGTGATACCTGCGGGAAAACATTGACTCTTGCAGTAAGCATCTTGGGCACACAAGGAGTTTGTCTGTGTGATACAGTAGTCAGTCCATTATTTCTGATTTAATGCAAGTGACCTGTAGTGTAACGAACCTATTTAACTGTGAGCCTGAGTTGCTGTAACTGTCATCAGTTACCTGGTATTGTCCAGTGCTTCAGGCAAGACACCAGACTGACAGACTTATGATCGAATGCCTTGTTATCAGGAACTGCAATACTTCTGCTCACTGAACATACAGTCATGGCTAATGAGTAGGATGTTCAATAAAGTATCTCAGTCTACTTTCCATCTTATTGTCAGGGTAACTGTTAGGTGAAATCCCTGTCCTACATTCTTGTGTAATAATTGTGTAAGACAATGATTTTTACTGGCGCTTTTCTAATCTGACTAGAATATTTCCAAATGGTCAACTTTACTGAAGCATTTGTTTCTCAATATATCATGAGATATGTAGTTATACACTTTCCCATAATATGGTAGCTGTCATCTAAGGATTGCAAAACATCCTTGGTGAAAATTTTCATGAATTCAGCCTCACTTGATCTTGGAGCAATTATTTCTTTTGAAACGTAAAGAGTGATGATGTATAGCTAAACAGTGGCAAGGATGCAAGAAGAATGGTTACCAGAGCCAGGAACGCTTCCTCAGTAAAGATTAATTTTAGTTCTATTTTGATTGATTCAGGTCAGTAGATATTGCAAGAGAGTCTAAGACATTCAAGTAAGTTGTTACACATCTATATACAGGGAACACTGGGGCCAACACAGGAGACTTTCACCAAATCTTGGATATTATCTGAATAAAATCATATTTATACTGTTTATATTTGTAGTCTCAGAGAAGACTTGTTTTTCTGTGTAACAACTCAGTTGTATAGGATGATTCAAGAAATCCACTCTGATCATGTAATATTAAAGGCTTTTTTCTTTGTTTTCAGGGCCAATCTCAAAAGATAATGTTAACCTGTATTAGTAGTGTCGGATACATGTGGTAGTACATACCTGGCATGAACTGTCTCAGGAATTCCAGACATTGCTGCGGACCAGTAAGGACCTGTAATAGATACCACAGTATATCACAGGGGAACTATGATGATTCATGATGTAAGATCTGGTACACAATTGTTCTTAAAATCCATGTTGATTAAATTGTGGTTTCAGTTCATAACAGGGCAGCTGGGCATGACCATTAATAGAGGAAAGTAGCATGAGGGTCTGAGGAGGTGTGAAGCTTTGCAAGGCTCTGGACAGGACACATACAGCTCATTTTCACATCAAGAATACTGTTTACATAAGCTTTTAGTAAGAGTAAGGCCAAGTGAAACAGGAATAATTTTAAAATCATTAGCCTTTGACCACAGATTGGGACAGAAAGAAAAGGAGAATTATATTTTTGAAGAAGTGCTGTGCTAACCATTGTAGCCTTCTGATGCTCTGCCTTGTAAAGCTTTGTTGAGTTTATAGAAGGAGCAGTTAATTCTGCACACTTATCTGAACCAGAAAGGTGGGGAAATGAAAAGCAGCACAAAGATATTCTTTGCTGTATTTGTGTGGTATTGCATCTCTGCCAACAGAGAGGATTTATGAGTTAGGACACCATTGACAGCAAACAAACACAGCTAGGCTGCTTCTAAGTCCAACTGGGTAAAATCATAAACACTGTGCAGAATCATATGAACTTTCCCAGTTTTCTACTGAGTCAAAGATCTCTGCATTATGCTCTTTATTCCACAGGAATGTGTTCACATGCAGAAGTAAATTATTTTTAGTAACATCATCCTGTGGCTCAGCGACTGACTAAGATTACTCAGGTCCTCTCTGAGCATCTCCAGTCCTCAGGAGATGCTCCAAATTTGCAATATCTGCTGCCTCAGCTGGCCTTATAGTTCTTGTGTTGTATTTCTAGACTGTCCAGAGCTCTTTGCTGTCATCTTCGGCCACCCATGGTATATCCCGTTCAATCTTCTGTCCACATTGTTGATAAAATTAATAAATTCTGGAAGGAGGAGTGGAAAAAAGTCAGAGAGGTCACAAAAGACAGACAACACATTAACTGGAGTTGCGCAACACTGACATTGTAACGTAACAAAGTTAATAAGGTATAAAACCTGACTACTCGTTTTATAAGCAAACTCTTCCTGGTAATTAAACCAATAGAGCAGAGAGAGTCAATTATGATGATCTGTGGCCATGTATACACAGGTACTGGGGATGCCAGTCAGCTGTACACAGCTGCAGAAAGCATTTCTAAATGTGGCATCTGATGCTCTTTAACAACAAGCTTCTGCTTGCCAGAGCCAAACTAGCTAGCAAATCCCTGCTAGCAGGAAAGTCCTTTATATATACTCAGGTCCACTGCAGTAGAAGGCAGTCACTCACATACTGATTTGAAAAGTAAGAAATCCCAAAAAGGAAGAAACCTGAACTATTCTAAAAGTACTGACACTGCTGTAGTTGTTACACCCTTTTGTCATAGACATAAGCAAGTACTCAGGGATGAAGTCTGCCCTCATTGAGAATAGAGAAGGGCTGCCAAACGAATTAATGCACATTTTTTTCCAGTGTGAATAACAGCCTAAACTTTGCTAATATTTGCTTCAGCACTAATGGGAATGGGGAAAGTTTCTTGCAATAAGACCCAAGATTATTATTATGTCTCTATATTAGGTCAAAGAAATGAATTTGGAAATGCCAAGACCTGTTTATTATACCTGTTATAAATCCCTTGGTATCCATTGAGTTCACCGGGATGAATGTCAGTCATAAAATCAAAGCTATTAGGGACGTCTTTGTCATACTACCAAGGTAAAGTTGTTCAGACTCAAAACCACGCTCATAATCAAAAATGATTTCTTTGTTAATATTCAATGTTTTGATAGAGGGACCTGTTTGGAAAACTGTTCCGTGAATTTAAGGAATGAATTTGTAGTTTGCATTTTATGTCTTAATAATTAAAAGATATGAATTTGCATAGAAGTTTGAGTGTAAACTGTAAGGAGATTAAGTTTCAATCTAGAAACCATCTCACATTGAATTAGGTTTAACAAGTCACAAAGTAGTAGCACGTTATGTATAGGCCATGTTGTCCTGTTTTTGCATTTAAGTTGGAGTACAGCGTACGCTCCCTGAAGTCCCAAGAAAGAAGCAGATGGGTTCAGCTGGCAGTAACAAAACAGAACAATGGCTTTGCAACATAACTACTTCTGTGGTTTTTTTAAATTTATTCCTAAGCAGTCCGAATTAATATCACTCCTGTATCATTCAATGACTCTTAGTGAAGTGCAAAATAATAACTGAAATCATGTTTAAAAGCATAAAGCATAGCTCAGAAGACGACTATTTAAAAAAAATACAGCGTTAAGATACACTGTCAGTTACGCTGACAGAAAGCAGGAAGAACTCGATGCATTCAAAAGAAGGAAGTAGTGGGTTGTTTTGTTTTGTTTATCTTTTTAACCAAATGCATAATTGAATTGTGGTAACTATTTCCAAAAGACACTATATTACTTCAGAAAGGGCTTAGACAAATTCGTGGAAGACAAGTTCATTAGAAGCTATTAAACATATTTGGCACAGGAATTTCCTAAATTTCAGGCTGATAATGAGTAGGAGGACAGTCAGAGACACGAGTTGTTCCCTATTTCCCCATGTCCTCTACTCTTTCCTTAACCAGCCACTACCAGCCTCTTCTAGAGAGGGAGGGCCTTGGTCACATTTCTGGAATGGCCCAGCATAAGAGATCTTATGTTTGGAATAACTAGGCTTCAGTCGCAAGTGTCTGAGTTATTTACATGTATAAAATATTACACTTAAATTCTTCTTGTGGATCAAAGGAAACACACCTCACATACATACAGATCCAAGAATTCATAGTTACTGCAATTAAAATTGAGGCAATATAATCAAAGCACAACAGTCCAGTTATGATGACACTAACACTTTTAGTTAATAACACAGTTAAGACTGATAAACAAAAACTTTCTAGGATCTATACATTCTTTTGTGGTGTTATGCTCACTTGTCCAATGTTCACTTGTCTCTGAAGGTCATCAGCTTCAGTCCTCCTTCAGAAGGATATTCTCTTTCATTCTTGCAGTGACTCACCCAGTACTTCATTGGTTTCCAGTGCCACAGTATACTTGTTTTTCTATTACTGTCCCTGAAACCTCTTTCACCTGACTCACATTTGTTTATTTATTTTTTTGTTTATACCTCTAGTCACCAGTATCTGGCCACCGTGATTTGTGTGTAGAGTCCCAGTACTTCTTGAGTCATCTTGTGCTTGCCCTCACCTAAACCCTACATTTTTATTCCAGGGTCATAAGATAGTTCACCCTGTGCAGAGTACTTGCTTTACTACTTATCCGTGAACAATAGGCAGTATGCCATACAATTCCACAAAGCTAAACTAAAGCTTAAACAAATTTAGATGACACTTAACTTGATGGCTAGACAATTGTTGTCACAACTGAATGAAGCTAAAATCAGCACAGGCTAAGACAAGTCCAGACAAGCCACTTAATCTTGCAAGATCAGGTCAATCAAAGCCTTTGCAAGTAACGATAAAACAGTATATAGTAGTCTTAAAAAAAAAAAAAAAAGGCTTTTTACACCTAATTGAACTCACTTTGCCTAGATATTAAAGAGAATAAAAAGGTGACAGATGTAGTAAAAGGTCAGTGAACTTAGACAAGAAAAGAACAAGTTGGTTTTCTCTGTTTCTGTTTTCTCCCCAGTAAGTCTGAAGTGACTTTGTTTGGATCAATATAGATATCTTGCTTGTGCAGTCGAACTGCTTATGCTGTTCAAAAATGCATGCCTTTAGAATTGTTTTCATTGTTTTCCAATGAAGCATATTTAAATGGCAGCATAGATTCTCTTATTTACATGACATAAATCAGAAGCAGTTCTACTACGTCAAGGAAAAACTACTGTGAGCAAGTGCTGAAAAATGTGGCCACATCATTGAAAATTATTATGTTCATTGTATGCTCTATTTGTATTCCCTGCTTTCTGTTCACTAAACATTTCTTTGTGCTTTAGGATATGAGCCATATCTCTCAAGGGTAATGCTTTATTCTCTAAAACAGTAGACATATTGACCACTGCTAAGAATCTTGTAAGACAATTTGCACTACATTAGCAGGCCATGAATCTCCCTTTCTAAGAATCCATATTACAAAACAGAAGTTTAAGCAAAAACATGGCGTTATATTGATTTCTTGGGAAGTAATATACACAAATGTGTGTTTACACACAAAGATACATGTGCACATGCAAACACATACAGAATTGCATAAACAGTATGTATTGCACAAAACAGATCAATGATTTCTTGGCTGAGCTATCTTTCTCTTAGATTTGGTACCAATTCTATCTGTATGTAATATTGATTCTTAATCAATTCAAAAAGAATATGGTCCTCAGATTACTGTTATAGTCCACAGCTATCTTTTTTTTCTACTCAGACTGTATGGTAAGGCAGGCTTTCTATCTACATTCACCACTGTATATAAATTATATGTACGTACATATACACCATTATACAGTGGCAGAGTATTTTCTTGAGAAGGGATAAACAGGTTTCCCTAATCAATTTTAGCCAGTGGCATCCACTTAGACATATGTGTGCTGTGACGTATAAATAACATCCATGTCTCCTTTGGCTTCTGGGACCCAATAGGAAGATTCTGTGTCTATTATTAGACTTAATTGTAACTGTTCTCCATGAGAAGTGGTTTTCTTTGTTACAGAAGCAAAGATTCTGCCTTTGACAACAATGTCTTTTTTCTTTTTTTCTTTTTTTCCCCCAACCATCTGGTTCAGTATTATGGAAATTATCAAGACTGTGACAAGGGAGTGCCACTATTGAAATGTGTAGGTATTCTACCTTGTATGACTTTGGTTGATTAAGTTTTGTACTTAGGTAAGGACATGTGACAAATGTAATGCTGTAAGCTAAAACTTTTTTTTTCTCCTTACTTGATTGTCAGCTTTGATTCTTCCACAGTTTTCTGCTGCTTGTAATATTTTCATGACATTTTCTTTCCTTCGGAGGATGCTACATTGCCAGTTGCTAACTGGTCTCTCTAACTGTCTTACAAGAATATTCATGGGATTCATTTGTTCTGGCAGCAAGTGCAATATATAGCTGCTCAGAAAAAGTTGATACTGTCATTCATCAATAACACACTGGGGTAAAAGGAATCAAGATACATGATTTGAAAGGACTGGCTCTTATTCTTACGCAATATTAACAGCATTTTGGACCTGTACTAAGACAGAGGTCTTTTTAGCACCTTAAGTGTTCAGCCTTCAGCTGTGTGATCAACACCAAGAAACAGTTGATTTGAGGAGGAGAACTCATATTTTATTTTTGCAAATAGAAAAAAAACTTTATTAGTTTTCAAGAGACTGTCCACTGTGGTCAATTTTGGAGTGCACTGTGCACAAGTTTTTGTTTTAGAGAATTTGAGTAATTTTTATGTATCTTCTCTCTCTCTTCTTCCCTGCCTTTCTGAAAAAAAAACCAAAACCCAACCCACAAAAAACAACCCACCTACTTTGAGATTAAAAATGTGGAAGACAAAGCATTTGGAATGTGTGAAGCTGGAGGATTTTAGCAAATTATTCACTCTGCATGACAGTTCACTTAAAATTTCTCTATGTTATGACCTTCTGTTGATCTGAGATGTGCCTCAAATGAAATTAAAAGTCTAAGGTTATTTAAATGTTGTTCAGATTTTCTTTCTTCGTGGATTATTCCTCAGGTAAGTAGCTATGCATGAAACCTGGGAAAAAGTGATGATGGGACTTGCTAATATTTTACGTACTCAAATGTACTCTCAAAACAGGCCCTCATCTAGAAGCAATTACATTATTTCCTTTAAAAAAACAAACCAAACCAGACAAAACTGAAAAAGAAACAATTCTTTAAGTGTTACTAAATTTGAAGTGTATTTTCCTTCATTCTTAGAAATTTTATAAAATAATGTATTTTTCTGCCAAACTCCTCAGAGTTTTTGCTAGGTGTCTGAGAAACCCACTGGTTCCTTCCCTAGTACTCTGTTTTGCATCTCACTTCTTAAAGGGTAAATGATATTTGAAGCAGAATAATACAGCTATCACATTGAATTTCTGGTTCAACTCCTCTTTCTGTTAGACCACATAAGGGCAAGAGGTGAGACCAGGGTTCCAAACCTCTTCTTCACCAAAATACTATGCCATCCCCTGATCTCTGCTTTCAGTTTCCTTATTCTACTGTTCCTGCTAGTAGTAATTAAATTAAAGGAGTTAATTTATATTGCAAATTATTGGCTGTTGATTATACTCCTCTTAGAGGTAATGAAATCTGGATCTGGTACATAGTTAAAGATAAGCTTTCTTTTCAAAAGCCTTTGATTTTTAAATCTGGAAGCCAGGCTCTTAAAACATTTAGGCATCCTTGAAAATATTACCTGTGTGTTATCTAATAACAGACAAAAGTGCAAATGATTATTCCTTAACTAAAACTCTGAACTCTAAACAGTCCACTTCAATAATTTGTCAGGTTTTTTGGTACCAGATAATCTCTAAGATCACTGCAAAAGATAGATATACATTAATTTTGTAGGCAGAGTAACTGAGGACTTTTCTCCATGAAAGCCATACAGATGTAAATGTACTGTGCTTCAGCACTTGCAAACCAAATTCCCATGGACTTCCACTGATGTTTTAGCAAATGGTAGCCTGGCATTGTTTGGCAATGTTGGCATTGTTCCTTGCTTTTAAAGTTCTCAGGAATGAATGGACTTGTCTCTTCCATACACTCGCAGACCATCTCTACTGTTTTGCTTAAACCCATTGGCTCTAGGAGCTGCCTGAGCACTCCTGAAAGACAACTCCATGCTTTCACATTAGCCTGATCCACTAGCTTGAATTGAGGCTTTCTAGATTCCTAGGCAGGCCACACTGAATTCCTTCTAAGAAGACTCTGAAGCTGATATCTATCACTTCTCATCACCAGAAAGAAAAAAAAAAAAAACACAACACTACCTGGAAGCAAACACCAAGGCAGTGTCCTCAAGATCATCCACACAAAGACAAGGACATGTTTCAATACAATCTGCAATTGTAGTATTTCCTCCAGCCTGGTTTCACCCTAAACTACAAGTTGGGAGCAGCTCACATGTCAGCCTTGTGGATGATCAGCAAACTGAGTCTTAAAAAAACATATATAGATGTCTTGAATGTCAGTAGCTGGGCTTAAGCAAGAGGAAAATATTCCTGCAGGCCTACACAAAGTCAGTGTCAGCTGCTCCTATGCCATTTGCAGTACAGCAAAAGTAAGCAACTACAGTTCCAATTTTAAATCAAATTAAGTAGCTCCTTTTTACAATCACAATAAAATTCTCTCCAAGTATTTCAGGTATCCGAGTAACACTCACAATTATATCAACACAAAGCTATAATGAGAATGAGTTAGGCTTGTATCTTTTGCAATCATCTTCAGAATGGATTCCATTTAATGCCATTTTCTATTCTCATTACAATCTTTGTCAGGCAAAGGCATCAGAATTTTAATGGCCAGTAAAGTCTGTTTAAAAACTATAAACTCTTAATGGACTTACAAACAGAGACTTTAACCTTTTAGATATTCTGGACTCATCTCACTTCCCTTTCCTTACAGAGTTCAGGAGATACAAACATGAGAGAATAGAGATGGCAAAAGCAGAATGCCAGCCATTTTAAAAGGAAAACTAGGGTAACTGAAATGAAGATGTGTCTTCCAAATCCTAGTGAGGATCTGGAAGACACAGTCCTTGAGATCCATGTGATTTTGGATAAACTTAAATTGATCTTTTCAAAAATCAGTGAAATCCCCAAATCCACAGAAGGCAGTTGGCAAAGTGACCTGGCATTCCGAGGTGCTAAATTTTTTGTCACCTCTCTGATGTATGTGTGGATTGCTTATCCAAAGAAGGCAATGGCCCTCCCCTGGCTTGTGCTGAGTTTATGTCCATCAGAAACCAAGGCATCAACAATGCCAAGGACCTGGGAACTCGGATCTTGTACAAACACAGCCACTGATACAAGGTGAACCAGAACACACTGTGCCTTTAGACTGCTGTCTTTTTTCCTTCAAAATGACTTCTCAATGAATCCTGGCATGTTTATTTAAAATGGAAATATCCACAGGAAATAAAGAAATCCCAAAATATCAATTTGCAACTAATTTGGGGATTTATCACTGGGAAAATGAATATTTGTGTAATGATGCATAGATTTCAGAGACCATGCGTTAGGGCAGCTCAAACTAGTATGCCTATAAAACTCAGTGCAGCACTGTGTGGAGATTAGCTTGTGGCAGCATATTAATTGCAGTTGTGCAGTTCTGTGTCCAAGCTAACCGACTTTCTTGTTGAATAAATTCTCTAGAGATAGGACTCATTTGAACAAGTGTGTGTGTCTTCACCTGATATAGTCATGGAGATAAATAGGTACTTCTCAGTGAAATTACTCAAAGATGTGCATCTAAAACTGCTTAGATAAATTGTTTACTAAAAGCACTTCTTTCTGTTGACGGTTGCTTTGTATTGAGTGCAGGGTGCAGAGATAAATATCTACATGGTATATATTTAAAAGCATGTGCTGAAGTCCATTCATGGTGCTACAGAACCATCTTAGGTGGTTTGACCTTCTGTCAACACTCTGCCTAATGCACACTGCGAGGCTGTTGACCTTCTTTGCTGCAAGGGCACATCATTGCGCCATGTGCAACTTGGTGTCCACCAGGACCACCAGCTCCTTCTCTGCAGACCTGGTCCCCAGCCTGTACTGGTGCATGGGGTTATTCCTCCTTTGGTGCAAGACTTGGCTTTTCCCTTTGTTGAACTTCACAAGGGTTCTGTCAGCCCATTCCTCCAGCCTGACAGGGTCCTTCTGAATGGTAGCACAACTATCTGGTGAGCAAACCACTCCTCCCAGTTTTGTGTTGTCTGCAATCCAGTCTTGCCTTGTGTTAAGGAGCCTTGTAGCTTTGGCAGCATCAATTGAAATTAGTGATTCTAGAAAATATCAGGTTTCCAGCCAAAAGCCAGTAAGTGTTAGATTCTTGACACGACATCTTCAAGGTGGGGTAGTTTGGCTACAGCTGAAAAGCCTGGAGTTTTCAGTAGTTTTTGATAATTTCAGGCCAGCTTCCAGAGGACAAATACTTTATTGTTCTGACATTTCACCAAATAAGTCAGAGATATTTTGCGCAAAACACGTTGATCATAGCAGTCAGTTGTTTGTGGAAAAGGCCTATCGCCTGGAAAAAAACAGCAACTGCATTAATCTTTTTTTACTCTTTCATCTATAAATGTAAGAGGGATACAAAAAATAACCACAGCACTAAAAGTCTTCTCTTATTCTGAGCAAATTGTTTCTTTATTCTTCTTGAATCTGAGGTTGTAGCATTTCCAATGCAAAAGCTGAAGTGTATTTGAGCATATATCCTGTGAGTATTCAAACAAGTTATAAGTAATAAAATACATTTATTTACTCATTCAGGTATGGCTTGCATGATCTAGCATAGTCTTCTAGTTAGCAGATCACCCTTATTTGGCAATGTGTTTAAGAATATATTTATTTAAAGAAGAAAATTCAACTCACCCAAATAAGCATTTCAAAAGAAACATGCTGTGTGGGTTTGTGTGGCAAGGTTTTGGTAGCAGAGGGGCTACAGGGGTGGCTTCTGTGACAAGATGCCAGAAGCTGGCCCTATGTCTGACAGAGCCAATGCCAGCCGGCTCCAAGATGGACCTGCCACTGGCCAAGGCTGAGCCAATCAGTGACACTGGTAGCACCTCTGGGATAACATATTCAAGAAGGGGGGGAAAAAACTGCTGTGCAACAGCAGCTGGAAGAGCGGAGTGAGAATATGTGAGAGAAACAACTCTGCAGACACCAAGGTCAGTTAAGAAGGATAGAGAGGAGGTGCTCCAGGAACTGGAGCAGAGTTTCCCCTGCAGCCCGTGGAGAAGACCATAGTGAGGCAGGCTGCCCCCGTGTAGCCCATGGAGGTCCATGGTGGAGCAGATATCCACCTGCAGCCCGTGCGGACCCCATGCTGGAGCAAGTGGATGCATCTGAAGGAGACTGAGACCCCGTGGATAGCCCGCATTGGAGCAGGCTTCTGGAAGGACCTGTGTTCCTGTGGAGAGTAGCCCATGGTGATATGTATTGCTATGGACCCATGGAGAGAGGGGCCCACGCTGGAGCAGGTTTGCTGGCAGGACTTGTGACCCCGTGGGGGACCCACGCTGGAGCAGTTTGTGAAGAACTGCAGCCCGTGGGAAGGATCTGTGTTGGAAAAATTCATGGAGAACTGTCTCCCATGGGAGGGACCTCATGGTGGAGCAGGGGAAGTGAGCGAGGAGGAACAAGCAGCAGAGACTACATGTGATGTACTGAGCGAAGTTGAGCCCGGGAAGAAGGGAGAGGTGGGGGGAAGGTGTTTTTAAGATTTGTTTTTATTTCTCATTATCCTACTATGATTTGATTGGTAATAAATTAAATTATTTTCCCCAAGTCGAGTCTGTTGTGCCTGTGACAGTAATTGCCCTGTCCTTATCTCGACCCATGAGCCTTTTGTCATAATTTTCTCCCCCTGTCCAGCTGAGGAGGTGGAGTGATAGAGCAACTTCAGTGGGCACTTGGCATCCAGCTATGGTCAACCGACCACACATGCATTTACATATTTTATGAGTAGATCTCAACTTAGTCATTCCATTCAGTGCTCTTTTGAGGTATAGTCAGAAAGTTTGTCTATATAAATTACCAAGAACTCAAACTATCTTCTAAGCAACAAGTGTTGAATGTACTTCCACTGATTTCAAGAAGAGCAAGCTGGAACCAAATATCTATTGCAATGGAAACAGAGAACTCTTGGTCTTGGGTATTTCCATGTTTCTCATTAAGTTTGAACTCTTGTTCTTATTCTTAATTTTCAGACAAAAATATAGATTCTTGTTTTCACTGTTTGGAAGATCTTCCCCCTTCTTTTGGCTACAGTTTTAATTTGCTACTCGTTTAGCTCTACTGACATCAACAAAAAAGTCCTGTTTTACATCGCATATAACTGCCAAATTCTGTTTATTGATTATTATATCTGTTTAATACATACCATACTTAACTAATGAAAATAGCTTGTTTAGTCTGGTCTTAAGCAGAGTCCACTATACTTGAAAGCTGACACTGCACCTTAGAATTTTTTAATGACTGATAATATACTAAGCTAGTTCCAGCTGTAGACAATGAGTATGAACTCTCTTTATTAGTATTCAATTGGGCACTAAAAGCATACTGTACAGAACTTAGCACTGCTGGTAAGAGGCCAAGGCAGAAAAAAAAAATAATCTTTTGTTAAAAGGTTTCCAGAAATTTAATTAAAAGGGAGAGAAACGACAGTCCATATTTTACTTTTTTTTCTTTTTTTTTTTTTTTAATTAATGAATTAAAACTGGGGGTCACCTTCCCAACTAATCAGTTTGCAAATAAAGTTTTTAACTCATTTCAGCAAGTCTTTCATATAAGCTTGAAAAGATACTAACTAAAAAATAATCTTTCTTCTAACTTTGAGCAAGTAATTATATTTGAGACTATGGACTACCAGTAAAGCAAAAAGCCATTTGCAGTTCCATTCTTCTGGTCTTCAAAAACTGCAAAAATACCACTGTGGTAAGAGCTATGGAATTTTAGTTTTAAGTATGAATCTTAAGTTTCCATATAGTTATAATTATGGGGTATCTTGTGTGCACACCTAGTCCATGCACTTATATCATTAATCCCTAGGGTGTCCCAGGAACTCCTCAGCTTGCCTTCCTTATCAGCTCCTTATTGTCTTGTCAGCATGGATGAGACAATGGACTGGTTTAAGACAATAAACTGACCTGAGACAAGGTGGTTGACTGTCCTCCTAACCCTCTTCACAACAACGTACTTGTTTCAGGAGCTCCCTATGTGGGAATTTCAGAAAATCCCAGACTCCCCCAGGGAACTCAGGCTGTGCCTAGACCAATTTTTGTGCTTAAATGTGCTGATTAACATTCCAAGTAGACAAGATGGCCTTTCCACAGATTTGATTATTCTGCTTAATTATTGTTGCATATTCTTCAATAATCTTAACTTCTAACAATTCAGTTTTCCAACTAAAATAACTTTCAATGACTTATTTACAGAGATAAAAGTGGTCAATGGACACAGATTATCTTAATGGGCTGTAAACCTCATGTAATGTGGTGAAGAAAATGACCAAACAAAAGCTTATGGTAGGTAGCAATTTGCTAAGAGATGTTAATGGCTCAAATGAATATATATGAAAGATTGCTTTTGTTGCTTTTTTTTTTTTGTTATTAGTGGTTTGGTTTGGGTTTTTTTAGCTATGCATACCCCCTTCTCTTATTAAAATATCTAGCAGTTGTATCTTACCACAAGTCTCAAGGTAAGAAAATCCTTTTTCCTCATTATTGAACTGTTGAATTAGGATAAGAGGTGAATTCCCAATCCTTAAAAGTATTCAGATATCTTGATAACACAGTATTTAGAGATGCCTATAAGAAAGGTCCAGTCCTCATATGTGCAATCAATACCTCTGTATCAGGAGTTGGAACCAAAGGCAAAGTCTTACTTGTAGGTAGAGAAGTTAGTGCAAATTTCCATCGATTTCATTAGAGCTAGCACTACAACTGTAATATTTCCTTTTGTTGTCTCAGCTTATTTTCATTAACTAGATTATGTTTGTTTAAAAATAGAAAGCTGCATACAAATAAGATGTGTTGATTAAATACCGATAAACTCCAGGCGTGCAGATTGGGATTTATATTGCCTAATTTAAGCCATCTAAATGTTGAATCTAAGTTAATCACCTAGGCTCTCTCTATAGTCCACAGAGTCTGAAGGGTGGTTCCCTTCTAAAATTAGCATTCATCTTACATGTCCTGGTTTCAGATATCTGTATTTCTGGAGTGACAGGGGGATCCCAACAGCTACAACAGGGGGATCGGAGGCTGAAGTGAGCCTAACTGGGAATGAGTGGCAAAAGCACCCCATTGTGACTGGCCCAGAGGCTCTGTGCATCCTTGGCACAGACTACCTCAGGAGAGGGTATTTCAAGGACCGAAAGGGGTACTGGTGGGCTTTTGGTATAGCTGCCTTGGAGATGGAGGAAATTAAACAGCTGTCCACATTGCCTGGACTCTCGGAGGACCCTTCTGTTGTGGGGTTGCTGAGGGTCAAAGAACAACAGCTACCGATCACCACCACAGCACTGCACCGGCAGCAATATTGCACCAACCGAGACTCCCTGATTCCCATCCATAGACTGATTCGTTGACTGGAGAGCCAAGGAGTGATCAGCAAGACTCACTCACCTTTTAACAGTCCCATACGGCCAGTGCAAAAGTGTAAAGGAGAGTGGAGACTAACAGTAGACTTATCATGGCCTGAATGAAGTCATGCTGCCACTGACTGCTGCTGTGCCAGACATGCTAGAACTTCAATACAAACTGGAGTCAAAGACAGCCAAGCAGTTAAAGCCTCTCTGGTATGGAGGATGATGGGTGAAATATAAATATGTGGAGGCCTGGCACATTGATTATATCAGACTCCCACAAACCACCAAGGCAAGTGCCATGTGCTTACAATGGTGGAAGCAGCCACTGGATGGCCCCATGACACCGCCCGGAACACTATCCTGGGCCTTGAAAAGCAAGTGCTATGGAGACATGGCACCCCAGAAAGAATTGAGTCAGACGACAGGACTCATTTCCAGAACAACCTCATAGATACCTGGACCAAAGAGCACGACACTGCATCTCATGCACCAGCCTCTGGGAAAATCGGACGATACAATGGACTGTTAAAGACTACACTGAGAGCAATGGGTGCTGGGACATTCAAACATTGGGATACACATTTAGCAAAAGCCACCTAGTTAGTCAACACTAGGGGATCTGCCAATCGAGCTGGCCCTGCCCAGTAAAAAATTTTACGTACTGTAGAAGGGGATAAAGTCCCTGTAGTGCACATAAAAAATATGCTGGGGAAGACCATTTGGGTTATTCCTGCCTGGGGCAAATGTAAACCCATTCATGGGATTGCTTTTGCTCAAGGACCTGGGTGCACTTGGTGGGTGATGAGGAAGGATGGGGAAGTCCAATGTGTACCTCAAGGGGATTTGATTTTGGGTGAGAGTAGCCAATGAACTGAACGGTATGAAGTTAATTGCTATATAATACTGTATGTCATCACTTTTATGGTTGCTATATGCCATATCTACGGTATTACAGCAAGAATCACCCACATTAATGAAGAATGAACTTTGATGAAACCAAGGAAAGTGCAGCAGTGATGGAACCAGAACTGGCTTCAGCATGCAACAATCCAACACCACACACCATCTCTCCTGCTCTGAAGGACTGTTATGACAGATGGAGCCCAAAGTCATGGACTAAATGGACTCAATGGGCATTTTTGAAGGATGGCCCATAGATTGAGAGAATGATATCTGTGTGTATATATCAAAAGACAAGGAAAGTGGTGGTGATTAATTGGAATGTATTGGAAAGTGTGGGACCTCAGCATGGCATAGATGGTATAGAATAAGGGGTGGATACTATCCTGGTTTTGGCTGGGATGGAGTTAATTTTCTTCCTAGTAGCTGGTATAGTGCTGTGTTTTGGATTTAGGATGAGAATAAGGTTGATAACACACTGATGTTTCAGTTGTTGCTGAACAGTGCTTACACTGGTCAAGGACTTTTCAGCTTCCCATGCTCTGCCAGGTGCCCAAGAAATGGGAGGGGGCACAGCCAGGATAGTTGACCCAAACTGGCCAAAGGGCTATTCCATACCATATGGTGTCATGCTCAGTATAGAAACTGGGGGCAGTTGGCTGGGGGGCAGCGATTGCTGCTCAGGGACTGGCTGGGCATCAGTCAGCAGGTGGTGAGCAATTGCATTGTGCATCACTTGTTTTGTACATTCTTCTATCATTATTATTATTATTTTCTCTTCCTCTGCTGTCCTATTAAACTGTCTTTATCTCAACCCACAGGTTTTACTTTTTCTTCCCCGATTCTCTGCCCCATGCCACCAGGGGGGAGGGTGAGCAAGCAGGTGTGTGGTGCTTAGTTGCTGACTAGTGTTAAACCATGACATTGCATTAAATGGCTCCCTTGGAGTACCCATTTCAATCAGTTATAGAACGAGTCAAGCTTACACTGTATGCCTAACTCTAAAATACATTTCCTTGGGACTGACTTCCAGGGCAATTGTTGATTTTAAAAGAATTGCGGATGCTAATGTCAACATCAGCAAAACTCAGCAGTTTAACTGATGAGCAGCTGGTACTAGACTGATGAGCAGGATGATTGCAATTCATCAAAGGACTAATGAAGAACTACATAAGACACCTCTGGCACTTTCTGGAAGAGAATATGAGAACCAGGAAATAGCTAAATATAGCGTTTCAAAATACACAACATGAAATGAACAAAGTGCTGCAAATTACTTAAAGTTGTGTACAAGCTGATTGTGTAGGTAAAAATTGACAGTTGAAAGGGACATGACTGATGTATGACAGAAGATGATAACCAATAGGAGGATATATGAAATGAAGTATTAGAAAGGGATTAAATGTTTGCAAAGGTGAATCGTAAACCAGAACTTTTGAATTTAATCTGCAAGACAGCTGGAGCTTAGAAAACACTTTCTGGCCCCCTTTACAAGGCATCATACTTGCTTGATATTACAATGAAAAAATAAACCATGTGTGCGTTCATGAGTCTCTCTGAGTCTGGAACCAGATGAGAAGGGATAAGAAACTGATCCAGGTGGAACTAGCTATGGCTAGTGAGTTAGAAGATGGTCACTGAATCTCCAGAAGTTTATCCTGGTTGCTGCACACCTGGAGAGCCAAAGCTTCTTGATCCCCTTAATAGTGAAACACAGGGAGACTGGAAGGAATAGCCAGATCTAGTTACCTTCTTCTGAAGATAAATGCCGTGAAAAAGCTGAAAGCATGCTTAGATATAAAAATTATGGGTAAAGTATCTTGTGATAAACTCTTCTAAACAGATCAATAGCCACTCAGATTCCTTTTAAAAGAAAGATTATAAAGTATGAACTACTATAGGAAAAAGCTAGGAGTAAGTATAACTGTCATGAGAAAGATTTCCATTGGTTGTGTCTTCCTTGGCAAAAAGCAATAATTCTATCCTTTTGAAATTAAATTATTTTCATTTATTGCCAATTAAATAATCCCAGAAAAACATTAAAAAAAAACCATCTGCCCCGCACCCCCTTCCCAGGCCCAGCTTCACCCCTTCACTCCCGACTCCTCTCCCCCCGAGGGACACAGGGGGTGGGGATGGGGGTTCGGTCAGTCCATCACAGCCCCTCTCGGCCACTCCTCCCTCCTCACCCGTCTCCTGCTCCAGCGCGGGCCCTGCCCCGGGCTGCAGTCCTTCAGGGACAACCTGCTCCCGCCCGGGCTCTCCACGGCCGCAGCTCCTGCAGGAAATATCCCCCTGCTGCGGCCTGGGGCCCTCCCCGGGCTGCAGGGTGGGTCTCTGCTCCAGCGGGGTCTCTCCAGGGCTGCAGGGGATCCCTGCTGCGGGCCTGCAGCACCTCCTGCCCTCCTCCTCCTCCGGCCTCGGGGTCCCTCTGCCGCTGCTCCCTCCTTGGCTTCCTCCTCCTCTGCCTCTGCCGCCTTGTGCCCTTTCGGAAACCTCTTTTCCCCCAGGCACCCCCGGCTTGGCTGAGGGGCTCAGCTGTGTCCTGCGGTGGGGCCCTTGGAGCCGGCTGGGACCAGCTGGAACCGGCTGTGTCTGGCATGGGGCAGCCCCGGCCTCTCCTCACAGAGGCCACCTGCAATGTGCCCCCCCAACACCTGCACACAGAGACCTGACACACCTATTCTTCAGGTTGCTAATTTAGTAATATTATTCCTTTTCTTTTCTTTTAACATTTTATCACAAAGATCCATTCCTATCAAAATCCACAATGGGAGTAATTTATAAGGCACCCACTCTCATGTTAGAAAGCACATCACTTGTTAGTTCTTCCCTGGATTAGGCCTTATAGAAATTATAACATTTCTTCTCCATCTCCAGGTCACTCCGTCTTCCAGACCATCCTACTTCATGGAGCAACCATCTCTTGCTGCTCCCATATGCTTGGTTGGATCTCAAAATATCATCCACCCAGGCAGGGTTAGCTCTATCCAAACTAGTCCTGACCGATGCCTCCTAAATATCTACAGTGATGGAAACCATGAAGAAAAGCATCAGGGCTGGTAGGTCGGTGTAGTCTGAGTGGCCTACTACATCGTACATGCTGAGGTTCATCAGACCAAATTTGCTGCCAGATTTTTGTCAAGAAATTTCAAAATGTTCCATGTCAGCTGAAGATGCACAAAGCATTCCCTGAGAAAAAAAATCTTTCCATCACTTCCATTTTACATCTTATTCCCCCAAACCTTAGTAAAGCATAGGAGGGTTGGGGTTTTTTTTTTGTTTTTTTGTTTGTTTATTTTGGGGGGTTGCCTCTATCCAGAAACACTATAAACTTCTCCTAAATCTATTAGTCTTTCCACCACTGCCAAGACTCACAAAGGAAAGATATTTTGTGTCAGCACAAATTATGAAAAATCAGATTTGAGGTCCTTTTTGTCTCTTCTTTCTCACAGAATAATGGTGGAAACATGGAAACCAATCCCCTAGAGGCCGAGATGCACTCTCGTAACTACAGTTAAACTACAGTAAACTACAGTTAAACTACTAAAAACACTACAGTAAACTTCCTGCTTCACCCAATGGTGTTGGGTATCCCAGGTGGAGCTGATCAGGCAAATAAGTTTCAGGCTTTTCTTTTTCCCACTGTAAATTACATCAGTAGCCCTTTTGTCCTTATAGGCCATTCTGGTTTTAGAAGCAATGAATTGATGAATAAGTGCAGTAAACAGCTGTCTGCAAATATTTTACACTTTACATTTACTTGTAGAAGTATCATTTCAGTAATTTAATGTGGCAAATTCCACTACAGCTCACATGCAGTGTAAAAGGCTAATTTAAGAGTATTTCTTGTTTCTTAGTAATAATATATTTTACCAGTATAAATTGAAGAACTCAGGCCTGGATAATCCAGACCTCATAGGAGTAGGTGCTACAAAGCACCATGAAGGATTAGTCAGAGTCCTCAAATTTTATTGAGGAAAGTAGGTTGATCCTACTTTCCTCACAGTTTTGCCAAAGATTAATTTAAAGGCACAGTGTACCCTTGACTCAGATGTATGCAACTGGCACTCATTGCTCCTTGATGAAAGTGCTGTGCTGTATTGTAATTTTCTTATTTCTTAGCTCCATTTTGAAGTAGAATATTATTTCTGTGACTAAGCAATCAGTCTCCAGCAGAAGGAGCACTGGCAATACAACTCAACTAGGTAAACCACAGTCCTTGGGATTGTATTTTGATAAAAGAGCTTTAAGAATTACATGCGATGCTTATTCTCTGCTACAGGACATTTTCTTCAATGTTCATTCAAGAAGAAAAGTGACACCAGTTTAACCAGGGACATTAGCAGCCCTGTGCTGGTCCTCCCTCCCCTTCTAGCAGACACTCCTGAATTCAGTCCAGCTTTAGCTGGCTATTGAAGTCTGACAGAGTTGCACCACAGGCATCAGAGTTGCAAAAAGAAAGAAAGAGAAATTTAAATGTCTTTACCCCTTTGTCCAGCTGTAAATGCAACCTATGCTTAGGTTTTCTATGTTACTTCTTTTCAAACTATGATGCAACTGTGCAATAGCTACCTGCTAGAGACTAATTTATCTTCAGAGTTTCATGACCTCTTTCTGTTGTTCATGGTACCATTTAGCTCTTGGTCTTACACATGACCACAGTGGGGACAGCACTCTGTCCTCTGTTAGCTTAAGGAGAACTCAAGGGTAAGGCCTGAACCAATCAAGCCTGACAGGAGGTTTTAGGAACTGCAATTACTTCTTTCCTCAGAAGATTTGTGAAAGACAAAGAAAATTTAAGGCATTTCATATTTTTTTTCCTTGTGCCATCCCCAGCATCATTACATTCCTCTCAGCAAAATGGAAGCACTGGGGACGTCCCAGAGCTGACAAGTGTTCCCTTGCTAGTTTTTAAATGAATATGCCACCTTTCATGACCATACCTCTTATCTCTGATACAAAACAATAACAGCAAGGGGGTCACATTAATTTATGAGGGGAAAAAGCATAGCCTGGAAAAAAATTCCTAAGGAGTTTGCTGCCCAGTTACCTCTTTTTTGCCCACTAAGCAACTAGTCATGTCTGTTAGCTCGGTAAATCCTTCCTATTTTCTTGCCAGACAGCCAGTAGGTTGCTGTTTTGTAGCAGGACTCTGCTAGACTGGCCAGGAAAAAAAGAAAAAAAAAAAAGTGTTTTACATTGCTGCTACACCAACCTAAATGGAAGACTGACTATTTACTGTAATCTGTAATTTCCATTTCAGGAATAAATGGATTTTTCATCCTTGTTATTGAAACCTGAATAGTTAATGTATCTTCTGCACTGACACGCTAAAGAAATCACAATGATACTAAAGTTAGGAGGGGAGATCAATAAAGTACCTTGACTTTAAGCAGCTGGTTCCTCACAACTCACAATCTCACACTGATAACACTCTTTTTTTGTTTCCCTTCTCTCTTCCCAAAGAATTTAATATTGATTTTGTTGTTTGTTTTTTTTCTTGTGTGTTTTGTTAAATACTATATCCTCTTTATAAAATGCCATTCAAAGTCTCCCTGAAAACAAGTGACTAAGGCACAAATAATTGTATTCAATAAAACCCCCTCTATTTGGGAAAGAAAATAAGACTTATTTTCTCTGCCAAAATCAAATCTGTTTTTTCACTGGAATTTCACATAAAAGCAAGTCCAAGGTCAATCTCAAGGTTGCAAAATTACATCTAATGTCCTATACTTGTTATAATCCAGACCAGCACATGAAAAGTCTTGGTGG
Source organism: Mycteria americana (assembly GCF_035582795.1). Classification (NCBI taxonomy): domain Eukaryota; kingdom Metazoa; phylum Chordata; class Aves; order Ciconiiformes; family Ciconiidae; genus Mycteria; species Mycteria americana. Next base: position 168,511,278 of record NC_134366.1, on the reverse strand, counting down.
AATGATAGATGGTTTGCTGCCATCAGGGACGATTAACAGAGAGACGTTCTTATCCTAACCTCCCTGAGTCATTTGACACCTGTCATATTTCCAAGGTAATGTGTTAATATTGAGGTACATCCAAAGAATGTGATGGAAAATGGTACCAAAGATCAACTATCTCTCTGGTTCTGTATGGCATTTAAAAGCAGTCGTAAAATGATATGGACTCATATCAGCAACCTTTCACTATATATATTTCTACACCACTTCAGTACACATGGCACAACACTTGGAAAGCAAGTCCAGGTCTGAGATGAAAAGCAGTTTGTTTAAATTAAGGCCAAAAAGGTCAGTGATGATGCTGATGAGCAAAGAAAAGCACTTTAAAAGGTTGCTACTAAGAAACAGCTGTTGGCTGAAGAACTCATATCTGTCTTTGGGCAACATGGTCTATAGTTTATTACTCTCTCTGCATTCCTCACTGATTTTAGACTCTTACCAATCCACACTTCTGAGTGATGTCTTCTCTTTGTCACCAGCTGCCCAAAGAGATTTAACACTACTCTAGCAATGACTGTGATATTCATTATTTTCTCACTTCTTGGCTGGGTTAAAGTAATGAAATACAGCTTAGAATTAAATCATTAATTGCAGATACTGTCCGCATTGGATCTGGTGTGTCCAGGAGACATAATAAACATAACTGTCTGTTTTTAACACTGCTTGTCATTAAACACCAAGTCAAGTTCAGAATCTTGAGTCTTATTTATGGTCCCCAAGGGAGGAAGGATATATTTATCTTGTCTAACCTTAAAATTTGCATCGTATATGCGTGCATATTCTTCAAGTGTCTTTATAGCCATTGGAGAGGAACAGGCACTTTTAGAAAACAGAGGCTGTGAGACTGTGATCAACAGCTCTGGTCCATTGGCACCACTAAACTTTCTATATAATTGTGAAGTTCATGGAATTTCATGGGATTATTCTTCAATAGTACAATGAGCTCCCCTAAAAGCTGACAGTCATAATGAACCTCTCCATCTCCTATTGCATTTCTTTGACCTATCATCTCTTTCATGAACACATAGAAAGAAAAAGAAAAAAGAAAAAACCTTCCAATCAAAACACTTCACTGCATACACAATTCTCTCCCCTGGGAGAGGATGAGCAAGAAAATGAGCTACAGCTGACACGTTAGTCACTTTACTTAATGTGCTAATGGAAGATACTCCAATATTGTGGGTGATGAGGGCTGTATAAGAATTAATACAGTAGAATAGAAACTGCTTGCTTACAATGGGCAGAGAGGAGAGATTCTGAATAGGACTAGATTTATTTTATCAACTACACAGCAGTCAAAGCTGTTTCAATGAAGATAAATGAAGAACTCTATCATCTTACTTTGTAGACTTATTTAACCAACAGACTGTCTTCTCTATGATTTGTGATGGCTTTACACATTAGAAACTAACTGAGATATATCATGACTGTCAAATCCTGGTATTCCTGTGGGTTTCACATACAGTACAATAGAACCACTTTCATTATCTTTGTGTTAGAGATAATGGATAATAAACCATCTTACAGTACCCAAAGGAAAGCCTCTTGGAGCATAGAAACACTCTTAATACATGTAATACATTTTAAACCTTTTTTTTTCTGAAAAAGTCTTTGAATCAAAATTAAGATGACTTTATCTTTTAAAAGCTACACTTTTTCTTTTTCTTTTTTTTTTTTTTAACAGAAAGACTACTTAAACTACCCCATAACAGTAAGTGTGTGGTTATTCTTACTTACCAAAGCACATACTTTTCGGTAGCTGGAAAAGGTTAAAGGTTTAGGATTCCAAATAAATCACTGAACAATTCCAACTGTCAACAGCATCAACTGATTTTCTACTCCCCCCATTTGAGCTCTACCTCACTGGTTTCCCTTTGCAAATAATGTCCTTCTATCTTTGTTCTTCCTAGTGCTGGACTGTTATTGCTCTTTCTTCCCTTTACCCACAGTCATTCTCATGTCTTTCCCAGTCTCATACACCTCTCTACACCTCATAAACAATCCTTCACTGGAGTCTTATAATTCAAAATGAGAAGAATGCATATCAAACCTTTTATCCCTCCAAAATGGGCAACCTCCATAGTATGCAAGCAACATCTATGGAATGGTGCAACACCATTCAGTCATGAGACAACATTTCAGTTAGCTAAAAATTGAAAATCAGGGCTGTCTCAGGTCTCACCATACCCTGAAGATGACTCTTCAGACAGATATTAATCTCCCATAAGCTCTGTGTCATGTGTGGAAAACTTAGATAATTTCAGGCAACCTGAAAGATGCCTATGTTTTTTCCTAACCCTCATTTTCTCTGATATCCCTATTATTGTGAACTGACTCCTTCACACTCAAGCTAGGAAACATATTTTTGCTGAGATTTGTATCTGCCTGAGATGCATCATTCCTTCGAGGTTTCCTAGCTGCCATTGCAAATCCGCTGGCAGCTCTTTAGAAGACAAATGTAGCTGATTTTATTACCATTACATCATGTCTTTTCTCCCTATTGAATTCATTAGTTTTATAATTTACAGTAGTGGTATTGGTGGTACACAAGATATAACAGAGGCAAAGTTTGTAAGAAGAAGTGTTATTTTTAATTACATCTATCCACACAGTAAGGGTGAGCAGACTTTGAAGAGCACAGAGGTTTCACAAAATCTTCTTCAGGTCACAAGAAGGAACAGCAATTCTCAAGTCCAAGAATAAATTCAGGTTAAAAACCAGGCTGAGATAATTATGTCAACTGATAGACAACTTGAGGGAAGAGCGTATTCATTACTTGTACAACATATGGAGCTGTAGCTAGACTATTCCTTAGTCCCTCTGGAAAAGTTGGAGACAGTAGCTAGTATCTCTGGGAAAGGCTTAACAGGAGTTAAAGAAGTGGTAGAAAATTGTTCAGTGCTATTAAACCAGTCCTTCTTTCACACCAGGGACTTTTAGAATTCAGTAATTTGTGAGTTTTGCTTCTTTGGACTATAAAGAGCTAAAAAGTGTTTCCAAGTTTTTGGCATGAAGAAGTAGATGGCAAAGATGTATTTTTGGTGAAAGTTTTTCTGCCACTGAAAAAAAGATTTTCATGCCCTTCATTAGCTGTATGTCTGAGGCCATTCCAGAAAATGTTATTGTTTGGTCTTACTCATATTTGCAAATAAATGCTCTGATTGTATGTTCTGATATCCGCTTGAGGAGCTCAAATGTGCTCGGTGCAGGAAGAAGTGGTCCTTTTTGCAAGGACTCTTTAGCCTACTATTTAAATGGATTTACCTGCACTTTAATATCTTATATAAAGCTTCAAACTCTCTTGGGAACAGGCATCTTAAATACTTGCAAGTTGCCTAGCTCAATTTGAGCACGCCACTATTGCCATGATAATAAGCCCAATTCATGCACACATTAGTTGGTTCACTACAGTATGCATCCCCTGCATTTAATAAATATTTAACTGTCCACTGTGTAATAATTAATCACTTCAGCTTTCCTTCTAAATGTCCTTCTGTTAAAGTTGCAAGGCAGTTTTATGTCTATAATAAATCTGCTTTTCTGAAAAGCAAGCTATGGCAGACAGTTCCTCTATCTCCGCTGTAATCCAGCCCTACAATATGTGTTTGCTCAGAGTTCACAATTAATTGCTTGACAGTGGGAAGAGAAAACAAAGAATTTGAGGCATGCAGGGAAAAAAAAAACCACCAAAAAGCAAAGGGAGGCAGTAGTTGAAACTGTATCAGGGGTGCAGTTTAAAAGCTTATCTTAAGGGTATAATGAACTTGTAACTAGACCTTTACCAGTGACATCAAAGACCTCAGTTCTAGTCTCAGTTATGGTCCTGATCTGTGCCGCATTTCCTTTCAGCCCTTTGTGACTCTGTGTCACTGGATCTACCGGGAAGATAAAATTTCTTTTAGATTCAAAGAATATACAATAGCTATGGAAATACACCTACATTCTGGAGTTACACTGTGGAATTCAATACTGTTCTCTAGTTTGGAAACTACAGAAGATCTACACAGAGGATTGCAGATACTTAAAAGCTTAGAAGAAGTATCTCTGTTAATTGCATAGTCCTTCATAAAATACATAGAGACAAAACCCCTTCTTTTTGGGCACTGTCTTCAGTTCCTAAGGAAAAAGAAAAATGTGTTTAAGCCAGTCATCTATCATAGGAATTGCAAAGAACAAATATACATTTTCTTATATATTCTGTATCTGGAGTTCAGATGCCTCTTTCTGCTTTTGGTCTCTATCCTAAACTGATTAATGGGGTCAAGTATCTGATCCATCTCTTTCAAAAATCGTAGTATTTGGTTCATTTGTTCAGAACATGGCAGAAGATAGTGGCTTCAGCAGTCAAATGCCCTTTAACTCTGTCATGGGATATATATGTTCAGTTCCATAGATTGCTTCTCACAGTTTTTATTTTATTTTCCATCAAGACTTATTTAAAATAGGAGAGCTCTAAGAGAAGGGAATGGGATTCCCACCTTCCAGTCTCTTATGATATTCTATACTCAGGCTGTTTGAATACTCTTCTGGGATGTTTGGGTGCAAATTTCTTCATGCTTCAAAGTTATCTCTTCTGCTCCTTTCCTCTCCCCACAGCAAGGAGACAGTGTTCTCAGAGATACTTAAGGTGCTTACCATCCCTGTGCCTTTCACAGAGTCTGAACTCCTAGGAATACTCTGAAAATGACTATGAGATTGAGTTCTGTGGGCAAGACAGAGGGATGTCTGAGCTGTAAATGCCTCAGAGGTTTGGAGTGAGAAAGAAGTTAAGCTGCGTAACACTGTTAGGTTATGTGATATAAAGCTTGTCTCTGTACACACAAAGGAGCTCAGAGGCACAAGGAAGGCAGAAGAGCCCCATTACTCCAACGAGACATGAGTCCGTGCCCTGGCCCCTGCCAGTGCTGTCCCAGGAAAGCCTCAGTCCCATGGGCCAGGGGTGGCAACCATACTATGGGGCAATAAGAGCAGCGCTTTGGGTAACCTCACTGACTAAGTGGGTTCACTGCCCAGGGTTATGGAACACATTATGGGATGCAGGGGAAGAGCATCTTGGGATTGTTCATGACTTATTATGCATGTTTAGGGGAGGAAACAAAGGGGAGGAGAACACACTGGAACCGCCATTTCAGCGAAGCCTCCGAGGCGAGCAGCTCTGAGACAGAGGACCGCGTCGGGGGACCGCTGCTGGATCGGCGAAACCGCGGCAAAACCGCGCAGGGAAGGGAGGAAAAAGAAAAGGGAGGGCGCAGCCACCCCCCCGGCCCCTGAGCAGGAAGGCGGGAGCTCCTGACGAGGACCCGGCTCTGACTCAGCGTGGGCGGGGACGAGAGTGACGGCGGCACTTTAGAACGAGGAGAACACACTGGAACCGCCATTTCAGCGAAGCCTCCGAGGCGAGCAGCTCTGAGACAGAGGACCGCGTCGGGGGACCGCTGCTGGATCGGCGAAACCGCGGCAAAACCGCGCAGGGAAGGGAGGAAAAAGAAAAGGGAGGGCGCAGCCACCCCCCCGGCCCCTGAGCAGGAAGCGGGAGCTCCTGACGAGGACCCGGCTCTGACTCAGCGTGGGCGGGGACGAGAGTGACGGCGGCACTTTAGAACGAGGAGAACACACTGGAACCGCCATTTCAGCGAAGCCTCCGAGGCGAGCAGCTCTGAGACAGAGGACCGCGTCGGGGGACCGCTGCTGGATCGGCGAAACCGCGGCAAAACCGCGCAGGGAAGGGAGGAAAAAGAAAAGGGAGGGCGCAGCCACCCCCCCGGCCCCTGAGCAGGAAGGCGGGAGCTCCTGACGAGGACCCGGCTCTGACTCAGCGTGGGCGGGGACGAGAGTGACGGCGGAAATCCCCTTCCTGTACAAGAGCATCTCCCAGGGAGCGCGAGCGACCAGGAGCGCGGCGACCAGGACGGGCAAACAGGGCGTGGCGCGTCAGAAGGGCGTGGCGCGGCAGTTTGCGCGGCAGTTCGCGCAGGCAGGGCGTGTGGGGAAGGTGAAGGCAGCCTAGCAGCTCAAGAGGATCTGTGAGAAGTGAGTTCATTCGGTAGTCCCCATCCTTCCAGAAGGAACTCAACTATGGTCCTCACTCGTCAGAAAGCGATGCCCTCTGTGCTCGCCAGAGTGGATGTGGCTACCCAGACGGAGCTGCCGGGAAAACATGCCGCCACCCAGGTCTCGGGCTGCAGGGAGTGCCTGGGCCTCTCGCTGGTCACGCATGGCAGCCGTGTGGACAGCTGCGTGAGGTGCAACCAGGTGGATGACTTGCTTTGCATGGTGGCAGAGCTACGGGAGGAGGTGGAAAGATTAAGGAGCATCAGGGAGGCTGAAAAGGAGATCGACTGGTGGTGCCAGGCTCTGCCCCCCCTGAGACGGGAACAAGAGCAGCAGCAGCCGCCAGTAAGAACCCACGATCAAGGGGATCCTCTGTCCCCCCCCCGCCGGGCTGAAGGCAGCAGCTCAGAGGAGGAGAGTGAATGGAGGCGAGTCCGCGCTCGTGGCGGCAGGCGAAGGCCCTCCTTGCCTGCCTCGCCCCCCCAGGTGCCTCTACACAACAGGTATGAGGCCCTGGAGGTGGAAGGACAGTCAGTGGAGGATGGGGACGACAGTCTATCTACACCAGAGGTGTCGCCCAGGTCAGAAGAACGTACCTCTCGTCTTACCACCACCTCCACGAGGAAGAAAAGAAGGGTTATAGTTGTGGGTGACTCCTTTCTGAAGGGAACCGAGGGTCCGATATGCCGGCCAGACCCTCCTCTTAGGGAAGTCTGCTGCCTCCCTGGAGCCCGCGTGAAGGATGTCACGAGGGTACTCCCTAGTCTGGTACGGCCCTCGGACTATTACCCCCTACTGCTCTTCCATGTGGGGGGCGATGAGACTGCAACGCGAAGTCCTAGGGTGATCAAAAGAGACTTGAGGGCCTTGGGACGGCTAGTAAGAAACTCAGGAGCGCAGGTTATTTTCTCTTCTCTCCTTCCAGTGGTGGGCAGTGACACCAGAAGGAACAGAGATGCCCAATCTATTAATGCATGGCTCCGTGGCTGGTGTCATCGCCACGGATTTGGTTTTTCTGACAACGGAATGGCCTACGCCGCACCGGGTTTGCTGGCATCCGATGGGATTCATCTTTCTCAGAGGGGAAAGAGAATCTTTGCACAGGAACTTGCAGGGCTCATTGACAGAGCTTTAAACTAGACTCGAAGGGGGAGGGGGATAATATCAGGCTTGCCCGAGAGAAGCTGAGGGGCGACGTGCCATGGTTGGAGGGAGCGGCTGACAGCGAGGACAGTCGGCCTGAGTCCTCGAGATGCACGGGGTACGCTTGGGCACAGCCGAAGTCGAGCGGAGTTGAGCCAGGGGATACTGAGGCAACGGGAGCCAAGAGGGAAACACCAGTGAAATGCCTCAAAGCACGCAAGGGGTGTTCTTCTATGAAGGAGGCACGGACGACACCCCAGCTGAAGTGCCTCTACACCAATGCACGCAGCATGGGCAACAAGCAGGAGGAGTTGGAAGCCATTGTACGTCAGGAAAACTATGATATGGTGGCCATCACAGAAACATGGTGGGATGACTCGCACAACTGGAGTGCGGCGATGGATGGCTATAAACTCTTCAGGAGGGATAGGCGAGGCAGGAGAGGTGGTGGGGTAGCCCTATACGTCAGGGAGAGTCTGGATAGTTTAGAGCTCAATGATGGTGATGATAGGGTGGAGTGTCTGTGGGTCAGAATCAGGGGGAAGGCCAACAAGGCAGATATTGTGGTGGGAGTCTGTTACAGACCCCCCAGCCAGGATGAGGAGACAGATGAACTATTCTATAAGCAGCTGGGAGAAGCCTCACGATCGCTAGCCCTTGTTCTTGTGGGGGACTTCAACCTGCCAGATGTCTGCTGGAAATACAATACAGCAGAGAGGAAACAGTCCAGGAGGTTCCTGGAGCGTGTGGCAGATAACTTCCTGACGCAGCTGGTGAGTGAGCCAACGAGGGAAGGTGCCCCGCTGGACCTCTTGTTCACCAACAGAGAAGGACTGGTGAGTGATGTGATGGTTGGAGGCTGTCTTGGGCAGAGCGATCATGAAATGATAGAGTTTTTGTTACGTGGAGAAGCGGCGAGGGGGGTCGGCAAAACTGCCACCTTAGACTTCCGGAGGGCGGACTTCAGCCTGTTTAGGAGACTGGTCGACAGAGTCCCCTGGGAGGCAGCTCTTATGGGCAAAGGGGTCCAGGAAGGCTGGACATTCTTTAAGGAGGAAGTCCTAAAGGCACAAGAGCGGGCTGTCCCCAGGTGCCGAAAGACGAGCCGGCGGGGAAGAAGACCGGCCTGGCTGACTAGAGAGCTCTGGCTCGAACTGAGGAGAAAGAGGAGAGTCTATGACCTCTGGAAGAAGGGGCGGGCAAGTCAGGAGGACTACAGGGGTGTAGCGAGGCTGTGCAGGGAGAAAACTAGAAGGGCCAAAGCTGAGCTAGAGCTCAGTCTGGCTGCTGCTATAAAAGACAACAAAAAACACTTCTTCAAATACATTAGCAGCAAAAGGAGAGCTAAGGAGAATCTCCAGCCCCTAGTAGATGTGGGAGGAAACACAGTGACCAAGGATGAGGAAAAGGCTGAGGTACTTAATGCCTTCTTTGCCTCAGTCTTTATTAGCAGGGCCGAATGTTCTATGGGTACCCAGCCCCTGGAGTTGGAAGATAGGGATGGGGACCAGACTGGAGCCCCCATTATCCAGGGGGAAATGGTGAGTGACCTGCTGCACCACTTAGACACTCACAAGTCTATGGGGCCTGATGAGATCCACCCGAGAGTGTTGAAGGAGCTGGCAGATGTGCTCACCAAGCCCCTTTCCATCATTTACCAGCAGTCCTGGCTAACTGGGGAAGTCCCTGCTGACTGGAGATTAGCGAATGTGACACCCATCTTCAAGAAGGGCCGGAAGGAGGACCCGGGGAACTACAGGCCTGTCAGCCTGACCTCGGTGCCGGGGAAGCTGATGGAGCAGATCATCCTGAGTGCTATCACACGGCATGTAGAGAATAACCAGGGGATCAGGCCCAGCCAGCATGGGTTCAGGAAAGGCAGGTCCTGCTTGACCAACCTGATCTCCTTCTATGATAAGGTGACCCGCCTAGTGGATGAGGGGAAGTCTGTGGATGTTGTCTATCTAGACTTCAGTAAAGCCTTTGACACGGTTTCCCACGGCATTCTCCTGGAGAAACTGGCTGCTCATGGCTTGGACGGGTGTACTCTTCGCTGGGTAAAGAACTGGCTGGACGGCCGGGCCCAGAGAGTGGTGGTGAATGGAGTTTACTCCGGTTGGCGGCCGGTCACAAGCGGTGTTCCCCAGGGCTCGGTGTTGGGGCCAGTTCTGTTTAACATCTTTATCAATGATCTGGACGAAGGGATCGAGTGCACTCTCAGTAAGTTTGCAGACGACACCAAGTTGTGCGGGAGTGTTGATCTGCTGGAGGGTAGGCAGGCTCTGCAGAGGGACCTGGACAGGCTGGATCGATGGGCTGGGGTGAATTGTATGAGGTTTAACAAGGCCAAGTGCAAGGTCCTGCACTTGGGCCACAGCAACCCCATGCAACGCTACAGGCTTGGGGAAGAGTGGCTGGAAAGCTGCCTGGCAGAGAAGGACCTGGGGGTGTTGGTTGACAGCCGCCTGAATATGAGCCAGCAGTGTGCCCAGGCGGCCAAGAAGGCCAATGGCATCCTGGCCTGTATCAAAAATAGCGTGGCCAGCAGGACTAGGGAAGTGATTGTGCCCCTGTACTCGGCACTGGTGAGGCCGCACCTCGAATACTGTGTTCAGTTTTGGGCCCCCCACTACAAGAGGGATATTGAGGTACTGGAGCGCGTACAGAGAAGGGCAACGAAGCTGGTGAAGGGTCTGGAGCAGAAGTCTTATGAGGAGCGGCTGAGGGAGCTGGGACTGTTTAGCCTGGAGAAAAGGAGGCTGAGGGGAGACCTCATCGCTCTCTACAACTACCTGAAAGGAGGTTGTAGAGAGGTGGGGGTCGGTCTCTTCTCCCAGGTAACAAGTGATAGGACAAGAGGAAATGGCCTCAAGTTGCGCCAGGGGAGGTTTAGACTGGATATTAGGAAATTTTTCTTCACCGAGAGGGTTATCAAGCATTGGAACAGACTGCCCAGGGAAGTGGTTGAGTCGCCATCCCTGGAGGTATTTAAAGGACGTTTGGATGAGGTACTTAGAGACTTGGTGTAGTGATGGTTTTTGGCAGTGTTAGGTTTATGGTTGGACTCGATGATCTTAAAGGTCTTTTCCAACCTATATGATTCTGTGATTCTGTGATTCTGTATGGAAATGGGTAAGCCTAGGTGTTCTGAGGAGCATGGTAAACCAAGGAATAAGGGGATAAAAGTGTCACATGTAAACAAGTTGCTTGTCAGTATGTTTCTAGCCATGCCTGGAAGTTTTATCATCTTATTAAATTTCTTTTTAATGATTTTTCTGGATGAGGGACTCTCTCTCCCTGTGCATGTCTGTTTATGGGGATGACAGGTTGACCTTGGCTAGCAGCTGCACCTTGGCCCCAGCTGCACCCTCACTCCCCCTCCTTACAGGACACAAAGAGAAAACAGGATGAAAAAGCTCATGGGTCAAGATAAAGACAGGGAGATCACTTAACAGTTACTGTCATGGGCAAAACAGACTAGGAGTGGGGAAATTAATTGCATTTATTGCCAATCAAAATACATTTGGCTAGTGAGGAAAAAAAACCCAAATTAAAGCACCTCTCCCCCTCTCCCTTTCCCATGCCCACCTTCACCCCTTCACTCCTGACGCCTCTCCCCCTGAGGGACACAGGGGGTGGGGATGGGGGTTCGGTCCGTCCATCCCAGCCCCTCTCGGCCGCTCCTCCCTCCTCACCCGTCTCCTGCTCCAGCGCGGGCCCTGCCCCGGGCTGCAGTCCTTCAGGGACAACCTGCTCCCGCCCGGGCTCTCCACGGCCGCAGCTCCTGCAGGAAATATCCCCCTGCTGCGGCCTGGGGCCCTCCCCGGGCTGCAGGGTGGGTCTCTGCTCCAGCGGGGTCTCTCCAGGGCTGCAGGGGATCCCTGCTGCGGGCCTGCAGCACCTCCTGCCCTCCTCCTCCTCCGGCCTCGGGGTCCCTCTGCCGCTGCTCCCTCCTTGGCTTCCTCCTCCTCTGCCTCTGCCGCCTTGTGCCCTTTCGGAAACCTCTTTTCCCCCAGGCACCCCCAGCTTGGCTGAGGGGCTCAGCTGTGTCCTGCAGTGGGGCCCTTGGAGCCGGCTGGGACCGGCTGGAACCGTCTGTGTCTGGCATGGGGCAGCCCTGGCCTCTCCTCACAGAGGCTGCCCTGCAGCCCCACTGCCAGCACCTGGGCACAGACACCCCATACACTGGTGTCTGTCGGTTTCTGTATCCATTTTGCTTTCATGGCACCTGCATGTCCATGGTGCAGCACCTGGAGCAAGTTCAGGTATGTGAGTGTGTGAGCTCTGGTGAGTACCGAGGCAGACCTGGGAGCCAGGGGTGTGTGCACATCTCAGGGTCAGGCACCTGGAGGACCTGGTTACCTGACAGACCAAGCAGTCCAGGAGAGCACCTGGAGAGACTGTACCTTTTAAGGGGGTGAACTGAGACCCATTTGTGTGTTTTTGTGTTTGTGCAGGAGGAACCGAGGACAAATAAAGATCCAGAACCAGCTGCTGGATGGACTGTTTGTGTAAGCCCAGTTACTGGAGGGACCCTGTGTGTGTGCATGTGTGTGTGTGTCTGTGTCTGTGTGTGTCTCTCTGTTTTGCTGTGCACACAGGGGATCTATAGCAGCTTGAATGCCCAGGTGCCAGCGACTGGGAAGACTGGGACCCAGGGACAGCTACTGGGCAGACTGAGTGTCTGAGAGCAGCTGGTGTAGGGACCTGCACTGTACATGTGTATATCTACACTCTCACTAATCTACCTTCCTCCTGGTCAGACAGTGAGAAGAACAAGATGAGGCCATGTGTGCTGTTTCTGTTTGTGTGAGTGCTGAGTGTGTCTGTCTGTGTTTTCTCTTTGGCTGGCCATGTATATATGTATATATGTGTTGTATATATGTGTTCTGTGTGTGAGTTCCTACTCGGAACACATATTCAGTCCTGCTGTTGTTTGGACCTCAGGACATGGAGCTGTGGCAGTCTTGCTTCTGTTGGGCTACTGGATTTAGCAACTTCTAGCAAACTGGGAAAGAAGCAGATATATAAATGTGCAGAGTGATATCCAATTTGATGATAAAGTCCCAAAGCATGAATGTCTTCATGTGAGGTGAATATTGAAGAACTCATGTCAGGACAAAGGAGATGGAGGGCAGGATTCCTTTGCTCAGTGTTTTTCAGAAACAGAGGGGTATTTTGCCTGGTCTCCAGGTCCTGTTCCAGCTCAATATGTGTCTCCCACACAACTTGGGTTGTGTCCCCCATATCTATAAACCTTCATTGTCTGAAATGGCTCTTTCATCTGTGTTGAGGAATCAGAATACTATATATATTCAGTTCCAGCAGAAAAAAATCTAGGCAACATTGAGGTGCCTGAAAAGTGCAAGGGGCATGTGACAATAGCAAGTTTCAATGTCAAGTGTCATTGTATGCCTTTGGATATTCCAGCTGGCCTCCACTGGTTGCTCCAGCAAACCACAGATCTGCAAGTCTCTGGTATCTCAGATGTATCTGTCTGAGATACCAGACATCTGTCTGAGATACAAGACCATACTTTAGGCACTGAACAAGCAGTCCTAGGGCTTTACTGTAGAAAACCGAGATTCTATATGTGGATTGCACCTAGGCAATATTGAACAATTCCTTCTGGCAAGTAAGACAGAAAACTATTCACACTTCAGGCTTACACTGCAATTGGTAAGTGTCTCTATAGGGTGATTCAGCCAACAAAAGGTCTGCAATGCTTTGTGAAGGAATCTCTCCCCAGTAACTGGGAAAAAGCTTAGGATATCTACCTTCATGTGTTTCTGGTAAGTATAGGTTCAAGGTGAATGGGACGAAAGGATGGTCTTAAGGACGGACCTTGAAGTTTAACTGCTGATATGAACTTTGGCTGATAAGAAGTCAGGTTTAGATTTGAGTGTCTGAGTTTAAAGTTTAGGTTCCTTCATCCATAAAAATTCTTTTACTAATGAAACCCTTAGGTATTTATTAATTTGTTTTATCAAGATCCCATCAGGGTACTTTAGCCCTATCTCTCTTTTTAAACAAACTGTGCGCATGTGGAAAAGGTAACTGGGTATCTTTCAGAATTTGGGCTTTTTGAAGAAATCTATACCAAGATGTGTGAATAATACCAATTTTACTGCCACACTTCCAATGGTGCATTCCTGAATATGGGTGGGTAAATAAGAACAGCTCATCTAATCTTTAACTTCTGCATTCATTCTATATTTAAAGTAAGTATTTTCCTCAACAGCTCTGGGGTTTACCAAATAATTTAGAAGCAATTAATTAAGAATGTAGATTTTGAACTGCAGGCATTTTATTTAGTAAAATTGTCCACTTTCCCACATCAGCATACTGAAAGAAAATAAGAACAACATAATAATAACACCCAGCTTCTTAATGCATTGAAAGAGAGGCAAGGAAAAAACTGCTGGGAGCTGAAAGTATTTAGATTCTTTCCTTGATTATAGCTGATGAAATTAAAAAATAAGACTCCAGATGTCTAAGAAATAGGGAGGTTTGGGGGTTTTTTGCTTGTTTGTTTTGGATATTTTTTAATCCTATTGTCAGTTAACTACCTAGGAGGTTCTACCATATAGATACATTTTAAGTATAAACCTTCTGCCGATGTAACTCACAATCTCATTATAAAAGCCCAGAGGAGGGAATCAGAAATTAATCCAAAATTAGATGTTAATTAGAAATGTGTGCAAACTGATGTGCTGTGTGGGAGATACGAAGCCACTGCGCGCCGTGGGTTAGAGTAGCGCTTTATACCCTGCCCTGAGCAAAGAATTGTGCAGAAGCTTAATGCTCAGTAGAGATGTACATCTTCCTGTAAATACAGAACAAAGAAAGAATCTTTGTCCCAAAGTGCTTACAGTCAGATGGGGGGGGGGGGGGAGGAGAAAAAGAGAAAAAGAAAAAGATAAACCTTTCTTGGTTTTCGTATTCATTATTTTTGTGGTTCCAAGTTCCAATAACCACTGTTCAGGCAGAACAAACTGGAGTCAAAAGACAAGATTCATTCAGAAATTAATCTGGTTTTTCTGCGGGTTTTTATGGTATATGGTGTGGATGCAGAGCTGAACATGATGGGAAAAACAGAGACATGTCATTGGGGTTTAGGCAGGGTGTCAAACTGGAAATCTCATGACAGTGGTCTTAGAGAATGGATACCTGCAGGGAAACAAGATTGGTCAGGGAGAAAGACAAGTTGGTTGATACTTAATTGATCAAGGAAAATGTTCCTTCATTAAGTCATCTACTGTGGCCAATTCTTTTCTGGCCAAGTGACAGCTTGTGGGTAGGACTTAGGCTATAGCCAGGGCACTGACAGCTCCTAGCATGTCACCACACAAGGATTTACTGAAAGCACCAACTCCTATGAGCAAATAACTGTATGAGATATATAAAAAAAAGAAACAACATTCCAGATAATTGAGAAAAAACTTACAGGTTTCACAGAATACCCATAAATGATTAAAAGCCCTGCTTTTATTATTTTTAATGTTATGATTTTATAAAATAATCTTATTATTTTCAAGCATATAATAGTCGATTATTGAACCTCTGCTTCTGGTAATATACTATTCACTCATTTCTCATTAATCACCTGCTCCACTGAAATGAACATTGCTTTATTCCCAAACCACAGCAATTACAAACACAGAAATTCCAGAAAAAAATGCTAATACTGAGAAATCACTATTTTTTATATATAGTACTCTGTCTGCAGTCTAGCCTACTGCTGTCACTGCTAACAGTAGTCAAGTATAGCAGATCTGCTAGAAATTTTTCTTAGCATTACAACTCTTAGTTTTCACTCATACCAGGATATCTCCTGATAAAGACAAGTGAGAAAACTCCCCCTTCTGAGGTAGAAGAACTTGTCTTAAGAACATCTTTGTAAGAAATTTGTAAGAATTCATGGATTTAGTGTGGCGTTTTGAGGGAAAAACAGACAAACGAACAAAGTTAGGCTTTACTAGTAATTTTATGGATTTGTATTAATGACCAGGGGTCTTTTTACCTTGTATTAGGGGATTCTCTGCCCTGAAGTAAAATATATTCCAGAAAGGAAAATCCTTTCCTGTCTTTTCCTTGTTCACTTTCTATCTTTGTTCATATCACATGACTTGTTAGATCAAAGTTTCCATTTTAGCTTCATATACATATTGCATGAGTGTCAAGTCCTGACTTTTTGCATCAAAAGTTAATGGGAAAAATCATTCTTCAAGTGTCTAGGGCATGTACAAATTGTGGCCCCAAGAGGAAATATCCAGACATAGATGCCTGTTGGACTTTCAGAAAATGAGCTATTCGGCTTTCCAAAGGGATTTGGATACCCAGTCACCTATAAAATTAATGAGAATTGGGCATACTCAGCCCCTAAGTGGCTTTGAAAAGCTTGTCCTCAAAATCTATACTGGTAAATAATAATGGCTTATTGCTAGGGAGTTTCTAGCTAATCTCAGCACATACCTCATAACAACATCTTTTACTGGGGACTTACTTTATTAGAGGAATTAATTTCTGTTGTAGAAGACTAGCAATATCTGAATATTTCTGAAACTCGTAATTGTGACACTAAGGCTATTTGATGTACAGATACCTGTTTATGTTAGACTTAAATACCTGATTAACACTTAGCTCCCTAAATCCAGCATTTTGAACATTG
This sequence comes from Mycteria americana, assembly GCF_035582795.1. NCBI lineage: Eukaryota > Metazoa > Chordata > Aves > Ciconiiformes > Ciconiidae > Mycteria > Mycteria americana. The sequence goes on along the minus strand of NC_134366.1, from coordinate 168,495,371 downwards.
CTTTCTAAACAGAATTTTCAAAAAACATAATTGATGTTGACAAAGAGCCAATAAAACACTAATCACTCACCACTTGTCTGGGGGGACACTCTCATCTTGATAATCTATGGCTTTTGCAGCAGACCTGTCATTATCAGTAATGCTCTGTGCATTCTCTCTAATACAGGCTGAACGGCAAAAACCTTTTGAACAAAGTCACTTGACTCTCTTAGGATAATATTACTTCATGTGATTAACTGTTCCAAGTATTAAATATGGCCTAAAGTATTTTTTGATGTAGCAGTATTCTCCATGTACAAGAAACCAAAAGATGAAAACAGGCTCTATTTTAAATAAATAAATGAATTAATAAATATACAGCTAGCCTTTTTTTATCTGTTTAAGCAGTATGAAAACTTAAAGATGCCTACAAACCAAATTAGTGAAATGAAGATATAATTTCGGTCTCAGTAAATCCAAAGTAAGTCTAGGATAATTCTGTTCTTTGTGTACTTCTGCCAAGAAACTGATAATGAATTATAATTTTATGTAGTTATATAATGGTTGTCATTGGCAGTACAAACAGAAGACTCCTATTATTCTCTTCACATTTCTTTCCTCAACAGCTTTTAAACCAGGAGTCTAATCCAAACTGCATTGCTGTTGGCAGTGATTTGGGGTTATAAGAAGATGAGAGTAGCTGTATTGTGTCAGACCATTTAATACTATATCCCGTTGCTGACAATGGCCCAAAAAGCTTAGAGAATGAAGGTGATATCACAAAAAGAATAAAGTGACTCACTTTGTGGGAGAACTTCTCAGCTTCCAGCAATTTGTAGCTCAGTTTTTCCTGTAATGCGCAGAAAACAGAGCAGGTGTGTGGCAGAAAGGGGTTACAGGGTGCTCTCATCTCCAGTGTACAGACTGGGAACTGAGGTCATAAGGAAATTAAATAATTTTCCTAGTTCCCAACACAAAGTTGCAGCAAGAGAGACTATTAAAGGGGGTGCAGGACTTAGCTTGTAGCAGCTGTGAATTTTAATACTAAGAAGATTAAATTGCTTAGTGAGTTGCTTGAAACTCATGTATAGAAATATGAGTTTAGCACAGTTTAAATAGTGTTTGCAGACATCACAAAGCAGCAAATTTTAGGTGAAAATATATATCTTAAACTGCTTATTCATAGTCACATCCTCAAATTATGAGACTTTGGGAACTGTTTTGTTGATTTAATCGTTAGAAACCAACTCTAAACCATGGATTCCTCCCCCCCCCCAACTTTTCTCTCAGCAATACAGTCCAATAGTGGACTACTGAATATTTTCTTTGGCAGCTTTGTCTAAATAATACTTCCTTGTAATTGGTCTGGTGATAAATACAACAGAGAATAGTCCAAAGGAAGAAATCATCATGACCCTAATTGGATGACTGTGGTTTTTTGTGACATAGATTTTTGAAATTAAATTTTCTAAAATGTTGCTAATATTTATGTCACAAATAATGACCACATTGTTTCAACTGTTAGCCCTTTGTCTTTCACCAAGAGAGTTTTAAATTATAATAAGATGTCGTGTAATAGTTTATGCAGTCATTTTGCTTTTTAAATTAATTTAGTCAAGCCAAAATAACATTTTTTTAGGAAGTTTTGAAATAGTCCACTCCCCCTGTTCTTTGGGAAAAAAAAATAGTCGATGCTTATGTTAGAAACTGTCCTGTCAAAGAGGCCTGGTGAAATTTATACCTCATGCCTGGAGCTATAATCGAAAATAAAAACTTATTTTACTCCATATCAAGGTTTGGATGTAAAGTAACAATCAAGCACTGTGGATGAAGATCAGACTAGAAAAGAAATATAAGTGACTTGAGGGGAGGCTGAAAAGAGTGGGAATTGTTGCTTTCTCCTTGGAAAGAGAAAGCTAAGTGAAGATCTTGTGTTTTGTCTTCATCTACCTAATGGTAAGGTGTAAAGAAAACAGAATGGAATTCTTCTGAGAAGTGCAGTGATAAGACAGGAGGCAACAGGAGGCCACAAAGCCTGTTCTGAGCAGGAAGTTGGATTATCTGACCTCTTGTAGCCTATATTATTGTGAGATTCTTTTAAATGGGAAGTCATTTTTTTTAGATACACCCTGCAATTCTCTAATATCTGAAGCAAAGAAGTTTTGTTCAGTATGCAGAGAAAACGAAACCAGAAGAAAAAACACAGATTAAAGTTCTAAATGTGTGTAAAGAAATCACAGGTTTCTGACAATAACTGCCAAACCAAAACCCTGGCGACTCATCTCCTGGCACAGAACACCCTGAATCATGTCTCCTGTGATAAAAACGAGAGAGAGAAAATGCCCATTAATACTTATTCACACTTCTCTAAATAGGGGTTTTTTTAGTTTTCTTATGGAGAAAATGTTAAGAAAAAAATCTTTCTGAAGGGGCTGCATGCTAGAGTGTAGAAATATCAGTTCTTACAGAAAAATGACTAAACTGATACTGACTTCTCTTGTCCTTTTTTGGTGGGGGGCGGTCAGTATTGCACTATTTTAATGAAACAGATGAGATTTTGCTTGTCTTAGATTTTCCAACCTCCCTCTTTGTGGAGAAATATCAGCCTAGCTATTAAACTGTCATTTTAATTTTTCTATGGGTATGCTGCAATGGTGGTGTTGAGGTCAATGAGCAAAGAAAAATTAGGTCCCAGTTTTCCCTGCTGCCCATAATCATTTCATAATCCATACTATTGTGGTGATTCTCTAAAGGAAAAAGAGCTGAAGTGCACTCCTACCACTGCAGAGCTGATTTTTCCAGAGCTGGAAAGTATATGGAATATATGGAAACATTCATTACTCAATTATATTCAAATATATTCAAAACATTCATTCAGTATTTGATATTAATAGTCTTTGAGACAAAATGCTGGTGTCACCACTATTTATTTATTTTATTCAACCACTGCATTCTTATGTTCCTCTGAAAGATAACTGCAATGCATCTCCCTTTCTGAAAAATGCCCAGGAATCTTTTGTTGCTCATGACCTAGGTATGAACAGAAGACAAGGTACACATGCAGGGACCTTTTCTTTTGCTTTTTTGTTTATTTGTTTGGAGTGTAAGACCCCAACCATGTGAAATCTTGAGTGCCTTAAACTTCTGTTGACCTTTGAAGGAGATGATGTCACATATCACTTTATCGCCGCTAAAGACCAGGGGTTTCAGGGAGGGCATTGTGAGAGTTTCAGAACCCTTGGTAGGAAATCAGCAGCACCTGATAATTTTTAAAATGTCTTCTGCTCTTACAATTAAAATACCAAAAACTGTTCCATACAGAAATTGTTTCCTTATTAATGACCAATTAGGAATAAAAAGAACAGGAACAAAAAGAAGATTGTATTTTGGCATATGATAATTTATTCACAGTAGAAGCTGACGGAACCACATTAGGGGAAAATATATTTTTTAAATGAACAGGAGAGGGATTATTTTACCACCAGCTGATTCACATATATCCTTGCAGTCTACCTTGTTAGCTGTGAGGAATTGCAGAATTTCAATATTCAGTATTAAAACACTTCACTGAGGTATCTTCATGAATGTAAACAAATGCAGAAGGGAAGGTGCATTTGCCTAACTTAGAGGAACTGGAACCCCTCTAGGCATGTCAATGTTATATCTATTTACAATAGATTCACACATCACACAAAAGATTCAGCCAGGTGGAATCATGCTTACTAATACAGACAGACCTATCTTTTCATGGATATATTTTATACCCCAGATGTATCCAAGCATATCCTACCAAATCTTCCCATGATACTATTGGGACATATGCTTATCAATAAAGAGGAAAAACAATTGAGGATGTTTATATTGAAAGGAAGAAAAGTTACTTTTCCCCAGTTCATGCTGAGGCCTTGGTTCTTACTTTTTCATCCTGTAGTAAATAGAAGAGTCCCTACCCAGGCGTAACAATTTATGTGATTTTATATTCTGCTAGACAATCTCTTATTCTGTGATCATTTAAATAGGCCCAGGAAGACAACTTTTCTTAAAAGAAATTATCATGGCAAAAGGTTTTGTTTTCCCTTTGGATTATATTCGAGCTTTGAAGAAAAAGATATAAATGTATTTATGGACTAAAAAATATACAGCTCAGCATAAAGCTTAAGAAAACTCTCATGTAAAACAATGGCATAATTCCCTATGGATGAAGCACTGTCCTCACTAACAGTGATTGGAACTTGGGTATTGAAATAAGAAATGCCACAGTTTCACATTCAAACATCATTGCATCAATGCATCATTGCATCAATGCATCATTGCATCAATGATGCAAACCAAGGACTCAGATGGTAATTCTTTGTTTCCTTCTTTTTCCAGAGGACACTCGCACTATGAACTACCCACTGCTTTGGTACACAACACTATGCTACAGTCCACAGGCAAAAATAAATATCTCATTCTCCTATGGTTTTAAAAGATGTTCAGCAGAGAACACTTCAGGAATGGGTCTTCTAGCTTTCCCCAGGATCAGTGGCCTTACAGAAGCTGACCTATTTATCCCCAATAGCACAGAGATCAGGTCACTGAATTGTTTTGGCTCTGCCTGCGAAGATTGGACCTGTCTTCCTGAGGAGGCTTTTCATTGGGATGTAGCAGTGAGGTAGCTCAGGTTGATCATCAAAAGGCAGGGACTGTGTAATTATAGGGCAACTTCACAGGGCAGTAAACGCTGATGTGAACAGGCTGGAACTTGCACATGATTTTTTTCTTTAAACTTTACTTGTTAATTAGTACCTTGCTCCCAGAGGGCCCTAATACAAAGGCTGACCATCTTATGCCCCATGTTATTTCTTGCTGGTTCAAATAATGTGGCACTCCCAAGTTCCCTCAGTTCAACGTTAGTGACAGGTACAAATTGCTCAATGGTTAAGGCATTCTCTGGGGACATGTGAGTGTAGGATTTGAGACCCTTTCAGCCTAAAAATGGCATCGAATTTCATCCTCCCACACATCCCAAATGACTGTTCAAACCATGAAGCTCTTCTGCAGGAGGATGAATTCTGTTTTTATTCTGGAAAAGCAGAAGGAGACATTGGCCCTCAGGAGGACAATCCTCTGCTAGCTTTGCTTCAGTTGGAGATATCAGTTTTGGACGGCATGAGTTATATGCCTTTGGGAGAGGAATATCAGTTTAGAACCATAGGCCAAGAGCCACCTAGGCTATGCAGGTTCTATCTTCTATGATCTTTATTTCTTTACTGCATCTAGCCTTAAGATTTAGTCCATTAGGATGTGCTGATCTAGTCAATCATCTGAGACATCTGATGTAGTACAAACCTCTGTATGGATAAGGAGTGAAAGTAGAATTTTATACCACAGATTGTCTTTATTAAAATAGCCAGCAGAGATGCAAACCTTTTTTTTTTTCCCCTTGAAGACATTTTTGTCATTTAGTTTGCCTCCATTCTTAAAAGTAAATAATAGTCTCTCACTGCCGCAACAACAAGGGTGTAACTAACTGCTTCTCATTTTGTATTGCCCCCTGTGAAATATGCACAGCCTGCATTCCCCGGTAGAGCTTACTGATTTTTATAGCTAGTTTTAACATAAAGACTGTTGTGCTAAAGAGTAGGGATGAGATGACATTTGAAAAGCCTCTTGAGAAAAAAACAGCAAAGTGGATAGCACAGGAAAATCATTCTGAACCTGAGATAATTTGAGCAGCTCTGCACCAGTGTTGTTCCACTGCTATCAGTGACAGGTGCTTCAGACAGCACGTTTGCTAAGTATCGAAATATATCAGTGGTTGTGTCTCTCTAGAGACACAGTCTTATCTCTGCTAAGGCTGACCCATGGAAAGGTTATTCAGAGAAAATCATCAAGAATTATATCCTACTGGCCACCGTCACACCTCTGGTGAGTGAGAATGCCAGAGAGGATTAAGAGATCTGGATGAGCTAAAAAAGCACCAGCCAGATCCCTTCTCAGCAGTTTCTGCCCCAGCGCTGGCACCTGCATTATCCCATCATTGTCCTCATCTTAATGAAAAAGGTGACAGAGTGGTGGGCTGCAAGCAGTTTGAAGCATCATTGGCTGGTATCCTCAGTGGAGATGAGGCTAAAGATGCTTGGGCTGCAACGCAAGCGTCCTGTGAGAGTTTGTGCAAGGGCCACTTCCCTGCCTCATTTACTCCTCTTTTTTTCTTTCCGGAGCAGATAATTTGGGAGACAGTGTCTCTTGTACTGCCGTCCCCTGGAGGTCTAATAAACAGCACATACACTTCCAAGAGTACAGGGACCAGAGGGGTTCTTCTCTCCCAAACGTGTCACTTTTTGTATTTAAGGAGTACCTAACACTGCAAGAACGTTCACGTAAAAGCAAGAGGAAGGCAGAGATATTTTTTTAACGAGAGCAGCTATTTTGAACTTTGCCAGAAAGAACACAAAATAACATTATAGAATTTTAAAGTTTTGGGTGTCCAATAGATACATAGTGATCTTTTTTTCTCCAGCTGTGAAGGCAGGAATTAGGTGGTCAAATGGAGGAATGGAATTTAGTAACGAGGTTTTCAGAGATGCTTAGGATACTTTTACTGAGAATACAGAAACCATTCCATGAAATTAAGTAGCTAAGGTATAAGTCTGTGGTGGGTTGATCCTGGCTGGATGTCAGGTGCCCACCAAAGTCAATCTATCACTTCCCCTCCTCAAGTGGGCAGGGGAGAGAAAATATAACAAAAGGCTCATGGGTCGAGATAAGGACAGGGAGATCACTCAGCAATTACCATTACAGGCAAAACAGACTCAACTTGGGGAAATTAGTTTCATTTATTACCAATCAAATCAGAGCAGGGTAATGAGAAGTAAAATGAAATCTTAAAAACACCTTCCCCCCACCCCTCCTTTCTTCCCAGGCTTAACTTTACTCCTGATTTCCTCTGCCTCCTCCCCCTCAACGGCACAGGGGGATGGGGAATGGGGGTTGGGGTCAGTCCATCACACGTTGTCTCTGCTGCTCCTTCCTCCTCAGAGAGAGGACTCCTCACACTCTTCCCCTGTTCCAGCGTGGGTTCCGTCCCATGTCAGACAGTTCTCCACAATCTTCTCCAACGTGAGTGCTTCCCAGGGGCTACAGTTCTTCACGAACTGCTCCAGCATGGGTCCTTTCCATGGGGTGCAATCCTTCAGGAACAGACTGCTCCAGCGTGGGTCACCCATGGGGTCACAAGTCCTGCCAGCAAACCTGCTCCACCATGGGCTCCTCTTTTCATGGGTTCACAGTTCCAGCCAAGAGCCTGCTCCAGTACAGGCTTCCATGGGGTCACAGCCTCCTTCAGGCATCTGCCTGCTCCAGCATGGGGTCCTCCAAGGGCTGCAGGTGGATATCTGCTCCACCATGGACTTCCATGAGCTGCAGGGGAACAGCCTGCCTCACCATGGTCTTTACCGCTGGCTGCAGGGGAATCTCTGCTCCAGCACCTGGAGCAGGACCTCCTCCCCCTCCTTCTTCACTGACCTTGGTGTCTGCAGGGCTGTTTCTCTCATATATTCTCACTCCTCTCTTCTGGCTGCTGTTGCACAGAAGTTCCCCCCCCCCCCCCCGCCCCCCCTTCTTAAATATGTTATCCCAGAGGTGCTACCACTGTTGCTGATGGACTTGACCTTGGCCAGCTGTGGGTCCACCTTGGAGCCAGCTGGCAGTGGCCCTGTCAGACACAGGGGAAGCTTCTAGCAGCTTCTCACAGAAGGCACCTCTATAGCCCCCCTGCTACCAAAACCTTGCCATGCAAACCCAATACAAAGTCCATGTCATAATGTGCCAGCTTTGCTATTCCTGTAATAATGCATAGCAGGGAGGCAATAAAAAGCAGCTTAAGGGGTAGTAACTTCTTAAGGCACCTCCACTGCCTGATCAGACAATGTGAGATTGTAGGTAGGTAAATAGTATTTAACTCACGAGCCCTCTTGAGTATCAGCTTAAAAACATTGAAGTAGAAGGTTTGTTTCTGTGTTCATTAACTCCAGAAAAGAAAGAGAGATGCACTGAGCTTACAACCAATGTTGCTTGTGTGAAAGCCAGTGTCCTTAAATAAATGAAGAAGAATAATTTAAGCAATTGGAGTGAAGTTTTTGACTACTTTTCTATTAAGGAGTCATTCAAGAAGCATTATTTTTGGCAATCATGATGCAAGATCACTAGTTCTACTCTAACACTCCTTCTCTCTGCTCTACTCTCTCTTTGTTCTTATCTACATTTTGATCAGGATCTAAAACACACCTAGCCAAATAAATTTGCAGACAAGTAAGTTGATTTTTAACTTGAATGAGTCTTCTAACTAGGTTCACACTTCCTGCATTGGGATGTACACATCCGCATGCATGTACTGAAAGGAGATTGAGATGCCAATAAGTAGATCAAATGGAGAGGGTAGAGGTAAACAGAAGTGATTTGAGCTGCTAAAACAAATGATCCTCTAATTGTATTTTTAGGTTCATAATAATGCATGCCATTAAAAAAAAAAGTATATAACTCTATCTACAATATTAGACTTGACAACCTCTAACATTAGCAAATGTCAGAGGATAGTTGATAGCTCTGTAGACCTTTTTCTGGCTTGTATTATTTGTTTGACATATTTAGGTATTCCAAATTTCTGCCATTGTAAAACATTTTGATTTCTGAGGCATTAATTCAGTTGTCTTTTTTATATGCTCTCATTTCCCCAAAAATCCATCTTGTTTTATGGACTGTGATAATGATTGTATGTATGAGAGGGAAAGCAGGGACAGTGACAGGAAAGGGAGGAAGAAGCAGCAAATTTTTACCCAATCTTTTAAACATTTTTCAATTTCTTTTTCTTATGCCTACAGTCAGCTTCACAAGCTGGTCCACTAAGATAAAATACGTTGTCCCTTACTGATTCAAATATCACCTTAATTTCTGTCTGTACAGTGGTTCAAGTGTAAGCAAAAACTTTATAGCTATTTACATTAGTGTTTACAAGATGTGACAAACACACAAATCCCTACCAGTAGAGGTATAGACTATAAGCTTGCTATAAGTATATAATGAGAAGGAAGAGTTGTTCCCTGATGCACAGATGCTGGTTTCAGAGAGACTTAATAAGACATACACCTGCCAAACACTGATGTGCAAGTTAAAGGAAATGGGGACTGTGTTTAAATTTCCTCCGTGAAAATGTTCAGGTTTCCTTGCTCATTGCTCATGTATAAATGTGTGCAGAAAAAAGATGGTGGAGGAGGATGTTTACAGAGTTATTTGATCCAGATCTGTTGCAGCGTTGAGGAATAGGACATGTTTTTTCCTCTGCAAATTGGCATCTCAGACTCTCCTTCAAACAAAACAACTTTACATTCGTCATTCTAGCATTCAGTGGAAACTAGTTTCATGCGCAGCCAGATGAATTTCCTTTAGAGCTCTTCATTACTATTTGTTTCTTCTGATCATCTGTCAGTCTCAGTTATTAAATAAGGTAATAGATTTTATCACAGGGGTTCTAGGTATCCAAATCAGCAGGGCTGTAGTAATAATTAAGGGGAACAGTACCATTGATGCATAGATAGTTCTTTATATCAGAATTCACAACCCCTGTGCACAGCCCCAGTTGTAGCATACCAATTTATTATTCTTTTTCACTAGGGGGCATTGAGTCCAGGGACCATGGAAAAAATGCTTTCTTAATAGCACATGCACAATTTGACATTAGGGTTTTGTTCTGCCAGACAAGCTAATGGGTCATATAAGTGTCAGAGACATTACCATTTACAATTATCCCTAACAGCTTGCTTAACACAGCACATTTTCAAAAGACGTGCCTTTCCACTTCACAGGGAGCCTTATGCATGCCAATCTGCAGGCACTTCCCATGCAAGCAAAAGTTATCATCTAATTAAACAAAGGTAAAATAGTCCTGATGATCCTGATAAACTGCTTGATTCAGCTGCCTAAACTTAAGTCTCTAGTGTAATTTAAAATGTCTTATTGCACCATGCTTGGCCTCCTGCTGCAGGTTTTCTGCAAGCCCTCTGTCACATCTGCCAGTTCCTGCAGATGTCTCAGGTATTCAGTGCAGCAGCTGTCTCAATTCCTAATGGCTATGTTAAGATATAGCTTAATGTGTCTTGCCTTATAGCCTGTTTTTTAATGCTGTGGGGAAGATTCATGGTCTAATAAATTGAGGATAGTGTTAACATTGCTTTTCAGAGGTCAGAGGTGGAACACTGAGTGTCAGGGCCCTGAGTGAACCAGCAGGCTCTGATTGCTCTGGCCAGCCTGAAAACATCTTCTATAAACCTCCTCTGCAAAACCTTTCTCCTCCCTTTCTGCCTGGGGATTTAGCTGCATGTGTTCAGGGTCAGCCTTCATATGATGCAGCTGCATAGCCCTGGAGCAAACTTTGGTGAAAACAGCTAAGCGGTGAGAAAGTCCTATGGGAAGCTTTATCCAGGGCCTTCACGCATCCTTGCACCCTCTGCCCTGCTCAGAAGATGCGTTTGAGCTCCGGCCCTTGTCCTTGGTCTTTGCCTGAGTTACATTGCAGGTATGTCCATGCCTGGCCTTGCACCTTGCAGATCCTGACTTGCTGGCTTGAACTCAGACCTGACTCATCATTAGGACTAATGTGGTGATCATTGCTCTGCGCTGCCCCTGATTACTGTCACCAGACCTGCTCTGCTCTGCTGTTTTGGGTACAGTGGGACTGTACCCCTTGTCTGCGAGGACACTGCCCTGCCTGCCTAGCTGTCACCTCCAGCTTATGGCTCCCCTTCCCCTGCAGAGCAGCCCATTTTCATTGCTCTCCGATGCTAATGGTAAATGGCTTGTCCATTTAGGCTCTGGAAAGCATCTAATGTGTGTCACTGCCTCCTGCTGCAGATTACAGCAATGTATTTGCAGAACAGAGTCATGAAAGTGCTTATATATAGTAAGAACACACAATTATTTGGGATCCTTGCCATGTCTGTGCACTCTTCCTCATTTTCCTGTTGCTATGTGGCAAGAAAAAACATGCCAGTAGGATTCAAATTAAACAGTGTTAAAATATCAAGCAGTGATCTTGTGATAGTTTTTCTGAAACTGAACTTGTGACTTTTGGTGACACTTTGTGCTTTGCCATTCCTCTGCACAGACTCACAGGAGGGAAGGAAATATCACAAAGTCAAAACCTAATCCTGAAGAAAAAGGTAAGCCACTGCCAGTGCCTGACAGTGGTCATGAAAAGAGACATGGTGAAGCTTAGAAAGGAGAATGGCAGACCTTGGCCACTGAAAATGTAGGTGTCTTCCAACTGAACTATTCTATTCTATTCTAAAATGCAGTCTGACTACCTTTGTTTAATAAAAATCTGCATTAGTGAAATGACCATTTGACCAAGTGACAACATCTGACAGAGCAATTTTAACATATAATTTCCATATATAAAGGCAGTTGGATGTGTGCAGCAGATAGCATTATTTTTCCTGTCTGAAGATGTTAGACAATTCTACCTGCCTCCTGACAACTCTTGAGGTGAAGGAAAGCGGTAATTTCACTTTCAACAATGACAAGAGAAACAGCCAGGATTGCGGTAGGGCTTTTGCCTGACAATTCTGCAGTAAAATGGCAGCTATTTGTGCATTTACAAATCAAACTGAATGCCCATTACACGAGTTGCAAATGCTCATGCCACAGCTTAGCCAGGTGAAAATCCGCCCCCCATAAATGCACATGTAATTCCTGTGTCTTTCATTCCTTCTATTACTGTGCTCTGGGAGTGACTGAGCTGCTCACTTGAGAGGAAAAATGGAAGGAAGGAGGGGGAAAAAAAGGATTGGATGTTTATTCTATTGGTGGATGATTATCACCCTTCACTGACAGATGATTTCTGCTTAGGTCACTGAAGTGTGTACTCTCAGACAATCCCTATTCTCTGAGCAAGCACAAACAAAAAGAAATGCAGAGAACAAGGATCTGAGAATAATATGGGAGCTGCAAACTATCAAAACAACTTACTACGCTTCTCAGATGAGACACAGTAGATCTCTGAAGGTACACAAGCAGACGACTCTCATGTGAGAGAGCCAAACAGAAAGACATTTCTTTGCTCACCCTAACAAGACAAGGTCTCTTATTTGAAACACAGGACTCACTAGAGTGACACTCACCTAGAACAGCTAAATTTTGACTTCATGGGTATGTACTGTGGCTTTTTACTTGCTGGGTTTGCTAGGTTAAATATTCCAAAAGGACTCTATAGAATAGCCATGCTTGTGTGTTAATAATGTTTTCTGTTTGTTTTGTTTTTTTTTTACTCTTGGTGAACTTCTTTATGACCATAACAAGACTTTTATAAACTGTACAAGGTAACCCTGTAAACAACTGGTTATTTGGTGGGCTGCGGAGGAAAATGCTCAGTGCTCAGCATCAATCACTGGACTAGAGAAACTTGATATTCTATAACCTTACAGCCATACGCAGTATCTTTTTAAAGGCACATATGCATTCCACAGTAATCCCCAGTCAGCACAAGCAATAACTTCTCTCAACAAGGGGTTTTCTGTTTATGTTTGCCCTGGCTGAATCAAGACTCCAAGCCTTATGCTAGAAGGTGCATTCTTTGGGCCAGACCCTAGCGTTAAATTACACAGTGTTTAATCCAGGGTGTAGTCATACTGTATGCACCTGACACAGTCGTACTAGATGAGACTGGGACATACAGATCAGTTGAGCAAAGTCTTGGCCAGTTGTCTGGAGGGGATTTTTCCAGAAGATTATTTCCAACATGGCATATGCTAAATGGGTAAAAGCAGTAAAAGGATATCAGGCCTGTCTTAAAAATATTGGCAGTCGAACTATTCAGAGACACATTGAGGAATCTTCAGTGAATTCCTTGGTATTTTTAAGGCCAAAGCCATGTGCAGCAGGAGACATTCCCTTTGTAATACTCAAGAGCTGACTAACTGGCTCCAGGAGAAGACAGCAGCATTAACCACCGCCTGTTCTGAAACGTCAGTGGACACTGCCACAGAAATGGAGAGACATATAAGTAACAGGGTAATTTCTCAGCAAATAAGTTCAGTACAATACTGTCCCTCCAGCTCAGGATCAAAAGGAGGAGACCTTATGATGCACTGGTGTTCATCTGAAGTCAGTACTGCTTATCGTCAGGATTAGAGCTGCTATCAAGACATGTTCTTGAGAAAGAAATGCTGTGAGGAACAAGTGAACATTCCTCCGAGTTTGGAGAGTTTAACCCAATGATCTTATTGTTATTCTTCCTTCCAGAGTGCACTCTGCTGTCACTTACAAGGTTAATGCTTTGCATTCTCATGCTGGCTTTCATCGGGGAATCTTGAAGCATTTTAAAAGCGTTAGTGGATTAAGTTGCATTCCACCCAAAGCAAGGATAGTAAGTGGTATTAATTGCAGTGAGATTTGGTTGCTATCTCTCCATGATAGGAATGATGTCACCTTAGATGGCTTAAAGCCCTAAGCACATTTATGATGCTGTGATTCTACAAATGGGGGAAACAGAAAGATACCTTTGCCCTGAACTACTCCTTAAGTCACTGGAAAGACTGGGAGCAGGATGCAACCTGACATGCTCTGCCAAGCTCCCAACTCCAGCCCAGGCCCTCCCTCTTTCTGTAAGTGACCATTTGCCACAGAGCAAGTACGCTTTCTGTGCAATCTGAGAAGACTTTTGCCATTTAGTAAAAGAAAGGAAAAAAACCCCAACCCACCAATACTTAGGCACCTGGTTTAGATCTGCTCTTTGGCACATCTCAGGAGCTGGGACTCAGAGCTAAGACTGATTTGTGCTTTTGGACTGCCGAGTTTTCCTGGTCCATAGTGTTCTCTCTGAAAATCCTCAAAACCACTTTTTGACTGGAGACTTAGTGGTTGGAGTATAGATAGCAATTTAAGCCTTACAGAGCAACTCATAAGCATGCTCCAAAAATAAATACAGCATCATATTTTTTTTATGAGCAAATGGATTTCATGAGAGCTTGGATCTCACTGGGATATCTTTTTTTACTCTTGTTTCAAGGTCTTCTCCACGTTTTGCCTTTAAAAATCTACTTTCTCTGCAGCTACTTATTTCTGTTATGTTACCATGTTGTAAAACACAACAGCTTTCATTACTTATCCTTTAAATTCTTTAAAACTCCTGTTCTCTAGCCTGAGAAGTCAGTAAAATTGTTGATTTCATCTCCCAGGGAATTTGGTTATTGCTGAGTTGTGTTTTGGATTTCTTTCCTTCTTTCTGTCTTTGAATAACTAGAACATGATTTAACAAGATTAAAATCAATGAATGCTTGTTTAGAGACCACTGCTTATTAGACTAGGTGTCATCTATCTTTCAGCTGGAAGTTTTGTGAGGATGTGAACCTCTGTGAATACCCCTAAGATGCTAACATCTGCACAGAACAATTCTGTGAAAGCTTTATATTTCTTTCCTTATTTCTTTTTCCTTTAAGTTTTCTGCTTGCTGCTGAAATTTGGTTCTCGGCTGAGAGAACGGGGAAGCAAGTGAGAATGCATGTCAGTCTGACAAGAATTATATCACTGTGCTAACAGAAACCTCCCTGGTCTGCACTGGTGTCTCTGCAGTGTTGCGCAATATATCAGATACTATACATCTAAAAAGAACTGAATCCTCCTGGAGTCATGGAGACCTCTGTAACCTTTCTGATAGCATGAAAGATTATCTCCTCGATTTTCAGTGCCCCTCAGCCGTCTTCTCTCTCTCCTCCCCAATGCATTCCCAAATCCCACTTTCAAGAAGTCAGCCCAAGGCAGTTGTGTCTATGCTGTTAGTTAATGCAAGGGCCTACCCTGACTTTCCTCCAGCCACTTTGCTCATACACAGACATGCTCACAGATCCTGTTTCAAATCAGTGCTGGGGAAGAAGCTCGAAGCCCAGCCCAGTGGCTCAATGCAAACCCAGACTCCTCTTACAGACTTCTGGGAGGTTCAGGCGTAGGCAGGGCAGAGACTTGGGTCTTGTCCCAAATGCAACTTTTGAAATCCTCCAAACACAGGTCACTCAGGACCTGCAACTCAGTTGGCACTTCAGCCAATAATGTAAATAGCAAAGAAGACTTAGAGGAGCTGAACTCTATACCTAGGTCTACATTCACAGTTCATATTCTGGTTGCCATACCCCATGGCGCCAACCTCCTACCAACTGCTGGATGACCTATGCTGTCTGTGCTTTTACCCGAGTGGCGTTTCATGTCTGGGAGGAGTTGTGTGCAAAGCCAATCCTTTTCTTCCTTTTTCTCTAAAAGTTACAAAATGCACAAGAAGAGCTGGATCACTGGTACACTGAGATAACTGGTTATCATATAATTTCATTGTTTCTTGATACGATTTCATCTGGCAATATGCCTTGTCTCACCGGCTTTCTGAATAAAATATGATTTGCACAGTACCTCTCCTGTGGGTTTCCTGATTCCAGCTTTAATTCCTAAGATTTACTTCAGTAGTAATTATATAAATTAGTTTTCTACAGACTTGCTGGTTTTCTGTATTGTCTCTTGACTGATTATTCAAAGAATTTGGCAAAGCTGGGCTGTCAATGGAGACACATATTTATATCTCTGTGTGCGTTTACTCCATCTTATAAAGAAGTTACTGAAGGAGAGGAGAGGAGAGGAGAGGAGAGGAGAGGAGAGGAGAGGAGAGGAGAGGAGAGGAGAGGAGAGGAGAGGAGGAAAGCTTTCATCAATGTTTTAATCATATCTTGAGCATAAACTGATGAGTTAAGACATATTACACTAATGATAAGAGTAGTTGTTTAGATCATTCAGTAGTGGAACGTAAATTTGCTAATATCTCATGTTTAGGCTGTCTGTTAAGGATATTTTACGTTGTTGTTTCATCTTCTGTAACAAACATTACACTTTAATAAAGAAATATTCATATTTTCCTGCCCATGTAGTTTGTGGTGCTGACCAAGCTGTAGTTATGAGACGGTGGATTTATTAACTATAAAGGTTCTTTTCCATTTTCACTCTTTACTTGGTAGGTAAGGTATGCAGGATTTTAGAACTGCTCTGATATTTTGCTCAGGTAATTCTGGTTATACATTCTTTTATTTCCATTAAAAATAACCTCTTCCTGAGCTGTTTCAGTAAAAAGCCTGGGGGGGTTTATTCATCCCCATCAAATTACATTTATTTAAACTTTGAGCATAAAGAAAATACAAGCATAAATAAGGACCAAGCTGTCAACTTGACTCATCATTTACAGTTAACAGGATTAACTGGGTACAGCAACCAAAGTGAAAAACATCTCAGAGTACTGCCACAGGATGAATGGACATATTTTAGTATTGACAACCTTCTTTCTCCTCCCCTCACTCTCTTTCTTTAAACATGTATATTATTTTTGCTGTTTAATGAATTAATATAGTGCTTCTTAAGAACTGTCTCAGGCTAGGCACAGAGTATGTTGTTGCTTACATGTTTCGATAACAGTATGGTGAAAGATTTTGGTATAGGTAAGGGAAGATTGCATCCTAACTACACTATGCTCAGACTTTATGTTTGGAAAAACATCATGACTGAATGAAATATCTGTAGTGGAGCTGATCTACAAACTTATTTCATATAGACCATCAGACACTCCTGAGATGATAAGAACTTCTGAGTACTACTCATCTGTGGTAGGTTTGGCATATAATCACTGGGGAAAAAGGAATTACTGGAGTTAAAATCAGTTATTTGTACTCTTGTTGTTAGTAACAAAGTATTATGTAAGGTAATAAATACATATTACATTTTAGAGGATGCATTTTTACTTCAACCAAAGTATCTGGTTGAAATCAACAGAGGATGTTATATGATTTTACTGGGATTTGCAACCAAAACAGACCATTCTTATCAGCCATGATGCTCTGACATAGTTGTCAACAAATACTACTATTCAGTGATCTGCTCAGTTGTCTGACTTTGTGCACTGCTGTTACTTTTTTTGCTTCAGACATGTTTGTAAGGAGGAGTGTGGGGTTCACCATAAAAGTCCATTTTAGCATAGTATCCTTCTCTCTGAAAATGGCTTGTAGCAGCTTTTTAAGGAAGAAAGGGCTTCTACACGTATATCAACCAGAAAAGGAAAGTTAAAGAAAGTGTACCTCCACTGATGAACAAGAATGGTGACCTAACATCAACAGATGAGGAGAAGGCTGAGCAAAACAAATGTTTTGCTTCAGTCTTCTCTGGCAACCGCTCTTCTCACCCTTCCCGAGTCAATGGACAACATGTTGGGGACCAGGGGGGTAAAGCCCCTCCCACTGTAAGGGAAGATCAGGTTCGTGACCACCTGAGGAACCTGAACATATATAAGTCTATGGGACCTGATGAGGTGCATCCCAGAGTCCTGAGGGAATTGGCTGATGTACTTGCCAAGCCACTCTCCATCGTATTTCAAAAGTCATGACAGTCAGGTGAAGTCCCCGTGACTGGAAAAAGGGAAGCATCATGCCCATTTTTAAAAGGAGTCAAAAGGAGGAGCCTGGGAACTACCTATCAGTCAGCCTCACCTCTGTGCCTGGGAAGACCATGGAACAGATCCTCCTAGAAGCTATGTTAAGGCATATGGATGACAGGGAGGTATTTAGAGACAGCCAACATGGCTTCACCAAGGGCAAGTCCTGCCTGACCAACCTAGTGGCTTTCTACAAGGGAGTTAACACATCAGTGGACAAGGGAAAAGCAATGGATATCATCTATCTGGACTTCTGTAAAGCCTTTGACACAGGCCCCCACAACATCTTTCTCTCTGAATTGGAGAGATACGGATTTGATGGGTGGACTGTTCAGTGGATGAGGAATTGGTTGGATGGTCACATCCAGAGGGTAGCAGTCAACAGCTCAATGTCCAGATGGAGATCAGTGATGAGTGGTGTCCCTCAGGGGTCTGTACTGGGACCAGTGCGGTTCAATATTGTCATCAATTATATTGATAGTGAGATCGAGTTGCACCCTCAGCAAGTCTGCAGATGACACGAAGCTGAGTGGTGCAGCTGACATGCCAGAAGGACAGGGTGTCATCCAGAGGGACCTGGACAGGCTGGAGAAGTGGGCCTGTGTGAACCTCGTGAGGTTCAACAAGGCCAAGTGCAGGGTCCTACACCTGGGTTGGGGCAATCCTCGGTTTCAATACAGGCTGGGGGATGATGTGATCGAGAGCAGCCCTGCGGAAAAGGACTTGGGGGTACTGATGGATGAAAAGCGGACATGAGCCAACAATGTGCACTCGCAGCCCAGAAGGCCAACTGTATCCTGGGCTGCATCAAAAGAAGCGTGGCCAGCAGATCGGGGGAGGTGATTCTGCCCCTCTACTCCACTCTGGTGAGACCTCACCTGGAGTACTGCGTCCAGCTCCGGAGTCATCAGCACAAGAAGGACATGGAGCTGTTGAAGCAAGTCCAGAGAAGGGCCACGAAAATGATCTAAGGGCTGGAACACCCCTCCTACAAGGACAGGCTGAGAGAGTTGGGGTTGTTCAGCCTGGAGAAGAGAAGGCTGTGGGGAGACCTTATAGCAGCCTTCCAGTACTTAAAGGGGGCCTATAGGAAAGACGGGGACAGACTTTATAGCAAGGCCTGTTGTGACAGGACAAGGAGCAATGGTTTTAAACTAAGGGAGGGCAGATGTAGACTGGATTTAAGAAAGACATTTTTTGCAATGAGGGTGGTGAGGCACTGGAACAGGTTGCCCAGAGAGGTAGTGGAGGCCCCATCCCTGGAAACATTCAAGGTCAGGTTGGATGGGGCTCTGAGCAACCTGGTCTAGTTAAAGATGTCCCTGCTCTTGCAGGGGGGTTGGACTAGATGACCTGTAACAATCCCTTCTAATCCAAAGCATTCTATGATTCCATGATGCTACGAAAAATAGAAAATAAGGAGTTAGTTCTTGCAGTGAAAGAGATATGTTGCAAATATACAGACTAACAGAGACCTCAAGCACTCCTCAACAGCTGACACTTTTCCTTCTTCCCAGGACTTGACTCAGTCAGGTATGTACTTGTCCTGGTTTCAGCTGGGATAGAGTTAATTTTCTTCCTAGTAGCTGGTATAGTGCTGTGTTTTGGATTTTAGTATGAGAATAATATTGATAACACACTAATGTTTTGGCTGTTGCCAAGCGATGTTTACACTAGTCAAGGATTTTTTCAGCTCCCCATGCTCTGCCAGGTGCACAAGAAATAGGAGGGGGCACAGCCAGGATAGTTGATCCAAACTGGCCAAAGAGCTATTCCATACCATATGATGTCATGCCCAGTATACAAACTGGGGGAGTTGGCCGGGGGATAGCGATCATTGCTCGGGGACTGGCTGGGCTCGGGGACAGCTGGCGGGTGGTGAGCAGTTGTATCAGTTTTGGGTTTTTTTTTTTCTTTTTCCCTCCCTTGGGTTTTGTTTCTCTCTCTCTCTCCTGTTGTTTTCCTTCTCATTACAATTCATTATTATTATTACTATTATTTTGTTCCAATTATTAAATTGTTTTTATCTCAACCCACAAGTTATCACCCCCCACTGGGGGGGAGTGAGCGAGCGGCTGCGTGGTGCTTAGCTGCCGGCTGGGGCTAAACCACTACGGTCCTTTTTGGCCGAGCCCGGGATTAATCACCAATTAAAGCAGAGCACAGCAAACTGCAAAAACCAACACCGATTTTTAAGATGGCAGGACCAGCTCGATTGACAGATCCTCTAGTGTTAACTAACCAGGTGGCCTTTGCTAAATGTGTATCCCAATGTTTGAACATCCCAGCACCCATTGCTCTCAGTGTAGTCTTTAACAGTCCATTGTATCGTTCAATTTTCCCACAGGCTGGTGCATGATAGGGGATGTGATACACCCACTCAATGCCGTGTTCTTTGGCGCATGTGTCTATGATTTTTTTCCGAAAATGAGTCCCATTGTCTGACTCAATTCTTTCTGGGGTGTAATGTCGCCATAGCACTTGCTTTTCAAGGCCCAGCTAGCTCAGTCGGTAGAGCATGGGACTCTTAATCCCAGGGTCGTGGGTTCGAGCCCCACGTTGGGCACCAAAAAGGACTGTCGTGGTTTAGCCCCAGCTGGCAGCTAAGCACCACGCAGCCGCTCGCTCACTCCCCCTCGGTGGGATGGGGGAGAGAATCAGAAGAGCAAAAGTAAGAAAACTCATGGGTTGAGATAAGAACAGTCTAATAATTGGAACAAAATAATAGTAATAATAATAATGAGTTGTAATGAGAAGGAAAATAACGAGAGAGAGAGAGAAACAAAACCCAAGAGAGGGGAAAAAGAAAAAAAACACCAAAAAACTGATACAACCGCTCACCACCCGCCAACTGATGCCCAGCCAGTCCCCGAACAGCAATCGCTGCCCCTAGTTTGTATACTGGGCATGACACCATATGGTATGGAATAGCCCTTTGGCCAGTTTGGGTCAGCTGTCCTGGCTGTGCCCCCTCCCAGCTTCTTGTGCACCTGGCAGAGCATGGGGAGCTGAAAAAGTCCTTGACCAGTGTAAACATCACTTGGCAACAGCCAAAACATCAGTGTGTTATCAATATTATTCTCATACTAAAATCCAAAACACAGCACTATACCAGCTACTAGGAAGAAAATTAACTCTATTCCAGCTGAAACCAGGACAGTATTATACAAACTGTATTATACTGAAAGGACCTACCAATATGACAGTGTATGGGTACTTTCAAAACCAGCAAAAATAAGCCCAAAGTATGCTGCATAAAATACCATCCAGTAGCAAATGCAGTTGATTGCAGGTGTTTCTGTATTTCTGAAGAAAAGCCTAAACAAGGCCATGCTGGGTTTTGTTCTCCGCTTAAGAGGCTTAGTCAGAATTTGAATTTAATTGCGTCTGTGCACAAGGGTTGACAATACATCTTTTTCCTGTGATAAAAAATCGAAGCAACTTGCATTTCTTTTAATTAAAAAATCACAACTAGCCCGAGTGCTTAGCCATATTTAATCACCATGTTCCTTATTAGGACAGCAAATGACAGAGTGTTCGTCGCCAGATGGAGGAATTACCATGATATTCCTTCAAGTTGTCCCCACACTGCCTCAATGCCTCCTTTGAGGAGCTAATGCTTTTCTTGACTTATGACCTTGAATCTAGAAATTTCTCTAGAGACCAAAGCAGTGTTATATATTCTTGCCATTAGTTGGCTTATAATAACTAGGAGCATAGATGTCTTTCATTCTGCACCTAGGCAAGTAAGTAGGGATGTACCCATTAACTGAAAAGAAAAGAATGCAGAATGTCTGGAAGCCGCAAAATGAGCTGTAAAATATCAGAAAACACAGCTTGTCAAATGGAAGCCTTTCATGAGAACATTTCAGTTTCAGTGTCTCAATATGAAATTACTGGATGAAGGAAAATGCCAGAGGTGAAATATGTATGGGGGTCACATGGTCTTACTGGATATGGACTGAAATCTCTCCCCTCCTGATTCAGACCAATGAATTCACACACAATGGTTGTGCTGGCATTCAGGGGTACCTCAACAGGATGGGATAATAGGAACATCATAAAGTTCAACAAAGGGAAAAGCCAAGTCCTGCTCCTCGGGAGGAATAACCCTGTGCAACAATACCTGCTGAGGGTTGAGCAGCTGGAAAGCAGCTTTGCAGAAAAGGTCCTGGAGGTCCTGCTGGACAACAAGGTTCACATGATCCCACAATGTACCCTTGCAATAAAAGCACCCAACAGTCTCCTGTGCTGCATTAGGAAGAGCATTGCCAGCAAGTCAAGGAACTGGTAAGACCCATCCGGAGCACTGAGTCCAATTGTGGACTCCACGGTACAAGACAGACATGGACATACTGGAGAGAATCCAACGAAGGCATGAAGGTGATGAAGGGACTGGAGATTTCTCCTATGAGGAAAGGCTGAAAGAGATGGGACTGTTCAGCCTAAAGAAGAGAAGGCTCAGGGGGGATCTTATTAATGTCTATAAATACTTGAAGGGGGGGTGCAAAGAGGACAGAGCCAGGCTCTTTTCAGTGGTGCCCAGTAACAGGACCATAGGCAATGGGCACAAACACAAACACAGGAGGGTCCCTCTGAACATCAGGAAGCACTTTTTTACTGTGAGGGTGACTGAGCACTGGCAAAGGTTGTCCAGGGAGGTTGTGGCATCTCCATGCTTGGAGATATTAAAAAACTGTCTGAACACAGTCCTGGGCAACTGGCTGTAGGTGACCCTGCTTGACCTCCAGAGGTCCCTTCTAACACTAGTGATACTATGCAATTTCATCACTGTAAAGAACAGGGATTTTTTTTCCCCATTCATTTTCTTAAGCATTTTCATATAACAAGAAAGTCTTTTTCTTGGAACAGGTTGGTAAGGAAACAGTATACCTTCTGGGCATCATTATGTACATTCAGCTCATATTTTGATTCTCATAGAAATGTTTTAGCACCCCATGTTTTTTCCTGAAAAGTATGAACCTGGCTGTTCCTGCAGAAAAAGCAGTTTCCTTTCTGTTCCCTCTTACTGTGTTGACAATCTCTTAGACTTTGCCCAACCCTGATTGTGCACTTACTACATTCTGCAGCAACATCCTACCTTACCATTAGAAAGGCCTTCTTCTCTTGCAGAGATATGGCCCTTTTCAAAAGGGAGTATCTTGTCACACGAGGTTTTCCAATACAGATAACATTGCATGTTCAAGAAAGCAGCAGGTTTAAAGTAGTTACAGGTCTTAGCAGCAAATCCATGAGTCCATTTTTAAGAAGCAATGATAACCACTGGGAACACAGACAAATTAGAGAGCTGACTCTGAAATAGCAAGAGGAACCAGACAGGTTCCAGTTGCTGGAGGAGACTAGTGGGATTAGTCACCTATATCACCTATATCAGCTATGGCTACATTGGGGAAGAAGAAAAGGTGTCTACATCTACAAAAATCATGTGGGTTTTTGGAATCATTAAGTTTACGGAACTTTAAGGATTTGCTCATCAATTATAATCACAACAGGCACTGGCAAGTCTTTCTCGGAATTCAAGAGATTATATTAGTATTAACATCCTAATACTAACGATGTTTTATATTAAGTGATAACTTTATTCCCAATACTTAATGATGTTTTATACAAAGTGATAAATTTAAAGAAGGAAGTGTAAATGGACATTATAAATTCTTCAAGGACATTTTATTGGATTCAAAAGAAACCATGATTTCATAAACACAGAGAATCTTTCATTACACAAAAAAAGTCTTGATTAAAAGAAGAGGTGAAAATGACTATTCTAGTTTAATATACAAAATGACATGGAAAAAGAACCACTTGAACATAATGAATTCAAATAGAAAATTTAATGCAGACAGCTGATAAAAAAAGCATAATAATCACTGAAGTTTAAATGGCCCAGTAAAAATCATGGGTCATGGCCCAGTAAGTAGGCATATTACAATGAAGGCGTGCATTCACTGTTACGTTTGAATGGAAATGTAAGAGATAAGGATGCACAACAAGGAAAAATGTTCAGTATCTATTTTTGCTTTGCATGATGCTGTGAATAAAACAGAAAGCACAGCATTTCTAATAAAGGTGATTATAAGTAGGGTTTGCTAAAATTCAGCCTTTTCAAATCGGGAAACTTATTTCTTATAACAACTATTTTGAGGAGCTTCCTAAACAAGAAACAATATTTAATAAATACATAAATAAATAAGTTGGAGTCATGAGACTTCTTGACTGAAAAGACCACCAGTCTAGTTTATATTTTTAAGTAGGAAACTTATTTCTTATAACAACTATTTTGAGGAGCTTCCTAAACAAGAAACAATATTTAATAAATACATAAATAAATAAGTTGGAGTCATGAGACTTCTTGACTGAAAAGACCACCAGTCTAGTTTATATTTTTAAGTAGGACAGACAGATCTTTCAAAAACTGAGCACTGCTTAGCCTAACTTCAAACCCTTAGAAAACAGTGTAATGATAAAATGGTTATCCAATAGGCAAAGGAACAAAACCAATGATTAATGGCTGTCCATGTGGCTTATCAAATAAACCTGTCATTTTCCTGATGATAATATAACTGCTGAAAATAATTTCTCTGAAAATCCAAGAACAATGAGACTGTTTTACTAGCCAAGAGTAAGAGAATTGAGTTTGTTTAACCTGGCAAAAGAAAAAAAAAAAAGAGTATACTGTTTAGAAATATGTCTGTAACTGAATATCGATATATGTGTCTGAATATCAAGACGACAGAAGAACTATTTAAGATAAAGGGATAATTGTGGGACAAGAAAGCATTTTTATAATTAATACACTCATGCTAGAATTTAGAAGAAGGCTTTTAATCATAACACTAATTAAGTTGTGATATGCCAGGCTAATTGTAGTAGTCAGGCAAACATGTTTTTCTACAGAGCAGTCTACAAAATATATTACGTAACATCGTCATTTGTGATAAAATAAAACTGCATGCAATGACATGGAATGTCTTTTCCCATTCTATGCTGCTATTTATCCATCTGATCAAGTTAAACATATTGATGTAACACACTTGAACTTCTGCAGGGCATTTGAGAAAGTACTACATGATATTTTACTTTCTATGGAAAAAATTAACCATCAAATGGATTACAGTCACTTATTGTAGCAGCTGTTAAAGGGGAGTCATCCATGAACTCACCAATTTACAATTCTTATAGTAAAGATCTCAATAATTATATCAAATATTTAGAGATAAATCTTAAAATAAGAAAAATAAAGTGAGATAAATAATGAAGAAGACGTGCTTCGTGAGATAAATAATGAAGAAGACGTGCTTCTTCAACAGGATATTCTAAAGTACCTTAAAATTGTTTCCTTATAATCAGCTGCTCAGTAACATTTGCAAGAGCAGGAAATTCATGCTGAACTTACTTGATAAGGGTCCTTACAGTGGAAAGTAGTAAGTCAGAGAATAAAACCACTTTTGTTCAACAATAGAATATCATCTCAACATGCTAGCAGTGAAGTGCGGTAACAGAAAGGACTAAAATAATCTTCAGAAGCATAAAAAGCAGCACTGTCAAACAAAAATAAGGAAATTGCCTTGTGTCTGTACACAGCACTGTCAAGATCCCAAACAGTTCTGTGCTTCTTACCTGCAAAGGATGCAGAAAAATACTTGTGCAAGAAGGAAGATGGTGGGAAGACAGCAAAAATGCTCTGTGGATCATATTTTGTGTTGAAAAGCTTTAGGAGCTCAGTCTATTCAGCTTATTAAAGAAATTGGGTTTGGCATTGCATCTGATAATGAGGTGAGTGCAGAGAAAAATTCATAACAGGATTCAGTGAACAGTGACACCAGTTTAAGTTTGTACATCCCCAAGCTGAAAAAACCCAAAAATTCTAAAGCTCAGTTTCCAAGCAATTAGAGTAATCAAACACTGTAATAGTTTACAAAGAAGGACAGTGAAGTCAGAGGGACTGGTTTTAGGAGAGATTTGAGTACAGTGATGTACAGTGCACAGTCGTGTACATTGTTACAAGGTTTTACCTCCAGGTTGTCCTCAGTTAACTGGAGCTCTGTGAGCCCCTGCTGCACACTGAAGTCACTCCTTGTACTCTGCACCAAAACTATCTGTATTGTATCATTTGCTGGTGAATCTTATCCCACTACAATATAAAGCTAATATTGATATGTTCCCGAGGCAAATATTTCATATAAACCTGCTTTTCTAGGTTTCCTTTATTTTAATGGCTATAAATAAATAGTTTGTGATTCATTACTAAAGGAAACCTCTAACATAAATCAAATTAACTGCAAGCCTATGGTTTTTGGTTTTCTTCTCTGGGAGCCCAGACCATTAACTCAAATGTGGGTATCTGCACTGTCTATGTCTAAAGATGATTAAGATGAATCCTAGTCCAGGGAATTAATCTTTTTTTCTAGGTCTACATCTATGCACAGAGGACAAAAACACAACTGTTGTGGGATTGCAATTGGAGAACTTCGTGGATGTAAGGCATGCAAAAATAAATTCCAAGAGTTCTGCAGGAATTTGGAATATGTGAGGTCAAACTCACACCCAGCAGTTAAAAGCAGCTTCCAAAATTAGGCTGAATTGCTGTTGGGAGCTAAGTGGGGCATTACAGTGTATGTTGTCAGTGGGGAAAAGCTTGAAACTAGTTCTTAATATTTGAACTTTATAGTCTTGAAGAAGGTTAGATATCTTCCTATACATTTGATGATGTAATCTCATTTCTGAAAGACCTATTACTTTTGTACTCAAGAATCAAAGTCAATGGCCCTGGCGGGTACTTGGAGTCTCTGCATCTTCTCTTTCCTTTATTGATCCTTATAGAGGTTTTAAATTTTGTTAATATGCTCATATCTCTTACAATATTGGTTTAAGACAATGGCGATAAGCATGTTTTGGGTTTCCATTGGTAACTGATGGAAATCAAGGAGAAATCTATTTTATGCAAAATAAATTATATTAAATTTGTTGGTGGTTTTGTTTGGGGTTTTTTTTGTTGATTTTGTTTTTCTCTAACATCAGAGTGGCCATGTATCCTATAATAAGTCAGAAAATTTCCTTCAAATGCTTGACTTGTTCATTTATCTGTAGATAAATATAATAATAATAATAATAATAAATAATTATTATTGTTATTATTAAGAAATATTTGAAATTGGGGAGGTATTTTCCACATGTTAAACTAACTAACTGGGACTCTGAGATTTTCTTGCCTTAAGCAAAGAGCTACATGTTTTTTTATATGTGTCCTGCAAACCCTTCAGCATATATGAGGAACCAGTTTCTCCTTTTCTCTGTCTGTATCATGTCATGGACAAAGAAGAGTAAATGACAACCTGTAGTGTATCTGGATACTGGGGTTTATTTAAGAAGCAAGGATGTAAGAGTCTTTCCCTGCTTGATTATCTAACTCACTCGCTCTCCCCTGCAGCATTATGCTCACCAGGTCTTAACTCCCCTCCCCTGCAAGGAGGTCACTGCTGGTCCATGATGCTCAGGCAGAAAGTCGTGTTGGTCCAAGCTGCACCTCTGCTCACAGTCACCAATCACGAATGCTACTGGCTGAGGTCCCTGGGCGTCCTCAGGGACTTATCTCCACACATCTCCTCGATCTCCCAGACCTCCTCCCACTTCCAGGATGTTTCCTCCTACCAGGACCTTCACCTTCTTCTTTCTGGACCCTGTCTTTCTTTCCCCCTACTTCTTTTCAGGAACATATCTTTTTGGCAGCACCTCTTCTTTCCAGATACTAAGCCCCTTGTTTTCTGAGTCTAAAGATTCTAAGAGCAGAAACACAACATGTGGTCAACCTCCTAACTGGTGGTTCTTTCTCATGTCCAAACAAGTTCAGGATAATATTGAAACTTGAACTTCCCAGAAATTTTCAAGAGGAAACCTGAACCACAAGATATTGGATATCAGAACTCAAAAGTTTCTTGCTGAGTGAGATCAGACTAAATGATAAAAATGACCTCAAAATCCATGTAACTATGAGCATACGAGGTGTTATCTCACCAGGTGTCTTGCTTTTGTGATGCAAGGTCTCAGAGTAAAGAGCAGAAAACCACATTATTCTCTGCTATTTAGTTGCAGCATTACTTCCCACACCAATGATAATTATTTAATTTTTTATCTCTTATCACCTCCAGATTTTTAAGCATTATTATTTGCTGTGTTTTCTCTCCTTCTTTAAATACTATTTTCCTTAAGTTTATTAACTTGCATTTTCCCAAGGTAAATACAACGTTATTTCCTTTGCCTTCTTGCTTCTTCTTGGTGAGGTTTTTGTTTTTTTTTTTTTCCTTACGGATGTTTCCAAGATCTCTTTGTGCTGCATTTTTCATCAGATGTAACATCATCTTTGCATAATCACTAGAGTTTCTACAAAAGAACTCTAGTATATCAGCAGTCTTCTAATCATGTTCTTGTTATGTTGAAATTGATCATTATGCAGTTTTCATGGCTCCTTTGGGTAGTTTTCCACATGAAATTATGTTTATATGAGCTGATTTTCAATAAAAGTTCCCCTTAAAGAATCATGGATTTACAGAATAGTTGAAGTTGGAAGGGGCCTTTAGAGATCGTCTGGTCCAGCCACCAACACTGGACACAGCACACTAGATCTGTCTCACTAAAGCAGGGGAACAATGTCATCTTCCTCAACCTTCACCAAAGGCAAACTGTGCCTGACTAATCTAGTGGCCTTCTACAATGGAGTGACTGCATCAGTGGACAAGGGAAGAGGTACTGATGTCATCTACCTGGACTCCTGTAAGGCCTTTGGTACGGTCCCACACAACATTCTTGCCACTCAATTGGAGACATAAGGGTTTGACGGATGGACTTTTAGATGGATAATGAATTGGCTGGATGCGTGCATCCAAAGGGTTGCAGTCAATGGCTCAGTGTCCAAGTGGAAATCAGTAACCAGTTGTGTCTCCCAAGGGTCCATCCTGGGACCGAAACTGTTAAATATCTTCATCCACGACATAGTGGGATTGAGTGCAGTTGTAAACTGAAAGAAGGTAGATTTAGCTTAGGTGTAAGGAAGACATTTTTTACAATGAGGGTGGTGAGACACTGGAATACATTGCCTAGAGAAGCTGTGGATGCCCCATCATCGGAAGTGTTCAAGGTCAGGTTGGATGAGGCTTTGAGCAACTTCATCTGGTGAAAGAAGTCCCTGTCCATGGGAGGGGAGTTGGACTAGATGATCTTTAAAGTTCCCTTCCAACCCAAACCATTCTATGATTCTATGACTTACTGGCAATGCTCTTCCTAATGCAGCCCAGGAGGTAGCTGACCTTCATTGCTGCAAGGGCACACTGCTGAATTCCATACAACTTGGTGTCCGCCAGGACCCCTAGGTCCTTTTCTGCAAAGCTACTTTCAAGCTGGTTGGTCCTCAACTTGTACTGGTGCATGGGGTTATTCCTCCCCAGGGGCAGGAATTTGCACTTACCTTTGTTGAGCTTCATGCGGTTCCTGTCAGCGCTGTTCAGGTTCCTCTGGATGACAGCACAACCCTCTGGTGCATCAGCCACTCCTTCCAGTTTTATATCATCTGCAGACTCGGTGAGGGTGCACTCTAATGAAGATCTTAAACCGTATTGGCTCCAATACAGATCCCTGGGGTACCTCACTAGTAACTGGCCTGCAGTTCAGCTTTGTGCAGCTGATCACAACCCTTTGTGCCCAGCAGTTCATCCATCTTTCAGTCCACCCCACTGTCCATTTATCTTGTCCTTATTTCATAGTTTATCTAAGGATGCTATGAGTGACTGTGTCAAAAGCCTTCCTGAATTCAAGATAAACAACATCTACTGTTCTCCCCTTGCCTGCTGAGAAAGATATCTTATTGTAGAAATCTATCAGGTTGGTCAGTCATGATTTTACCTTCATAAATCCATGTTGACTACTCCCAGTCATCTTCTTCCCCTTCATATATTTGGAAATGGTTTCCAGCAGGATTTTCTCCATCATCTTGTCAGAGATTCAGATAAGTCTGACCACTCCATATTTCTCCAGATCCTCCCTCTTGCTATTCTTCAGGAAAGGAGTGATATTTGTTTTCTTCCAATCCTCAGGAACTTCCTATTCTTCAAGAAAGGAGTGATATTTGTTTTCTTCCAATCCTCAGTAACTTCCTTGATCATAGTGACCTTTAAAGATAATCAAGAGTGGCCATGCCATGACATTGACCATCTCCCTTCCTGTGTGAATTAGTGTACAGGCACTTCAGATGGGCCCCCAGTCATGGAGATTTCCCTGAAAAGTTATGAGAGCTTCCCCCACATTGAAGTCCTGTAGGCATTTCATTACTGGTGTGCATATTCTTGGGGTGGGGTCCCTTCAGCCCTGTTATTGTTTTCAAGGTCTCTGTATTCCACATCACGCTGCACACTTTGCTTGCCAACCCAGTCCACCCCTCCCTCACTTCTTCGTGGGGTCATCATCTCCCTTATCCCACTATGTAAAATAATTTTGGATCAACTCATTCTACTCTCCCTAGCAATCTAGCCTGCTTACCATTAGCCTTTACTGCTTTACTTAGTGCAGTTTATGAAGCATACTACAAACATAATACAGGAGCTCTTGAAGTACTCCAGCAAATGTGGCATTACGTGTGTAAAGTGGAGGCAAAATGTTTGATTTTTTCTTATAGGGCTGTTCTCCTTAGAGCTTGCACATGTTGTCATCACATAAATACAGTCATTGTCGTGTGCAAAGCGAATTAGACATTATATACATATGTTTTTAATTCCCCAGCATGATAGTATTCTAGATAAAATGTTCTGCTGACAAAGCCAAATAAGTATTCACCTGAAATTCCAGTCATTACAATGTAGGAACATCAAAATAATGTTGTAGCAATGTAACATTTTTTCAGGATCCTTTCAATGACCATTGTAAAGTTTACCCAAAAGTGTCCTATAAAAGCTGTAAACATTTTTTCAAATAAACCAGTGCTTACAGCTCTGTTGGTGTTGGGGGTGAGGGGACACATATCTAGTTAGTTAGTTAGTTACTTATTTTTACAACTGCCCATAAAATAAATAATGAATTGTGCATCAAAAAGCCAAGCACTCAAAACCTGGAAGAAAAATAACAACACAATCTTTGCAGGAGAGTTTTTTGTGTTTATTGGTTATTTTAGTTGTGCTGGGGAAGGAAGAAATAAACATGTCAGGATTCATCAGAAAGTGTGCATTTAATCTTAAAAAATACACAGTACAACACTCAACAGATCAAATCCACTGGAATTTTATTTCATAATCTTCATCTTTTGCAGAATCCGCTGCTTTATTGTTCTTTTGTTCTGACATGAATTGACACAGCTGTCTGAAAAGGGTCTTGTGCATTTAATGGATACCCAACACATCTGATGTAAGCAGACTTTCATAACTTTTGCTACAAACTTGGTGCTATTTACATCAAATCCCAGCAGCTTTATTACTGCCTCAAATTGCTTTACGTACCGTTAGCTTTATTTTTTGTTATTCAGCTTTCCCGTGTGTTCAGTTGAATCTGCAACTTGTCCAGTGGTAGACAGTGATAGGAGCTGGGAAGTCACAGAAAGGAATCTTAAGGCTGACATTTCTTTTAAGGAGCATAATACAGGACAGACAGTTGTTGACCATATTCTAACCATCCAAAACAAATTTCCCACCCATTTCAAAGACAGGTTTTTATTATCAACTCATGATCAGTCCTTGCTGACACATGTGACAAGCCTTACCATGCTGGCAATGTCAATAATGGCAGGAAAACCTCTTATATCTCTGAAGTTGGGCATGGGATTAAGCACTATAGTTACCTAAATGATGCTTTTCTTCCAGATTTCATCAATGATAAACACAATGAAGTGGTGTACACAAAAAAAGAGATTCAGCTCCAGCTTATCCCTAGGTCTTCTTGCTTCCATTAACACCCAGCAAGGCTTAATTACTCTTGGTAATATGCATTTCTCCAAGAGCACACTTTGTTCTCACGAATCTGAATGCTTTTTCAGAGGAGGTCTATATAATTATTTCTGCTTTACAGCTGTCAAAGCTAAGATATAAGAAAGGGAAAGCAATTTGTAAAATCACAATGCATCAGTGTCTGTCCAGGTCAAACCATGTGTTCTAATATCAGGCCAGTCTACCCATCATATAGGTTGTCTTCCTTTTTGGGAGTTTTCCTTTAATCTCCAGTGGCCTCCATTCAAGAATGTAACCATGGGGAATAGTTTATGAAGCATTACAATAATAATAACTGGAATACCAACAACTTCTAAAGAGAAATCTGGTTAAAATGTTTGTATGTAAGAAATGTATGTTTAAGTACATTTTAACAAAAAATATCCTAGTCCTTTTGCTGCTTACTATGAAGAGAGCACAGAATTGTGCTTATTAAGCAAAGTCTGCTCTAATTCTGTGTTTTTACAGCTAGCTGAATCAATCTATAATAGGAACTAACTCCAAAAGGGCTATTCCTGCTCTCTCTCTCTTCCTTAAACAAGCATGCCAGCCCGGTCTTTTATGTAGCCCCAGTGATAATACTCCTCTGAGATCACTAACTGACTAACTGATCCAAAAGAAAACTAATTTTTGGTTGGGTCTTTTTCTGGGTTAGCTTTCAATCAGATCAGCAAATCTGGCCAACTCATTCGGTATTCTGAGATAGGCAGAAGCTAATAATTGAACTGTCCCCTGAATTTCCTGCCTGCTTTTCTTGTATTCTTCATCAATGACCAACACTAGGTCTTGTTTTGGTGAGGAATTGTATGGAGGTAGAAAGAGAGGCTGTTGTGAATTCCTCCTGCTTTGCAGCATGACCCATCAGTCTGTAGGAGAGGTTCACTTTACTTTCAATAAATGACACAACACATAGGCACAAAAACACACAAAGGCTAGTCAAGAAATATGTATTAAGCTGCCACTTAAGTAGCAAAACAACTGATCACGGAGCAAAGACAACAATTGCATAAACAACTGCAGTGTGTGGAAGAGATGCTTTCTGCTGGGCACTTAGCACAAATGAAAAGGATGGAGATAGTTATGATTATGACAGACTTAGACAGATGACTCTTTCTGCATCAAAGGGCATTACTTTCAAGTTCGAATGCTCTGATGTGTTATTATCCTACAAAACAGCCTTTTTCACTAAACTTTCCACGTGTTGCTCAGTTCTGCTCATGAAAAGATAATGATTACAAAGGCGCACTGCGGTTGCACAAGCAGCATAAGAACCAATTAGGCAAAAACATATTTGTGATCGTCTCTTGAATAAGGATTTCACTGTCACAAGGATTTGTAGTCTTTGGTAGAAGAAAATATTGATCTGTCGCTTCAGTGTGCTGCAGAGCAAGGGAAAGAGCTACAGACAGAAATATCTGATCAGGCAAATAACCTTTTTGTAGAAACAGATTATTGTATCTGTATTTGGTTGTTTTGTTCTGAGACCTGTGTTACTAGATGTCACAACCACTTCCTGATGTAATTTTCTGTTATATACCCATGATTTTATAGTGTGCCATTTAGTATATATGTATACCTATATGAATACATCTGCTTTTGAGAACACTTGCCATAAATAGTATTTTTAGAGTAGCAGGAGGGTTCTTTTTATACAATTATATTATTTGATAAATACACAGCTTGGAAATTTCAAAGTTGTCCTACTATGATAAAATAAGTACTACTGTAATGTGTGATTTTTCAGATTCTACTAAGAATGACATATACCTCTGTCCATCTAACACCCATGTTAAAACTTTCCAATCTCATATTTCTTATATGGATATAGAAAAATATCACAATCCTGATAGATTTTTATCCCATGAGACAGGAGAGTGCTCTTATCTCCTATCTACTGAGAGCAACTGAGGAATGAAAAGACTAAAAGAAAGATTTGAAAATAAGATATTTGGTATTCTGTGACATTTTCAAAGATGTTCATGTCCCATTTAAATCACTAGGCACATCTTTACAGCTGTAGGTGTTCAATACCTTTAAACATCTTTTCCTAAAAGGTTTGTCCAAGGTCACAAAGAAAGTCTGCAGAGGTACAAGGAATTTAATCTAGGACTCATAAATGCCAAGTTACTGCTTCATAAATAGGACCAACCTTCCTAGTAAAAACAGTCAGAAAGTGGGAACAGTTGTGTCAGCTGAGGATCTGTTTGTATTGAAGAGGTGCCCTGAAGGTGAGTTAACTCAGTGCTGTGATACTGTACTCTTCTTTGTAAGCTCAGTGATTCAAAGACAAGTTGGCCATATGCAGCATCCTCCAGACAGGTTAATGAGTCACCTGCCAACCCCCTTCAGCAGCAGCCCTCCTGACACAGTGCTCAGTCTTAGTATTAAAACACAGAGATTGTGCCCTAAGGGAGGTTTCATATATAACCCCAAATCTGTGAATGGGCGCTCAAAGGCAGGCAGGCACAAAGAGTAGTTAACTGCATGGTCATAGAATCCTAGAATGGTTTGGGTTGGAAGCGACCTTAAAGATCATCCAGTTCCAACTCCCCTGCCATGGGCAAGGACACCTTTAACTAGATCAGGCTGCTCAAAGCCCCATCCAACCTGGCCTTGAACACTTTGAGGGATGGGGCATCCACAACTTCTCTGGGCAACCTGTTCCAGTGTCTCACCACCCTCATCGTAAAAAACATTTCTTCCCTATACTTGATCTAAATCTACCCTCTTTCAGTTTAAAAATGTTGCCCCTTGTCCTATCACTACAAACCTTGGAAAAAGTCTCTCTCCATCTTTCTTATAAGCCCCATTTAAGTATTGAAAGGCTGCAATAAGTTTTCCATGTAGCCTTCTCTTCTCCAGGCTGAACTACTCCAACTGTCTCAGCCTTTCTTCACAGGAGAGGTTGCAGAGCTCTGATCATTTTTGTGGCCTCCTCTGGACCTGGTCTAACAGGTCCATGTCTTTCTTGTGCTGGTGACCCCAGGGCAGGATGCAGTACTCCAGGTGCAGTCTCACCAGAGTGGAGTAGAGGGAGAGAATAACCTCCCTAAACCTGCTGGACACACTTCTTTTTATGCAGCTCAGGATATTATTGGCTTTCTGGGCTCAGTGCCAGCTCATGTCCAACTTTTTATCTACCAATATCCTGAAGTCCTCCTCCACAGGGCTGCCCTCAATCCATTCATCACTCAGCCTGATCTGATCCTGGTGATTACACCAACCCAGATGCAGGTTCTTGCACTTGGCCATGTTGAACCTCGTGAGATTCACAGGGGCCCACTCCTCAAGCCTGTCGAGGTGCCTCTGGTTTATATCCTTTCCCAAGCGGATCAACTGCACCACTCAGCTTGGTGTTATCAGCAAAATTGCTGAGGGTGCACTCAGTCCCAATGTCTATGTCATTGATGAAAATATTGAACACTACCGGTCCCAATACGGACTCCCAAGGGACACCACTCGTCACTGATCTCTGTCTGGACATCGAGCTGCTGCCTGCAACTCTTTGGATGCGACCACCCAGCCAATTCCTTATCCACCTAACTGTCTATTCATCAAATCCCTATCTCTACAATTTAGAGAGAAGGACGTTGTGGGGGCCATGTCAAAGGCCTTACGGAAGTCCAGACAGATGATATCTGTAGCTCTTCCCTTATCCACTGGTGTAGTCACTCCATCATAGAAGGCCACTAGGTTGGTCAGGCAAGACTTGCCCTTGGTGAAGCCATGTTGGCTGTCTCTAAATACCTCCCTGTCATCCATATGCCTTAACATAGCTTCTAGGAGGATCTGTTCCATGGTCTTCCCAGGCACAGAGGTGAGGCTGACTGATAGGTAGTTCCCAGGGTCATCCTTTTGACTCCTTTTAAAAATGGGCATGATGCTTCCCTTTTTCCAGTCACTGGGGGACTTCACCTGACTGCCATGACTTTTGAAATATGATAGAGAGTGGCTTGGCAAGTACATCAGCCAATTCCCTCAGGACTCTGGGATGCACCTCATTGGGTCTCATGGGTGGTCTCGAAGCTGATCTTCTCTTATGATGGGTGGGACTTCATTCCCCCAGTCCCTGTCTTGTGGTCCCTCCACTTGAAAGGTGTGGGAAGAGCAATTCCCAGTGAAAAATGAGGCAAAAAATTTGTTGAGTACCTCAGCCTTCTCCATGTCAGTTGTCACCGTTTCCTCCATCTCATTCATCCTGAGGGTACATTTTCTTCTGTCTTCCTTTTCTTACTAACATACCTGTAGAAGCTGTTATTATTCTTCACATTCCTTACCAAATTTAGCTCCAGTTTTACCTTATCCATCCTGATCCCATCCTTACACCCCCAGGCAGTATCCCTATATTCTTCCCAGAATGCATATCCCTGCTTCCACTGCCTATGCATTTCCCTCTTGTGTTTCAGTTTGACCAGGAGGTCCTTACTTGGCCACGCTGGTCTCCTGCCTTCCTTTCCCTGTTTCTTGAATATGGGAATCAAGAGTTCTTATGCATTAAGGAAAATGTCTTTAAATAGCTGCCAGCTCTCTTCTGCTCCTTTATTCTTGAGGGCAGTTTCCCAGGGGGTCCCAGGCACTAGTTCTTTAAACAGCTAAACATTCGCTTTCCTAAGGTTCAGGGTCATGTCTTTACTTTTTGCCTGGCCTACATCCCTCGGGAGCATGGATTCCACCAGGGCATGATCCCTCCACTGTGATAATGAGATACAGTGGGCTTAGGAAAGCAAATCTTGTTTGTGACTGTTCTAGAGAGGTTTCTGATAAATATTAACCCAGCTATAATTATGCAAAACAGCCAGAGAGAGTCTTCTGATGAAGAGCAATACAGTAATTAATTACATTATGTTAGGGAAGTATTGGGTGTGATTTCTGCCTTGGGGACAAAATATTCATACAATCTTCTGCAATCTGACACATTGGCAAAAGTTCACATAAAGACTAAATGTCACTTTATAGGAGAAGACAATTCTTCTGGGACAAAGCTGGGCACGATTCTTTTTGACTCTGTCACTGACTTAGAAACATCTCAAGGATCCTTTCTTGCATGCATTTTATCTCTGTCAGCCAAGAAGGGGTAATCTCACCCCTGAATTCAAGCTCCTCTCAGGATCAACATAGCGTACCATTAGCTTTATCTTAAACACCATTCAGGAGCACAGTCCTCTGGGGAGAGGCAGTGCAGCATGATGTGGAGACACACATTAGTTATACTGATGGCTACCGCAAAGACATATGACAAAAACTTTGCCGTTCACATGTTCAAATAGCTTAAACTGTGAGGTCAGTTTAATTCTGTTTTGCATAGCACATCCTCTGCCTTCTAAGAACATTCATACATTTCATTTCAGCCTCTGTTTTTTGAGGCTCCTGGTAAGTTTTTTCTAGAGTTGCTGATGTGCTTTATAACTTGTAGTTGTCATTCCTTCTAAAAAGCCTGTATACTTTTTTTTAATCTTAAACAAGTTAAGAGATTACTTTTTTTTCTTTTTTTTTGAGTGCCTTGAAAACTGGTAAAAGACTTCATTAATGAAATTTCATAAACCTCTTGCAGAACAGCATAATTATATCTCTCTTGAGCTCTACAATACTTTGTTGATACACACAAGGCATGGGAATGACCTTTCTTGTCCAAATGATGTCAAACTTTTTGATCACATTCTAATAAATTGAAGTATGAAAGTTCAAGTGACCACTGAGACATGTACCACACATAAAATAAACTGGAAGGGAAAACTAGGCACACTACAGAAAAACACTAGTCTGAATTTACCTTGGGAAGCACAAAAGAAAACCTTACACAGGTAAGCATTCCTTCATTTGTGTCCTTAATGCAGACAATAAAAGATCTAGAAGAGAAGCAAATACATAAAAAACCTGAAGGATAGCAGGAATCCAGTGTAATAAATGGTCTCACCAAATCTAGTCTTATTTCTTAAGATGAAAATATTTATTTATATTTTGCTTTTGGTTCTTATTTTTTCAGTCGTACTTCATCAGTACCTCGGATGCAGGTAATAATAATTCTTTCACACTGAGGATTAGAATTTGTTACTCCTCCTGGGACAAGTGTATCCTTGGTGAAACTTCAACATTTTCTAAGGACTAATTTGTCATCTATGAATCCTTTATTTTCTTATTACTAAATTGGAGAGGTTTTTTTGTTTTTTGTTTTTTTTTTTAATATGTTTATTTCTCATCTGCTGTTTCTTCATCAGGGAGGGAAAAAGCACTTTCCATATTTCAGGTCAATGTGTTGGCATTCTACTCTGTAATTGTGCTTCAGCCTATGTGTCTTGTGACAAATGCATGGGTGACTTGGAGAAAAAAAGGACAAAATAGAAACATTTTCCCAAGCATAGAGAGGTGCTTGAAAAAGGGACATGTTCTAAGGACTCGGTGAAGCCTGATAAGGACTTTGCTTCAGCAAAATGCAGTGAAACCGTGTCATATTAGTATGGTACTCACGTTGACAATGCCCTGAGAGGAAGGATTTATTGGTTCAGTCACCATCTCCTGTTTATGTACCCATAGCATTTTAAGGGAACAAGTTAACACCTCCTCCCAGTATTTCACAGTGCTACGTGGGCATGGTGACTCACTCAAAGTCAGCATGGAGTTCTTCACTCATGATATCTACTGTCTGGGGACAGGCAGGAGGAACTGTAGTTGTCTTAAAGTTGTCACCAAACATCTGATGTTACAGAGAATTGCTTTTAATCAGTTGAGATGAACAGTTACTTGTCCACAAACACAATTGCTATTTTTTTTCTCCACTGAGCTCACAAAAGTCCCCAAAAATGAGGACATGCTGAAACATACACAGCAATGGGGATTTCAAATATACCAAAATAAAAAAATGTCTGAATCCAGCATTTTGGTTCAGTCTGTATAATAATGAGAAACACTGGCCAAACTCATTCACACCAGATTCCAGTTACAGCCTCTGACTTACTGTCATAATGCAAGCAAAGATGAAGTTAAATCTTGTAAAAAGCAATGTACAGTTCCAGCTATTTCCTTAGCCCAAAAGAAAAATCCAGAGTATCAGTACACAACTAATGTATCTTGAAAAACTGGTTATGATATAAAAAAATCCTGTCTGCATCCAATGTTTTCATGCACAATCTTTCTTATTAAGTGATATAACTTACTTAAGTAGATATTAAATGAGAAATGCATCCTGTCCTTTTCTGAGGTACTAAAGTGTTCTTTAGTAAAGTACTAAAATGTTCTTACAGCGTGTAGTTTAAACGAAATGAGACAATAATTAAATAAGTGCCAGTGAGGTTGCAAGCAAAACAATATTTGGGACAGTCGCACCGCCGTTGTTTGCATGGTGTGATAACAGCTTCTTCAACTGAAAAAAACCCCAAAAGGCAAGGCCGGAGCTTCCAAACAAAACACTTCAACTACTGATGGACTGAGCACCAGCTTGTTACTAATTGGGTGTCTGTTCCACACAAACAGCCACAGAAAGATATTGTGTGTGCCAATATGACATTTTTCAGGGAAAAATATCCTAAACCAATTTAAAAGCTGAGTGCTCTGCTGTACAACCTATATTTTGAGACGTTTCCAACACCTCCTGTAAAACCCAGCACCTTCTCTTGGCAAATGTTCAGTAAAATGCAGTAATGATTTCTGTCTATTTAGAGCAGGTGGGAAAGGATGTGCAATCGAAGTGGGGAGGGGTCTAACAGATACAAAATAAGCAGAAAAATTCTGTTTGCCTGGTACAAGGCTTAGACTGCAGTGAAAGGTTTGTGCATTTTAATATGTAAACCTATATATTTATTTCTGTATTCCCTTTAAAGTGAAACTCTTGCTGTTGCTTAGGTAGGGCCAAAGAAATGGACAATATGAAAGCAATCAAATGCAACCTTCATTCTGCCCTTGGGAATCTGATCTGAAGTGACAAAGAATAATATCTGACTGCTTTTCCATTTTAGACCATCCATGCAGCAAATCAACAATTAGCCCTTAATAACAACAGTTGAGTTGTTTTGGGAGCCACAGACAGATGAGCTGTTCACTCTGATTCTGAAACTGCTCCACTCCTCTCATACCTTCAGCCCTTTACTGTGTCCAACCCTCAATAAGTGGCACGTAGAAAAACCATGCTCCAGTACTCCAGATTTTGCCTTGCCCCCAAGAAGGCAATGACATTAGACCTTGTACTGGGTCTGGCCGGGATGGAGTTAATTTTCTTTATAGCAGCCCGTGTGGTGCTGTGTTTTGGATTTGTGGCTAAAACAGTGTTGATGACACACCAGTTGTTTGGCTGTTGCTTAACACTGCTTGCACAATGGCAAGGCTTTCTCTTTTTCCCACTCTGCCCTCCCAGTGAGTAGGCTGGAGGTGGGCAAGAGATTGGGAAGGGGACACAGCTTGGGCAGCTGACCTGAACCGGCCAAAGGTCTATTCCATACTATATAATGTCATGATCTGCAATAAAAGCTGGGGTAGAGTAAGAAGGGAGTGGGAGGTGGGCACTTGATTTCCAAGGTGGCTGCTGCTTAGAGTGTGGCTAGGCATGGGTCTGCTGGTGGGAGGTGGTGAGTGATTGCTTTTGCATCACTTTTTTTTTTTCCTTTGCTTTTTCTTTCTTTCTTTTTTTTTTTTTTTTTAATCTTTCCTTCACTTATTAAACTGTCATTATCTCGACCCACAAGTTTTCTCACTTCTGTTCTTAATCTCTCCCCCATCCTGTGGGGAGGCGGAAGGGAGAGGGGAGTGAGCAAGTGGCTGTGTGGGTACGTGGCTGCTGGCCAAGGCCAACCCACAGCAGACCTATACTTCAGAGAAGTGTAGATTCACAGTTCAAATGGAAATCAAAACACAGTCAAATTCCCCATAGTCATGGGACAGTGAAGACATTGCATCATACTGAGAAACATGAAGGCATACAGGGTCATGTGAACAATGTGAAACCATTGATCAGCCTCGTGTGACTTATTTCAGCAAGTCACTTTCTCAGTGAAGGTGTTTGTTGAGACTTTGTCTTTATGATTCCAGTCCAAAGTTCATTAAAGTTAGTGGCAAGCTTCCAGTTACCATCTTGCTGCCTTGAATTAACGTCTTACTGTACCAATACTCCTTTCTTCTTCTCAGCCAGAGGCAGGAAGCTGTGAAATAATGGAACCACAAGAACCTTCCTCCTGTGGTGGACTGTGACTAATTATCAGAGGAAAAGTGCGTAGGCAGGCTAGGTAGTGGTCAAAATGATGGAGTCAAAGGTCTGAATTTGCCATAAACTTTTCCTTTGGTTTAATTGGATTTGTAAGGCTTATGGGACACTAATCATGCAAGCAAGTAGGTCCACAGCACACAAAGGCATTCTGCAGGGTAAGCAGAAGTGTTATGAAATGGGCACTAATGTGAGCTACTAGGCAACTCAGATACAGGCAGGACAGCAGATGACCCTTAATGTTCTATTTAGAGCACTGCAGCAAGACAAGGTGTCTACAGTGAAGATGCCAATAACTGAGTTTTCTGAAATCTTTTTAGAGCCAGTGAAGGGAATTGGGGAAAAGACATCTCATCCCAATGTAAACATCTGAAAACAGTCAAATGCACCGTACCTATTCCTGTCTGTAAAGGTCTGACAGGGAGACTAATTCACATGTAGAAACATACATTGTGTAAGCCTAGTTAGGGAAAATGAATTCGGCCCTGGGGGCTCGCTTCAGATGCCCACACAGAGGCACTTAGTGCCATTTGCTGTGCCTGAGGAGATCCCACAAGTCCAGATTCAGCTGTCACTCCTGAAAGTCATGGGTTCATATTGACTAGTACTATTTGGATGTCTCAGATACCCAAGCACATTTGAAATGACACTAGCTGCCTGTGTTTGAGCAACTGAATTGAGACCTGAGAGCCTCTAAG
The DNA here is from genome assembly GCF_035582795.1 of Mycteria americana. Lineage (NCBI taxonomy): Eukaryota > Metazoa > Chordata > Aves > Ciconiiformes > Ciconiidae > Mycteria > Mycteria americana. The sequence continues at coordinate 168,454,040 of NC_134366.1, read as the reverse complement.
TCCATTGACATCTGTGGAAGGACTACTTCAGGCAAACTCTGTAGCAATGGTATATGGCTCTAAAATTATCTGTCTTGATACTATCACTACCCAACTTCCTGACCACACCATCCAGCACACACACAGCAGAGTGCCTTTAAACAGAGATGGTGCCCAAGGGAGTACAAATGACTAAAGCTTTCTTTCAGTTCAGAGTTTCTTTGGAAATCTCCCAAATCAGAAAACACCCAGTGATACCAAGCCCCCATTGTTCCTGTTGGTTTCATAGTGTTAAAACTATGGTTTAAAACATAGTTAAAACTATGGTTAAAACATAGTGTTAAAACTTTACGGTTGGACTCGATGATCTTAAAGGTCTTTTCCAACTTATACGATTCTGTGATTCTGTGATTCTGTGAAAATAATCCTTCTAGATTAAAATCAGTAACTCAGCTTTTTCACTTAGCTTTTTATTTGTAACATAGTGTTTTATATATGGCATTGCAAAATGGGAATTGGTTAACTCTAACTGAAACATAAGGTGAGGGATTTCAATTATCTTACTTCCATGCTCGCAGAAATATTTAAAAATCTGTTATATATTGCACTTACACATAGAAAGTATAATTTGAATAAATATGTCCCCGTAATTAACATACTTTAATTAGAGCAGGATGTCATATAATTTACCTTTTTTGCACTATGGCATAAAATTCTATATTTAATCTTCCTATTGTTAACTAGAGCAATTCTCTGTAATTATTTATTTCTATAAAAATCTAGCATTGTGGTGGGTAAATTTAAAAAAAAGCAAGTTATCTGAGTTCAGAAAATAGTAATTTGGTTTACATGAAAGGAAGAAAATCATGAAATTAAGATTCACAAGAAGATCAGATCACTGCAGCTCTATTGATTTTAATGAAGCTTTACTGATTTATGGGAGTGGAACTGAACCTTCATGTTTTGTAGTAAGACTAACACAGTGACATACAACACACACCTCTAATTATATATTGACACTCCACAAAAAGAATATCATCACAGAGGAATGAATCACTATGTAAAGAAATGCAAAAATCTCGGATCTGCAGATACAGCCAGAGAAGTTAGGGTCACAGAGAGGTTTCTTTTATATAGTGACTTTATACATTGCTGTAGAGAGTTTTGTTCTGTACCCAAAGTCAGTATTAGTTATGGATAGATGTGACTGGCAGATAATTATTACTGTATACTTGAAAACTATACAATATTTCATTCTTAGGTGCAAATATATTGATACTCTATTGAGCTTAGATGATTTTTATAAAGGGAGACTGCCTGTGTTAACACCTTGTTTCTGGGATGTGATGGAACATGGATGGTCCAGGGTCCTTGTCTCCCACGTATCCAAACTTGGCACCTGTTATTTTAAAACAAAGTATGGGGGTGATTGCTCCAGTCTGTCTGGGGCAGAGGGAGAGTCCCCAGAGGTTGGAGGGGGGCCCAGATACTTGCCTAGATTTAGCCTGTGAGAACCAGCAGGACTTCTCAAGCAGAGGCTTGTGGACTGAATCTGGCATCACAAAGTGGCTGTTGTACAATTCTGGCCCATTCTTCCCTCCCACCTTCAATGGAGAACCTGGTGCTGCATTTACTGGGTGATACAGAGAGAGGAATTGATAATTGTAAGCACACAGTGCCCCTTTTGCAGTGTAGCATCAGAGACAGGAACCCAGGTATTCTCCAAAACAGGCTTGTGCCTGGTACCTCATGATTACAAGGGGTCTGTAATACCCATATTGTCTCTAGACCACCTCAGCTGTGAAGTGTACCATCAGCTCTGATCACAAAGACTGTCACCCCACAGCACCCCCATGTCTAGAGCAATGTTCATCTGTGCTGCAGCCCTGGGGGTGCACAGGACAGGTTTGATACATCCCTGCTGGCAAAGGGGAGAGGGCACAACTACTCCTATATGCACAGGAGCATGCCCTGCTGTTTAGACAAGTGCAATATAGCCTGTTTATACTGTGCTTTTACAATATCAATACCTTCCCTTGTAAAACGACAACAAGAAAACATCTGAAGTGCCCGGGATGAATCCGATCCTAAGCCATTTAAAAGGTATGCTACTCAACTGCATACTCCACATCCATAACCACATCTATTAAAGTAAAATAAAACTTATAAACAGGCAACACAAAATGAACTCTATGATTATCTAGTGCAAAATCTCAAATGCAACAGTATTTCTCCTAGTTAAACCACACCAATAACTCCACGGAACTACTGTTTTAAAAAAGAACTATGATCATGTGCATAAAAGCATTTAGACATGTAATTGCTTCCTTAGACTTATTTTGCACTATGGAAATGATTGCACAGCAGACTCTAGGAAAATGTAGGTCTTGATCTCTCCCTGATTGCTAGCCCCCTTAAGAATCTAGTGCAGCTGTCTGACTGAGAAATCACTATTTAATTCTATCAAAAGGATATTTTCCCTCCCTTTGGTCAGAGGTGTCAATGTACCACAATGAAAAACATAGGAACTATTAATCTTTCATTTATGCTCTCAGTGTGGCTGCTTGGATAATACATTGTATTTTTTTTCTGACTTTTAAATACAGTTCCCAATTGATAAGCTATTTCCTTCCAACATTTCTGATGAACTGAAATTCATGTTGTTGGACCTTTATGATTTTGTTTATTTCTCTTTGGGACAGAGTAGAGATAAAAGAGACCTATGGAGGACGACATAAAATATATCCTTTTACTGTCAAGAGTGACCAGTTCCTCTGATTTATCATTTCTGCTGAAATGAGGTATGATTGCAAACCTTCTAACTAAACAAAAAAAGATAGTATTAAAAGCAAAACACCTATTCAGAGAATAAAAGACTTTGATTGGAGCTTTTATTTCTTTCTTATAGGGTTTTTGCTATATAGGATATTTCTGTAACTATACAGTGAGATTCCTTGAACACACTTGGATGCAAATATCAAAGGTTCAAGCTATGTATACGAGAATCTATATTCAATCTCTTTGAAACAACAGTGAAATGCCACATTTAATAGGAATGTAGTCGTAAGTAGAAGAAGGGGAAAGCCTTGAAGGTATTTAACCAGAAATACATGAACATGAAGATTAAAGTTCACAGTGAAGTTGCAAAGCAACATGAACCTTCTCTGCTGCTTAGCAAAAGCAGGCAAATTTCCTAAAGTAATTGCACAGATATTCCCCTAGCTATACTCACAGAAACCTGATGTTTCAAGCTAGGATTGGGAATACCAGTTAACAAAAGTAGTATAGCTGTATTTCTCTACACATTCCTCAGTTTTTTCACACAGGCTGTTATTGCCTGGAATTCTTTCATCACCTGGAGGAAAAAAAAAAGTCTTCAGTCTTTATGTTTAGTAACAGAATTGCATTAACGTTACTCTTCTGCTGCAGAGTGCCAAAGCTAACGGCTTTCCCCCACTGGCTAATCTCACATATTCATAGAAATCTGAGATAGGAAAGATATAGTAGGAAATATACTTAATTCCCCTGACAATGAAGAATTGTTCTCCAAAGTATATTTTCTGCTCTGGCCAGCAAAAAATTGTACAATGAATGCTTTGGGGTTTCCACTGTTTCTCTTAGGAATTCACTGTAGCTCTCTTTTTAAAGTGTTTTCTTTTGTTCTGTTTTTCTTAATACTCAGTCTAACTTTTTTCCTCTTTGCCCTTTTTGTTTTTTTTTTAAACTTCTGATTGCTTTGACTTCCTCTGTAGCATCTAAACATTGGCAAGCTGCATCAATGTTTTGACTGTAGGGGTAATTTCTCTGAAAATGGCAATTCAAAACAAACAAATCTCCCTCTGCCTTTCTTCACTCCTCCCCTCCCCTCATTTATCATTAGTTGTAAGAAAGCACATGTCTTAGAGGTGCTCTTTCTTCTCTTTCTATGTCTGGATGACATGGATAATATCATGCGTTATTGTAGTGTATTTAGTATTAGAAGTAGTCTTGCCCTTTTTTTCCTGTCTTCTTGGTTAGGTATTTGGAGTGGCGTTAAATGTTGACCAAGAGTAAGAGCTCCAAGGACATTATTGAGCTAGCAGCAGTGTCCATGTGTATGTCTTCCCGCTCACACAAGTTTGGGAAAGTGATGCTCTGGCTGCTGGGTCAGGAAACGATTATTACAAAGGAATGGGAGGACAGGGGTTCTCTGTTCTCTGCTCATAGTGACCGTATCTCATGGTCTGGTTTTAGTTACTAAAGTAGATGAGAGATTCCTAGAGAGATTCCTTCTCTTTAAATACTGTAAGATGGATCTTCACTCCAAAACAAAGGCAGCAAAGGTAATTTCATATCTTTTAGCACACAGTAAAAGAGGCTTAAGTGAAGTCAAAGCACATCCTGTAAACCACGAGCAGTTACTAAGGTTCAGCTAGTAAATAATCAACACATGATAACTTTGTTGTGTGTCAAAGCCCCTGCAAACTCCCAAATGCAGGAGAAGGAAAAAGTTTCCCTTTTGCAATGGGAATTCAAAAGGGAATGAAGAACTACATGCTTCCCTTGCTCATGCTGTGTCACTGTGCTTTCCCCTCATGCTCATCTGAACTATTCAACTTCGTGCTAGCTCCTCTGTGGAGCTCTGGCTCTGGCCAGCTGACATGATGCTCATGTCAGCATTAGCTTGTCCACCCCTCCATCCCTTTTGGAAGTAGATAGATACGTATTCTTGAGGTAGATAAGTAACATGAGATATGGAAATATTCCGTTTCTTACCAAGTGTCATGAATCTTAGCTGCACCACTGTACCTATCATCTAGTAAAAATACTATTCCAACTGCTTTGGAATTAGCTGGCTTTCACAAGCAGACTGGACCAAACAACACAGAAAATCATGTGACATTTGGAAATGGACAGACTAAATGGTTGCTTCTGCCTTAAAAAGCTAGTTTCTCCTTAACTTGGATGTGTCTACACTGCACAGAAATCACAGCAGCAGCTGCCACATTCACATATCCTACAGAGTGGTAGAGAATGAGGATATCTAATAACTCTGCATGTTGATTCTCTTCTACTGAAAAGCAAATGCAGTTTTCAGGTTCTTAGATGCTGCTCTTTGGCGTGATGCTGACTGCATGTAGACAACAGACTGTAGCTCAAAAGCTATAAAGGGCAACCCAGTGTGAGGTTCTTCAAAGTTAGGGGGAGGAAGGGGGGACATCCTGTTGTTTTAACCTACAGAAGGTGACAGCAAAACCCTCTGAGGATATCTTAATGTGAATTCAGCAGGGAGAAGACTATTTTCTAAAAGAAAGAACATTTTCTTGGCATTCTTGGAACAAAACAAAATACGTGGGGGAAACTGTGACTGCCAAGAGTGATCAAATCACCCTGCTTTCAGACACAAGCAAACTATTTGCGACAAAGCTTCAGGAAGAGCACACTGGAACTCAAAAGCACCCCAAGCCTGATGGCTAAATTTCCTACCACATCTCTGCCAAGCAGACCTTCACAGTCAAATGAATAATAGAGGAGGCTAAGAATTTAGAGATGTGATGTATCAAAACAGCATGAATTTTAGAGATGCTTAAACACCCATACTCTGAATATGAGCTGCTTTGCTGACTGTTTGAGTGCTACTGGAAACCAGTCTCCACATAGTCATCACAGAGAGTCTACTCCATGCCATCTATAATATTACAGTGAGAAAAACTTACTGAGATAGGCAGAGAATGGTTGCACGATCCTGGTTAAACTTCTATCCTGTGTGGGTCAGACATGGTTGTCATAGGAAAGATGCAAACAAAAAAGCCAAACATCTGCAGATTCAGGTTTTCAAAATCATAAGCATACTGCAAAGCTCATTTGGCCATCACATTAGGACATGAAGACTTCATGCCACTAAAAATGAGCAAAGTTTTGGAAACAAATGGTCCTTTTCAGAAGCTTCCCCAGCCTTGCTGCAGCTTTTTTTTAAGTTTCAGAACTTATTAGAACTCATTTTTCTTCTGGTACAGAATAAAAAAGAACATTTTTCACTTTTGTAGTATTTGTGGTTGTACGCAGCAGAAATCTTACAATGACGGTTGAATTACTTGTTACATACAGGCAGGGTTCACCACACCTAACTTCGCTGGACTAAGATGATTTAAACCAGTCTTCTAGGCTCCTTCTACTCTGATTAAGCTCATAAAAGCTATTCAGAGAGATGTTTATATTCAGTAAGAAAGATGAACTACTATTTGGATCTGCCTAGTGAAAAAAAATGGATAAATTGCATGAACCAGTTATCTAATTTCAAAATGGAAGAATTCAGGTGAAATGTAGACTTTCTGAAGGATGTGAATGCTACATGGGGTACAGCTGATGCTGCATGAGCAATATCTTGCAAGCAACATTAGCTCAGACACATCACCAAGCTGGTAAACCGGTACTCGTTTTGCGACCTGAGACAATACATTTGTATGTCAACACACTAGATACACCAGTTTATTGATGGAAAACTTAGGGGTCTTTAACACATCACTTCACTATGTAGTGTAGACATGTGCTAAGAGATCAGATCTGTTATATATAAAAATTTAACTTAATGTAAAATAGTTATATAAACATGAATAAATCCCCAGCACTGCAGGTTCAGCTCCCATGGAACTCAATGGAAGTTGCTTGAGAGAACATAGGACAGTATTTGTTACATAAAACGAGGAAGGGATAAAATCTGAATCTCTATATGGAAGTGCCATACCTGACAGCAGATAAGAATGACAGCATCACCCCCTTCCTCCCATTACTCCACGCAAATGATGGTTCTGCATCAGGGACTCGTTTGAAACTGCGTGGTGAAAGCAGCAAAGCTTCCTCTGCACATTCTTCATGTATGGGATGGATGAGATATTTCATTTCATACATCATTTACTGTTTGCTGCAGTTATTTCACAAAGACCTATTTTGACTTTGCTAGAAATGTGAGAAAGAGTTTCCAAGTTTGGAAATTTCTGCAAAAAACAAGCTGAACTGCAGCTCCAACTGATGTGAGTCATTGGAGACCCATTGACTTCAATAGTGTTGTATATTTATGTTATTTGTCTACTGGGTGTAGTTCTGAAGTCAATGAAGCTATGTTAACATGGTAGGAGTGAGACTGGGAATAAGACTATTTTTTTCTACCTGGAACTGAATTTTATAGAAAGATATTTTACTTTCTGTATTTTAACCAGTATAATCTTATCAATGAACATTTTCACACCTTTCTACTGCTTTTGTATGTCTCTGTGAAATGTTGTCTCACCAACTGAGTAACATGATCCTTCAAAAACTTGGTCTGAATTATCTGCTATCCACAGCAAGAGAGAGGATAATTATATGCAGGAGGTTCAACTTGGTCCAGTTACTGATCAGCAACTTTCAGAAGCCATGTAGGATCAGATATTATTAATAAACAGTCCTTTTTTGTACTCATTCCCAAAATGGACTTCCTTATGTTTGAGACAAAAATCAATATTCAATATGCTTTTCCTTTTCCTCTGTTATCCTTTCTATTTGAATCATAGGAAAAAAAGTTTACAGCTCACACAGTATATGAGGGATTAACTCCTTTCATATCCTTGGGAAGGGCTAAGGGAAGAAAGTAGTACCTGTTAGTCTGGTCTATCCACTCATGTACCATACAAATAATTTTTGGAGAAAGTGTTTTTGCCTCTTCTTTCCCCAGTAAACAGCCATATATAAATATTATAGGAGGTATTTGGATTGCAAATGGCTGAAAATGAAAATAAATTGGGATGTTTTTGAATATCAATATTAAAAATTAATTTACAGCGATGCACTGAAAGAGCTGTATGATGTGACTTGCTATATGTTAGCAAGTCACCGTTTGTGATACCTGATGTGGCTTTTCCCCTTTTTGGTTCCTAAATATGAAACTTCTAAGTTTACTTTAGGATCAGAAAGTAATGACAACTTTAAAAAGAACCTGACAGTTTGCCTTTCAGCCCCATTCTTCAGGTTAAAGTTGTTTAAGAGAAAAAAAAAAATGTTGTGGGTTTTTTTTGAGCAGGACAAAATCCTAAACCAGTTTAATTCTCATGATGAACCTTGTTACATTCTTCCTACACTCATTACTTTCAAAAGTAAGCTGCAAAAATAAAAGGCTGGACAGTCAAGCTCCAAATCTTTTCAAGCATGATTGTGAATGTATTTACAAGCAAGCAATGCTGCATGAACCAGAAAACAGTAAGCACATTGCAAATCCTCCATCTGCCTGGGCTTGAAATAAGGACATTGCAGAGCTCATCTGCAGACGGATGTTGCTATTTAATGTGATTTCCAACAAACCATTCATTAAATTCATAGCTGCACCTGATACCCATTAATGTGTTCCTGCTTACAAGTTCTCTCAAAATAGGCTGTTCCACAACTTTTGGAAGCTTTGCACACCAGATTATAGCAAACTGCAAGAAATGGAGGGTGGATGGGGTAGGGGGGACGTTTACTATGGATTTCTGAAACCATGGTGAATTGTTGATGATTTAAAAACTAAAATAGAATGGGTGTCCAATCTTCTAAGTAGCTTTGAAATTCCCCTTTCAAACAAACTTTGGCGTTGATCCAGGAACACACAGATAACAAGGAAAGTGGAAAAAAAAAAATTGCTCTCTGTAAACAGATAGCATTCTGATTTCAGGAATCTGAAAAAGGCTACAGTCTGACCTGTCATATGCAAGGAATTAGAGCAGTGATCAGAAAATGAGTGCTTCTAGGGGTCTGTACAAATCTCAGTACTTTTAGCATAATGACTTCAACAGATCTTTTCTCATTTTGGATGGTTTTAATTGTCTTAACACTGTTTTCAGATTAGACATTGAATAAAATTAAAACTGGAAACTTAACTTTTTGGCTTTTACCAAATATCTTGTTAAATCCACAGTAAGACAACTACTAAAATGCTAATATGTACGCTGGTAAAGTGAAGGCTTATTACAAAAAATAAATAAATCTCATTTCATCTCACCTTTGTGAGTCTTTGGACACAACTAAACAAAGCATTAAATTTATTATACATTTAAAGTTTTGAAGTGTTGGAATGAAAGTAAATAATAATAAAAAAATTGTCTGAGGGTAAAGGATCAAATAATATAAATTCTGTCTTCCTTACTGTGTTTAAACATTTTATCTCACTCTTCATTTGTATATAGCCTTTCTGCACATTGACAAGAGCATGCATATAGATGATCATAAATGAAAAATTCCTGCCTTTAAGATATATCATTTCATGTGTATAAAGATCAGCCATTTTCAGGTCTTTGAGCTGATACAATGTTTCAACATATATTGCTTATGAATGATCACTGTGCAAAAACTCATATCACACCTTGTATAACATGAGGTAGAATTGCCCATGGGAAGTGATACTTTCTTAGACTTCTTTCTCTGACATGTCCACCTGTGTATTGTCTTCCTGTTCCCTCTGCTGAAATTTCTCTGTGTTTTACCAGCTGTACTCACATGTTTGTCTCTTTGAGAAATAAATGAATTCTCCCAAGTGCATAAGGGCTTTTGTTTTTTTCACTTTCTCTGTAAGGATCATCCTGCTCATCTCCATAAAGAGCCTGCTGATGGACCAAAAATATTGCAGAAATTGGCTGCCTTGAATGGTGAGTGGCAGCAATGCTCAGTGCACAACAGTTATGACCTTGATCCCTACTGACCACTGAGGTGATAAACCCTGTAACCGTCTCTTTTCCACAAAATTACTGAAGCTGTACTTGTGGATGAGCTCCACATAACTTGAAATCACATAGTGAAGTCACATAGCTGTGCCACATTTGAGCACAGATCTTCCAGTAATACAGTAATACTGACACTGCTTTCTTTGAATTTCTGTTCCTCTGCCTTCCTATTCCTGTCTATACTGCCCACACTCAGAGAAAATTTCAGAAGGGTATAGGATAGCCATTCCTAGAAGCAAACTGGAATCACAGTATGGACATGTGTAGAGCCTAGGGGCTGTTGTCTAATGTCCCTTAAAAGGAATGCCAAATATCACAAAAACTAAAGTGACTTTGCAACTGAAGTACTGCTGAAAGTTGTTCTCCCTGTGCTCCTATGGTACTGGCACCCAAATCATACACAACCTAGTATCTCTTTAGTCCTAATGTGGCTTCAAAATTAGCAGCTGAATATCAAAATTATGATTACCTTCTCAGAAATATGTGCTAACAATTCTGATTTATTAGTTGTGATCAGTTTTGCATGCACTTAACGTGGACAGCGAAATCACTATAGACCTCCCCAGTGCAGGAAGAAAGGATCTACAAAGGGTCATGCTCATAAGCCAAGGAGACCTAGTTGAATATCTGACTTAAGAGATATCAGTGTGTGAGAACACAGTTTGATCCCTACTGATTTCGCCGAGTAGATGACAGCAATGAAAATTGCTGATTCTTGTGTCTCAAGGCTCTACAGAAGTCCGTATTTTGTGAAGGTCAGTAAAAGTGAGGAGACATACATTTTTAGTGAAGAGTTTACAGGTTGTTGTTTTATGATTATTCTTATAATGTCTTATCATTATGGTAATGATGCTTTATCAGTATTCTTTTGACATCTATCCTTTGTAATAGAATACTGGAATGGGTAAGTTATTGTACCTTCCCAAGGAGACCATAATCTATGAGTCTGGATAGTAAAGAGCTGTCCACAAAGCGTTAAAACAGCAGATTTAAGCTTAAGGCTTGCATTCAGCACACCCAAAGACCATTTACCTGAGATGCCTAATTTACAAGCCTGTCTGCTCTAGGCTCCTTATTAAAGTTATCACCCTCAGCAGCTGCTTGGCTTTCTCCATAGACTAGAGGAGAGCTCAGGGTATCTATTCTCAGGTTAGATGACACAGTTAAATGCCTAAGAAATACCCAAAGATGCTAGTGACACCACTTATCTCAGATTCTTACATAATCCCCTTTAGGCGTCAGGGCTTCCTTGGTTGTTGCTGATTCATATCTCGCTAGGAGTGTGTCCTCGTGGGTGGCTGTGGGGACATTTTGTTCTTTGTGCCTTCCTTCCTTCCTCCTCCCCCTCCGCATCACACTTGAATTCTCTGGCAATTCAGCTGCGATATCTCTTCATAGTGGCATCTTCCCAGGGACAGAACATGCTGTACATATTTGCAATGTATTTAATAAAAATCAACATTCACCCATATCATTACAGCAGTTCTGGGAGCAGGCTTTAAATGAAATGCTGAATCCTAAATATACCAACCTGCTTCACCCTGTGGCTTTTGCATTACAAATTCCTCCAGCAGTTGTGAGAAAAAGAGATAAGATCAGATTCTGTCACTTGTACCAGATTTCTCTTGCCCTTCAAACTGAAAATTCCAGTCATAAATAGGTGTGGATTCATATGTGAATATGAATATCTGTACAAATGCATGTACTATTCATATGAAACTCCCCCTTTCTCCATCAAAATGCTAAAACCACAAGTAAGTTGAGGGATCACATTTCTAGGAATATTTTCTTTCTAAAAAACATTGCTTATATGATAGATGATGCTCAGAAAGCTTTATTATCTTGTGTTATCCTGTGGCACTCATAAATACGATTTCCCTCTTGCTAGTGTGGAAGTATGAAGCACAGAAAGCTGAAAAGGTCTGTGCAAAAATCATTAGTCAGACTGAAACCAACACTTACACAGACATCATCGCTGTTGCTGGCATGATTATATCCTCTTAAAGTAGTGCTTAGAGACCTCCACCTGAAAGCAAGTCTTTATTATGGTAAATGGTGGACACACCTATAACATGAATTCCTCCATAGAAGAGTTTATAATCTAATTGACAGGAGATTGTCAGAAAAAAGAGTGGAAAGTCATGCTATGATCCAGAAGGCAGATAAACATCAAAAACACAATGCAAAATAAAATAAAGGTGCTCTAAATACAACAGAGACAAAATGTGTGGGTCAGAGTGTGCTCTAAAGATTGCTGAGACTGGATTGCTCCAGCTCCTCTATTTTTAGGGGCTATTTTCCTTAGATGCCTCATACCCTGCGGCTATCTGACACTAAGTCACCACCTTTTGGGTGGAGCTGAGCATCTGGAAATTCAACTGGCTAAATCACCTAAGGGCCCATTTTGCTAGGCTTGTTCAGATCCCAGCTCGCACATTCCTGCCACACTCAGCACGGGATACAGCAATGCATGCAACTTTGATCAAGATCCACCTGTCAGGGAGCAGCAAGATCCAGCTGCTGCCTTAGGGACATGGAGTTGGGAGCCAAAGGTGACCCCAGCACATGCAATGCCCTCACCCATGGAGTGCATCCTGCCAGGCGCCGGTTACAGAGTCCAGCAGCAGTGACAGACACAGCAAGTGATGGAGCAGATCTGGCATACATCCAGGGAGCCCAGTCAAGAGCTACGGGAGATGGAGCCAGAGACAGGAATGGAGACAAGGCTACAATATAGGTCCAAGAGATCCATCCAGGATACAGGGACAAAAGCAGGACTGGAGATGAGTTACAAGGCACACATTGGTGGCCTACCCAGGAGGCAAACTGCCTACTGCATAGGTCCCATGACCAAGCAAGAGGCAGGGACAGAGACAAGATTGACGGGATGTGGCAGAGCAGCAGAGAAGGAGGGTTTGCATTTGTCTTGCTCTGGCTGCTGCATATGAGGTTAAGTGGGATGTGCTCACATGGAGGAATGATGTGCCTTCCCACTGCGTAATCATGGTTGTAACTCAGAGGTAACAGAAGGATGTGTTCATAGAAGACTATGTCGACTTTGTTGCAGCTCAGTAGGTCCTTGGAAGTCTTAGCCTGAGACCAAGACTTAAAAAAGAACCAATCTCCCAAAGACATGTGGCAGGAAGGAGATTTTTTTTTTTTGTCTGATTCTTTCCCTTTTTCATGTCTGACAAGGGAAATTTGAATTTCTTTATTTTTTACGTATCTTGTTTTCCTTCGTTTTCAGATAAAACAGAACCTCAGAGACTGAAAGGTTGGTTTGTGCTCTTGGTATGCTCTTCTTAGGGAGACAATCAAGGCCTCTCCACACAGTATTTGGGCTATTGTGGGGTTTTGTCCCAAAGGCACAGAATAAACCTCTTTTCCCCTGCTTCTTGGCTTCTATTTTGTACCCTCATGTGAAACAAGACATGGACATGGACATCCTACTCAAACACTCCCGTAGCCTCCTTCCCCTCTTCCCCAGTCTGGGCTTTAGGTGTTCTATAACAGGAGTTAGGTATCTAAACACCTTTACAGATCTTGGCAGAGAAGTGTTAAATTCCCTATATATATCAGGGTCTAATGTATCTTTTGCATAAAATCATATTATTTTCTGTGAATCTAAGGCAATTTTTCTTTCATTTTCTACTGTTATTATAGGCAACTGAAGAAAACAAGTTTCAAAAGCTAACACCCCCTGTCGTTTACTTCAGAAATACTGTATTTCAGCCACCTATTATTCTGAAAAAAAAAGTGGGGATTAGCAGCTTCTTTTTGTTCTAAATCGGTTGTTTAATGTACAGCTGCATTGTAGCGTATTTATCAGAATTTAGTGTTAAGTCTGAAATTGCTTCAGCTTATACAGCAGGATTCTACTTGTTTACACCAGTTTTACTCCAGTATGACTATGTTCATTAGAGTGGAGTTGCTCCTAACTTCCACCTGGGCAAATGAGAGGAGGATCAGGCTGGGATGTTTATTATGTTTTACTACAATTGCCTTTCAATCCTTGCACTAAGTCTACATTCAGTACTATTCTCTTTGATTGATTAAGATTAAATCATGGATGTAAATTAAACATTAGCCATCAGAGCCATTTGAGGTACATGTTAAGGAATTTATGAAACTGTTTTCTGCACAGAAAACAATGTGTTAGAAATAGTGTCTTCTATCTACTACTCTAATGCGTTAGTTCTCTTCTATTGTATTTTTTCCCTGGATCTAAATACACAGTTGTTGTAACTTTTTATTGGAGGAAAAATGGTAGGGGGTGGGACGAAAGAGTGGGAAAAGGAAACAATTTTAATTAAAAAGCATCCTTCCTGCTCCTCTATCTATGAGAGGCTTGTAGACTTCCTTTCCCTTAGGGAATTAGGTTTAGAGGTGTTGCTTATACCTGTAACTCAGACATGCATAGGACCTGCACATGCATGGCCTATGCCCATGTGACTAAAACAGGTTGGCCTTTGGCAAACTGCCTACTGGGAATGGAAACAGATACAATTTAATTTCCTCATATAGACATAGGTTAAAATTGCTGAGAGCGCTAAAAGCTGTAATTCCCTTCTACAACTTTGCTCTCAAGGGTGTGAGATGAAGTTTTTGCCTCTAGCAACAAAGCCTCCCATGAAACTATGCTAGTAAGAGAAAGGAAACTAGGTAGTGCGATTTAGAGATAGCCCTGAAATTTGCATCCCACAAGTTATCCTTTTTTCTGCCTTTTTCAAAAGCCCTGACCCTTTCATACCACGCCAAGTATTTCACCTTGAGGATAATGCAGCTGTAACCCACACGTCTTTGGACACAGATGATACCCCAAAGCCTGCATCAGGTAATTCTGTGTGGAAAAGAATCCAAATCCCATTTAGTCAAATTTTTCCAGCTTTTTTTTTTTTACAAAAAGGGGAAAAATGATTTTCAGGTTTAGTTTTAATTTGTTAATAACCACACTTTCTTAATACAGAGCAAGAAATGCTAGCAGAGTTGTTTGTTTGTTTGTTTGTTTGTTTTTAATCTGACCATTTTCAAATACAGATATCTATTTTTTCTGTAATTTCCAAATTAAAAATTTTGGGAGGTACATCTGGCCTGATTTGGAATAATTTTCTATGTGGATTTCCTGTGTTTTTCCAGCAAAGTTAAAGTTATAAACCTGTGACATTTTAAGTAAGAAGTGGAGAAAAGAATCTGTTAGAAAAGTTATAATCTTCAATTACCATTTAGGAATAAATTTTCAAGTGCTAATCCCAAATACATGGAATGGAATATGAAAGGAAGATATGTGAATTGTAGGACCAAAGAGGGGGAAGGAAATATAAAGTAAGGCATAGAGAAAGTGTTTTACCTGTCTATATGGCATCAGTGACATCAGGTGTAGAACTTCAGCCTGTGAAATTACAGGGGTGTGTGTCTTTTTCATTTGGGTTTGGTTTTGGGGGTTTTTTTGGTTTTGTTTTTGGCATTTTTTTGTGAAACTACACTCTGTAAACTCCAAAACTCTCTTCCAAGCCCTTGTGCAAGTGTTTTAAAATCAGTTGGAAAGAGACACTGTAAGCCACCTCAGAGATTGTCTAGAAACATAAAGCAAGCAATGGACAAAGGAAACCCTAAAGGAAAAGTCTGCACTGAAAAAAAAAAAAAGAAAATTTAATTGTCTGTGTGATTTTTCCAGGTTGTCAGAGAAGGACAACCTTATGGCAGAAATGTTCTCACATTCTTCCAGAAACTGTTATGCTGTGATATTGCCATGTACTGTACCTCTGAACAGCACAACTGGACAAGTGTTTCTAACAGTGGGAGAAGAAAATTCGTGGAACTGAGAAGGTGACACTGCTATTTTGATGGAAGTCTTGGACATGTCATGCTATATACCAAGACTAAGACCAATTATACTACATCACTGTCAAAATAAGGGAAAAAGGGTATGGCTGTGTTAAGGTTTGTTCTTGAAATCATACAAGATGCTCAGTCTTGTGACTTTGGGAGAGAACTAAAACTTACCAAAGACTGAGATGTAAGCCAGTTTACAAGCTCATAGCTTTCATTCAGAAGGTTTATCTTCAAAGCACAAAAATATAGCTGCTCACAAGGACTGAAATAGCTAAAATGTGTCTTTTCAGCTTTGTTTCACATTGGTTGTAAATGGGTAGCCAATAACCCTTGTTACTGCTGCTAATCTGACTGCTACCTTGTAGATTTTTTGTTTCAGCTACCACCTGGTCTGGCCTCCTGTTTAATGCCCATAGTAAAATTCCACCTCATCACACTTGTACCAGTGACTCTACATGGTCTTTTGCAAACAGATGCAAGCTCATTGCAGTCACAGTTTGAGAGGTGTGCTATGTTAAACTGGGCAAATGGCTTTCAGTACAGATGCACTGCTTCCAACTGCCTTGGAGCATATCACAAACTCACATCTATCTGCAAAAATATGTGTGGCAATCACCTAAGTGCTGTATGACCAAACCTTTTCTTGTAATTGCCTTTCAGATTTAGCTGGAAAGCTTGAAATCATGGAGAACCTGCCATTCCTCTCAATACTTCGTTTCCTGAATTAATTATCTTTACTATGATTTTCTGTCTGGTTTCTCATTTGCATTTGTTTGGATTTCACTTCCAACAACTGCTCCTTGTTATGCCTTTCTTTGCTATCTGGAGGACTACTTAAGTATCTTCTATTTCCTCCCTCTGGAGGTATTTATGAACCATAATCAAGTTGCTTCTCAGTTATCTTTTTTTTTTTTATGTAAGTGAAAGAGATTGTACTCATTAGATTTGTTTGGTTTATCCAACTTTTTTTTTTATAATAAATTAGACTTGTAAACTTTCTAGGTTCTAGGGTACTGACCATCTTTTGGGAATATTTGTGCACAGTACCTAGCACAGCAAAGCCTGAATTCCAAATGGAGACCCTGTGTTTTATGACAAGTTGTTAGTATCAATTCAATAAAGCTACTGTTGAAACCTTTTTTTCCTTGGAATGTATGCCAGTGTGTGTGTCAAATTTTCTCCTTTACCTTATTTCTCTTAATCCTGCAATTTCACTGCATTATGTCTTGTGATAAAAGCCCTTCCATCACAGCCAAGCTATGATAGATTTTGGTGAATGGACTGCAAATTAACTGCAAATAAAGTCTATTAACTGATGATCATTCCAGTTTCTGACATATTCAATTCTTATCTCACTTAAATCATTCATACTTTTCCAGGTGTAAAGGTGCATTTGTTATAATTTAATCACTTTCCATCTTAGTTTTTGGAAATTAATTTCATAAAGACATTTTTCACCTGTTAAAGGGTATATTTTTAGAATATCCTTCTAGAATATCCTTCTTAAATATATGCATATATTTTTATATCTCTATATAAGCTGTTGACTGCATGAACAGGTAGTGGTTGATGTTTCAGAGCAGCACTGCGGACATGGCATTTTCTGACCTTTAGTTGGTCATTCTATAACTAGAGATAAACCTGTGAATTGTGCACCTGGGAAAACTTTCATACAGTAGGGAACAAAGAGAAAATTACAAGGGCCATACTCTCAGTGGATGTAAATTTAGTCCTTCATATCAATGGCACCATCTCTATTTACACCAGCTGAGAATTTGGAAGAAATTACTAAATGTTTGCTGGAAAGCTTTTTAAGATCTGCTCATTGCCTTTTAAAATCGCGAGACAGACTTCTGCAAAAGACTGACCCTAAATCATATGCTGCTATGATTAGAGTCTCAGGAGAGATCTGTGAAGTGAAATGAATCTGTGTATTAGCCTTGGTGCAATTTAAAGTCAAATACATTAACTGATCCAGAATTATACAGGTAAAATTTGCTTGTGTTAAGAAAAACTCTACGCTACTGTGCCCTACAGTGTAACTTCAGCATCTACTGAAACAGGAGGAGACGACTGGTAGGGAGGGAAAAACTCAAAGCATGTTTATGTTTCTAGAAATGATTGGATGCTTCTCTGTTTAGCTGTACAATCTAAGACAACAAAGAGATTAGGGTGAGGGCTTGGATCTTTCTGAAAACTCAGTCTTTTTAAGAGAACTGTTTTGTCCACACTTAAGGAATCAAAAAACATTTGTCACTATAGGTCTTCTGCTCCACCCACCCAGATATTTTGCAGGTAACAAGTAAGGAGGAGAACTCAGCTGTACATATCGGGGTATCATTCTTTTCAGAAGAGTTACATTACCAGTGTTTAAGCAGGGTCAGGCTTCTGGCAAACTACAGAGTGAAAACCAAAACAGAATATGGAAATGTTTTTAGGCTGATTTTTAAAGTTATTTTCTTAGGTTAGTCAGACCAACTATGATTAAAGACTAGAAAGAGGATAAAGGAAAATGGTCAAGATGATGTTGCAGGGAAGCATAGTTGTGCTGCTGAGAGAAAAACTTTGAGTGAATCACTGAACTGCAGAAGCAATTGAAATCTTTGGTTCAGCAAGTATACCATATACTGGCTGGTGCTTATGGTTACAGACTAATAAAATAAAACTTGCTGTGTTATTGCTTTATTTTTTCTTTGTAGAAGTTTTGTCTGAAAGGCTAATTTATACCTTTTCTTTTCTTAGGGGGTTATGCATTGCTTTGGAGTGGAAGGACATAAAATAAAAGCCACACTTTCATAAATGTTCTCTTTTAAAAGCTAGACCATGGAATAGTAATTTTTGAGATAACATCGGGAGTGTGTGTGGAACAATACAGTTGCCAGGTCATGTAGACAAGTGTGTCTTCCCTGCTCTTCAGCCTTCTGCAATTAGGTAGGCATATCTTTCTAAACCATTTTAATAAAATTTTATAGTGAATTTATTGATTGTGGCAGGAATGTAATGAATTCTGAAAGCTTAATCTGAATAAACGTGCAGGTTTAACGAATTTGTGTACTCATCCAGACTCTGAGCATTAAGAGAAACCATACAACCCTAACCGAAACATACACATTTGCTAGCAAATCTATTTTTAAAACCAGAGTTGGGTATTTGGGGGCGAGTTGCTAGTTCTGTACAGAATTCTTCAATTTTTGACTGTCTCTATGTGATTCAGTTCCTCTCCTGTTAATTAGTTGTAATGGTTAAGTTACTCTTAACTCTATTTTAAGTTACTCTTTTTTCACTACAAAACAAACATCATTTAGTAGTGCACTAAATGTAACCTTGCCCCTCTCCATCTCTTGTTCTCTCTCTCTCTCCCCTCTATTTAACATTGCTTTTTCTCTCTTTTTTATTCATTTTTCAAGCACTTTCAAGCAGATAATATCTTGGACTGTATATTTGTACAGTGCCTAATGGAACGGCCTCTGAGTTCCTCTAAAGTTTCTGTAATAAAAGTATTATTAAAATGCATTACTGTTTCCTCTAAGATGTATGGCATACAGACCTCATTTCCTTCTGCTTCCGAAGTGAACTGACCAGGAGGAATAAACATATTTGCTTCAGCCTATTTGTCTCTTCTTTATGGCACCCAAACCTTCACATGAGCACCAGAAAAAATGGAACTCTGTTTTCCCATGGCTTCATATACTCCGGTTGCACTCACTAGCATTTATAACGATGTCTGACTGATTCTTTGGGATGTTCAAACTGCCCCTCTTGTTGCTGCCAAATAAACGTTGAGCTCCCAGGCTCTTCGCAATGGCATATTCCAAACACCTTTTCCATAACGTTTCCAGGAGCTAATATCTTTGCAGTCTGTCTCCCCTTAACAAATCTGATTTCTTTTGGATTGTGGATTCCAAGAATAGCTTGAGGGGAGATGAGAGTCACAGA
This sequence comes from Mycteria americana, assembly GCF_035582795.1. NCBI lineage: Eukaryota > Metazoa > Chordata > Aves > Ciconiiformes > Ciconiidae > Mycteria > Mycteria americana. The sequence goes on along the minus strand of NC_134366.1, from coordinate 168,434,586 downwards.
GAAGATGCACAAGGAAATCATAGATATTATTCTCAGAGCACCACACTGATAACCTCACAGCCACTGACCCACTAGTTCTGACAGCTCAATGAGTGGACCTTCCACAGTTTTACCCAGACCAGAGCCTCATATTTTTTAGTTGTGAATTTTCTCTCATTGTTCATTGTTTTTAGATTGGGGTGGGGGTTCTGGAGATATTTTGGCATTTTGCTTTCAAATTGAGGTTCTGCAGCCATGCATCTATTTTGGTCCACAGCTACATACATGCTCAAATGGCAAAATTCCAATTACTTTTCTCTTTTGCAATTTCTTAAAACAAATATTTATATTCTTAAAGCCCTGCAAGGAAACAAAGTGTAAGAAAGTGTTAGAATTTGTCTGCTGCCTTCATGCTGTGTCTGTAACTAGGCTATCCCTCTGCTTCTGTTGGCTTATAAAAGGGACTGTTTGCCGTCTGTTAGCTGTGGGATCATGGTAATTTATCATTTTTAATACTACTTTCAGGTTGTACTCTTTGATTCTCAGTTAGCTTAGAATTTGTATCAATGCTTTTATTATACTCTCTGCAGAGAATTTCTACTAGTTTAAGGACCCTAGTAAGAGCTCAGTAGTTCATTGCAAAAAATTGCAGCTGAAATAGGCAGAGGCAGTAGCTAGTCAAAGCCATGCTGTGCCAAATGCATCACACTCTAGAAACTAAGTAATCCTTGGCCAGTCCTGACATTGAATACAAAAGAAATATGGATTGGAAAACTATAAACTCAAATTATAAAAACTGCGTGATTTACAGGACTCCGTTTGACCCTGTTCTAACCCCTAAACTGACAGATGATGGGAAACAAGGAAAATGTCCTCTAAATTACATACACAGGTTAACAAATGGGAAGCAATGAAGGAAGATGTGGAGATGGAAGATAATAACACTGCCTGCTTCTTCATACCAAGGGTGAATTCTGCTGTGCTGTATAATTTCTTAGCCCAAGTGTAGTTTCTTCCTGCTTGTCTAGAAGACCTGTCAATTAATGATTCAAAATGCTAAGGACACAGTAATTAATGTGTCTCTCTGATCCGCTGATTAATTATACAGCAAAAATGATCAATCAGTACTGAGTCTATGACTCTTGTTATTCTCCATTTTGTTTTCCTGAGAAAATGCCAAGGAAATGTTATCACTTTCTCATGGCTTTTCATTAACTTTTCTTTTCTGTATGAAGAGTTAGTGTTGCACAATTGCATCATCTTGAAATAGCTTTCTGGAGCTAAAGGTTATCCTTTAGAACTATCCCTAAGAAATCATTTCAGTAGACGTCTGCAGGTCTGGCTAGAAAAGTAGGCACTAAATTTCAAAAACTGGAATTTAAGATTTGTCAACTATATGAGATAGGGTGCAGCTCTAGATGATCTGGCCGTTAAATCACTCATATGAACAGAGGGCCTCCAGACTAATAGTAGATACTGAAACCAGATCTACATCATTCAAATGGATATAAAGGAAAAAAATCCCCTAAGGACATGTAAGTAGAAATGATGGTGAAATTAAAAAGAAAATAATACAAATATTTTATAGAATAAGCATTCTGTGAAATACTTCCCTACTGATTTTATTTGTAGTCTTAATTGGACTCTATTAAAATGGTGTTTGAGCCCCTAAGAAAGTAAATGAAACTTATTACTTTGAATATTTATTATTTAGGGTAGTGTTTGTTTGGTTAACAGCATTGTGGAGGCAAAGGAGAATGCCCTGAACCTTGTAGAGATATACTCAGGATCCTGACAGATCTCTTTGGCTAAATTTGCAGTGCATTGCACTGTGAGATATTGAGATTCCCTTTCTTTTTCTAAGCAAACAAGTTGGATATCAGTAGTCTGGCCCCTTAGCAGCTTCCAAGGAGATCCATAATAGGTTATTCTGAGTTTGCAGTGTTCCTGGATTTGTAGCGTGCACATTCCATTACACTCCAAGAAATACTTAGACTGGAATGATTTTAAAAATCCTATTCAAAAATTTGAAATAATTATTTTTCTTCCCAAGTAAAAAAAAAAGGTGACTGTAAAAAAGGTTTTAGTTTCCTTATATGTGATGCATAAATGTCAGTTTGCAATAGTTTCCAGGATAGCAGTTATGTATGGGAAACTTCATTGGCATAAATGAGAGAGAGCAGTATTCTTTAAAGCCCATGTACATACAAATGTCCAAGTACCAACATCTACCGATTTGACTTATTCTGTGAAAAACTGAAAACCTTCCCTCCTACGTATCGAGTATTTTAACAAAACATTCCAATACAGAAATTCGATACAATCATCTTAAGAAAAACAAAGCAAAATGAAAAATCTATGTATATTTTTAAAAATATTATTTCTATATTTAATCTTCTGGTAAGTATGCATACTACTAATACATCCTTGAGCTAACATGAATTCTTGAAGCACTTAGGTATGAAGTTTATAGGATAACTCAGTTGTGAAGGGACCTCAGGAGGTCCCTAGACCAAACTCCTTCTCAAAGAGGGTGAGTTACAGGGCCAGACCAGGTTGCTCAGGGCTCTATCCCACCAGGTCTTGAAAATCTTCAAGTATGGAGAAAACACAGCCTCCCTAGACCACCTGTTCTACTGTCCGACTGTCCTCAAGGGGAAAAATTTTCTCCTTATATCCAATCTGAACCCTTCCACCACACACCACTGTGAAGAGCCAGGCTCCATCTTCTTGGTGATCTCACCACAGTGTACTGGGGGCTGCTGCTAGGTCCCCCCAGTGCTACCTCTTCTTCAGGCTGAAGAAGCACTTGGTCCTCAGCCTCTGCTCACAGGCTGAAGTGTTCTAGCCCCAAGCATCTTGGTGGCCTCTGCTGAGCTTCTTGCAATTTATTGATGTTAGATCAAAGATTCTGGAAGTCATTTCCATTGACTTCAAAAGGGCTGCAGTTGGATCACTCACTGTGTGAATATTTTCTTTTGGGCTACTTTGCTACAGATATATTACCCTGAAGTCATTTTTCAGGGTTAGGAGTACACTTTGTACATGTTACTGTCGAAATCATGAAAGAAGGTAGGATCACAAAAGAATGGCTCAGAAATTCATGCAGACAAAACTAGTGCATTCAAAAGAGATAAAAGGTTGTTTTTGTTTGTGGTGGCATTTTTTGTACTCTTGCAATATCTTGTTCCGTATTCACAAATGCATGCAGATTTTGTACTCATCTGCTCCACATCAAGTATTTTTCTGGCTCTCCAAGTTATCTGTGTGAATCAATAGTATAATCCACAGCTTTTTGCATTGACAGCTAAAAAAAATCACACTGTTTGCACCATGCCTGCCTTCAAAAGCAAAGCCACATATTCCTTTGTGTGGAGAGAGTAATCACTGCAAAGGTAAAGTGTATGCAATTTCCAAATGCCAAATTCTGTAGAGAGAAAAATACTACTTTGCTTTATGCTTTTCAGCTGGCTGAGGCCCTCTCATATGACAGGCCATAATCAATAAATCATGTGCCAGTTGTGCTGATTCTGTATGTCAGGTCATATCTCTCCATTTCAGTTTCCAGTTTCTTAAAGAGTGTTGTGTTCTATTGTCATATCTTTCCACCTCCTCAGTGTCAATTTAAAAGCTGTTATTTTTAGGCCATAGAAATTGCAACCCACAGGCCCCCCTCTCCTCAAAAAAATATACCATTGGCCAGCTTCAAAGCAGGGGCATGGAAAGAGGCAAGAACTCGAGTCACTGTGATATACCAAGGAGGCCAAATTCTCTATGTGCACACCTTGTCCATAGTGGGCAAAGAGATCCCATGATGACAACTTGTCAAGACCGATCAGTAATAAAGATTGTAGAATTTCAAGAAAAGGTCCTTGCAGTGGAAAGATGTTTATTTCTCTCTTCCATAAGCAATTATTTACTCAATCAGGCAGCTTGACATCTCTAGTCTTGCTAAGGAAATTCCTGATTTGGCAAGCTTCATGATGCAGAGTGGTTAGACAGCCAGAGCGGGAATTCTCAGAATTATTTTATATATCAGAAATCTGGTTCTCTGGGCTGTGTGAGTCACTCCAGCCTGACCTTGCATGCAGCAGGTTGCTCCAAAATGATAAGTCAAGACCGTTCAAATCCCTCCAAGGGCCTGCATTAATCCTGGCTCCATGTCCTAACCTTTGTGTTCTTTCTTCCCTCCCTTGTCTCCAGAGTTCGCCATGTAACTTCAGGAAAAGTCTGCCTCCTCTCTCCTCATTTCCCATGGTAAAGGAGGGATGCTAGTAATTGCTTACAGCTCAGTGGTGTTTTGAGTATTGGTTAATATTTCTGTGTTTTCAAAGTCATAAAGACATACACATATAGCCACATACTGCAGTTCCAAACTATTTTAACTGGGAACTTCGAAGTTAACGACAAATTTATAAACAACAATGCTATTTTATTTTGCTGTCACATTTTTCACTGTGAATGAGCATTCAGACAGGGAAGTAACTTGAAGAAAAGCCCTTTTCTGGATCCTTCAAGGACTGTCCTTCAAACAGTGTTCTCAACTGGTGAATTACATTGACATGTTCACCTCCAGTGCTCTTATGTAACTATGATGATTCAACTTGCAGCTGACAAGTTTGGAGATTTGTGGCCATCTGGCTATTTCTTCCCTTTTTCTTTATGCTCTTTGTTTGGGTTTTGGGAGGTTGTTTTCTTTTTTTTTCCTTCTGTATTGTTTAGAGCTCACTTTACATACAGCCTGTCCGCCCCCATCTCTTCAACCTCCTCTTCTATACTGCATCAAATTCTTCTTCAAGCTCAGTTTTCCTGCCCTGGGTTTAACTACAGGCTTCCATCAGTCAAGAAATTGAGTTTTGCAGTTCCAGCAACTACCATAGTTGGCTCAGCTCTTAATGTTTGGCTCTTCTGATGTGTACTATTAAGCACAAAGAAATGGTACATTTATTTTTTGAATGGTTATAAACAAGAGGCTATTTTTGTCCTATTTTTGATTCTTGAAATCTGTTCCTTTAGGGCAGATAAGATTCTTTTTAATGTCACAAAGCAATGTTAGAGTATCTGTGGTCACAGTAAAGGAATTTTTCTCTTATTTTACCAAAGTTTATTTTCTTTTTTTTTTTTTTAAATGAAATAAAATAAAATGGCCACAGTAGATTGGGAAAAGGAGGTTAGTGTAATGTGGAAATTCCTGACAGAAGTGTTTCCCTGTCTTCCAGAAACATTATTTTACGTGCCTACACAATATAAAGAACTTGTGGAGGTGTGAACATGTTTCTTGGCATAAGATGTCAAACTCATCTTCCCTAAATCAAGGGAATTTACCTAAGCATTGAAATATACTGCCTTTTGAGTTAACTTAGGAAATCCAAGACCACTGCATGGTCCTGGCCAATGTGACACTGGATTTAGAGCAGATCCACATTATTCCTGAGCAGAAGCTGGTGGTCACGTGAGATATCCCTAAAACACAAAAGTGGCACCAAATGCCACTAAGGGGACATAAATTTCTCCCCATCACCTTCCCGTACATGTTTCTTTATGTAGGTTTGCCATTGTGACTCCCATTATACTTGAGGGAGATCTAGAAGTTTAGTCAATACAGCAATTGCAACTTAGGATGAGATCCCGTGGATGAAAAAGATAAATTTCAGGACGACCCTCAGTTTCATTGTCTCTGCTGGCCAGGGCGCTATTCACTCTAAAGGGAATTACTGTAACTTTTTTCTCATGGAAGTACCTAAACTGTGAACTTTGAAATTTAATCATATGACTCCCACCTGGACTGAGGCTACAGTTGGTGAGAACTTCCCAAACATATGTGAAGTGCGACTGTTGATAGGCATTGTTCAGGGAAAAGAAAAGATCAATAAGTTGTTGGGCAAGGAAATGAAGGAAAAGGGGTTTTCAATGAAAATTCTTACCACTTCTTATGGTCTTTGTTTTGTTTCTTTTGACATTCCTACATTTTCTGCCTTATCCTGCTTTCTTGCTCAGCTGATGATCAAAACTAAGCCACAGAACAGGACCATTCTGCACTACCTTGCAATATGTACTTCTTCAGTCCTTCACAGATGATTTAGCAGTGCAGGAGTTCCCCACCTACTTGAGGCTGCTGCTGTGTTTTATGGTGTAAAAGACCTCAAACTGAAGAATGTTCGCTTTAAGCTCTTATTAGCTGTAAGGGTGGAAAGAAGGGGCTTCATTCAGCTGAGAATAATTTCCTGTGCCTACCTTTGACAGGTCTCTGTCTTTTTCTTTTTCTTTTTTTTTTTTCCTAAAAATATTCAGGAAAATCTCCATACCACAGGTATATGCTCATTGTGTAAATCATTTTACTGTTAAAGCTATTACTTACTCTCTTCAGCACAAAAACTAACCAAACAATTGAAAAAAAAACTTTTTTTGTTTAGTTGCTAACAGTAAAAAGCAAAATACATTAAGTGCTGAATCCTCTTCCTCATAAAAATATCTTTCCATATGATGAAATATCTTTCATCATATTCATATATGATGAATATCTTTCCTGCTTAGGGACATGGTGTAGTGGTGGTCTTGGTAGTGTTAGGTTTACGGTTGGACTCGATGATCTTAAAGGTCTTTTCCAACCTATACGATTCTGTGATTCTGTGATGAGCACCCTGGAGCTCTAAGGATTAAAAATGCAGACTGAGTGACCTGAAACTCTTTTAATTATAGCTGAAGAGCTGCAGGCAGGCATAAACAACTTCAAGCCAAACACAGTAATTTATAACATTAAGTTTACATGTATGAAATACAAAGTTTTTTTTCTTTTTTTTCCTAGCAGAGATACCCAAATACTTCACATATTATGTTGCATGGAAGAAAAATGATTTCTGTCTTATTTACCACTTTTAGATTTAAAAAGATAGGGCTACATCTTGCCATTGTGGTATGCATGTGAAGTACGTAACAGTCCTCAGAGTAGAACACAATATTGAATTAATGTGATACAGGCAATAAGATTATTCCTGCCGAGGCAGCAGACAGGAGAACCGAAATTTTTAGGACACTATCAGTTCACCTGACAGGAAAGCTATGATTTTGCTAGCAGTGGTCACTGTGTGGCTTCCTCTGTAAAGCCCAGACTCATCTGAAGGCAATGCTACTTACAACAAAAAAAAGCTAGTGACCAGAATTGGTGAAAAAATTTCTGATGGCATTGTTTTCTACCAGAAGATTTGAATCGTACTGTTATGATGTAATAATTTAAAATATGATAAATTACTGAAAAGTGTTGCTAGAAGTTAAAAGAATAAAGGCAATATGCTATGTTATAACATGAAAAGTTAAAACTATTACTTTAATCTAGAATTTGAAACTTACCAAAGGACAATTTTGTATAGTGTTTGAGATGAAGCAGTCAGAATTATAAAATAAAAATAAAATATCGCAGCATAAATTCCTCACTGGAAGTGTTCAAGGCCAGGTTGGATGGGTCTTTGAGCAACCTGATCTAGTAGAAGGTATCCCTGCCCATAGCAGAGGGGTTGGAACTACATGTTCTCTCAGGTCCTTTCCAACCCAAACCATTCTATGAAATGTTTTAAATATGAGAGCTCACTCTTTAATGAGAATCATATTCTTAAGTAACTGAAAGGTGTTAAAGGCCATGATTCAGCTGAAACAATAGAGGGCAAATTTTGTTTTCAGGGACTTTTCATTACCTCTCTGTTTTGAGGATCCAGCAGGTGATTCTTTAAGGGGAAGGATTTTTAGAAAACTTGTGCTTAGTCATTCCAGAACATATGGCGCATTCTGTGAGTTCTTCTTTGACTTCTTCTCCATCTTGTCCAAATAACTAGATGCGTTTGAAGTATAGACCCACACATTTCGGGAAACATGATACATTTCTAACATTAGTTCCTCAGAGTGATTTGGGACAGTGCAATGTCTTACAGTAGATAGACTGTCTACATTAGGTCTGGCCTTTAATTGTGATATAATTAACTTCAGTTTACTTTTTTTTTTCTTTCTTCTGTGAGCTTCTATGACATAAAAATGAATCAGTAACCTCCCTCACATTTCTATTAATCCTGTAAACATAAGGCTGTAGAATTTCTCTTTTCAGAGAATAAATAAGAGGACTTTGTCACTGATAAACATTACATTGTAAATATTTTTTGCCATTCACATGGCCTGAAAACAACGTAATCTGAGATCACTATAATGTTCCAGAGTTGCAAAATATTCTTTGTGAAATGTCCTCTTCATATTTTCTTTTTCACTAGCACAAATCAAAACTTTACCATGGAGGACATTTTATTGTACTATATTTAAAACTACTATAAGAAAGAGATCTCATTTGCCCATGCAAATGACCAAACCATAAACAGATCTATGTCCCATTAATATTTCTGAAATGGCAAAAGAATAAAACAACATTAAATATAACTGGCATTAGAACTGAAAATGAAGGAAAAATGTTTTAATTAGCGAGTATGTAGCAGCTCAAAGATATTTAAAAAAATAAAAATAGAATTTAACACCACAGTGGCTAGATTTTAGACAGCAAGCTCCTAGACAGTAATTCAGAGCTCTCTGAAGAACCTCTGGCGTCTGTGTAGGGAAAAGCAAAATACCTCTCAGTGTCTGTTCAGAAATATCTTTATTCTGAGAGAGGAGATACCACAAGCCAGCCAATGGGAGACATAGCCAAATGACTGGGTCTGAAAGCATAAACTTTCTGGAACTTACACACCTGAAACAAAAACCTACTCTAATATCTGCAGCACAACCCCCCTAGGTATATATCAACAACTCCTCCAAAGGACTGAGAAAGTTTCATACTTCTCAGCAGTACCATTGTTCAACTTGATGTCATAGGCTATCTTGACTTTTCCTCTCAAGCTCTGTCCTCCCTGTTTCCCTGGACCTAGGTAAGTAAGTGTTATCACATTAGCAGGACTCACTTCAATATCTTTATTTTTCTTTTTTTACTTGCAGGATAGCACATGGAAAAATGCTAACATAAAGCAACCTGAAAAGTAAACAGGGCAGTGCAATCTTCCAGCATCCAAAGACAATGAAATTTGATTCTCGTTCTATACGATTGCAATATGCCATATTTCACACTTGCAACTTCGGTTACTTAAAGACATCCTAAAACATTATTCATCTTCCAGGCTGAGCACTAGAAATGTCTGCTCAGCATTATTCTCACCAGGGAAAGCTATACAGCTAGACAGGACAGCTTATTTACAGACAACCTGGTTTTTTTTTTTTTTTAATAAGTTCCCCATCTTACTTATTCTAACTGTGTTGGAATAATCTAATAACTGCTATCATTTTAAGTGTTTAATTTCAATTTGTAGCTCAAAATGTTCTCTGATTTAAGCATTGTCAGCAAAAGGCTGACATGTATTTACACTGCCTGCAACGCTGAGCCTACAACCTTGATGTTGATATATTTCCCCAATAAGTAGACTTGCCTTCAGTGAGCAATTTGGTCTTACCGCTTAGTCCAGTACCTCTTATTTTCTATGCTATTTCTAATTGTGCTGGGTGCCTGTAGTGTGGATTGTGTATAACATAGCCTGGCAACATACACTGAATAGTAATAGCCTCTGAGCCTGCCTCGCAAGATAGGCTGCTGTAAGAAAAGCTTGTGGGGTCAGTAGAAAACTGAGTAAGAAAGAACCTGATTCTGATGTTTAGAGGTTAGATGGAAAATTTGGGACAGGGCAGGGCAGGTTTCCAGTCAGGTATGTGTCTAAGTCCCATTAGAACTTAAGTGCCTTGTTGAATCCAAACCTTAATTAGAAACTGTCCTTACCAAATGTCAAAATGTTCCTTTTCCCCTCATAAAACATTAACAACCACTAGACATGGAGAAAATGGGCACCATAATTCCCCTCTGTCAAAGTATCAGGACTCCAGTCCACGTGGTTTCCCCTGTACTAGCATGCAGGGGGACTTGCATACAGAGCTCACACAAGGTAAATACAGTGTCTGCTTTTTTTTTTTTTTTTAATAATGCTGAACACCACTTCTGGGTCACAGTGAGAAGTCTAAAATACTAGAAAAGGAAATGGTATTACATGCACCAAACACAATAAAAATAACTAGTTCCCATGAGGCTCTCTCTGAACCTTATGAATTGCTTGTGGAAATAATATTAAGCACCTCTACCTCTGTAAACATGGCCTTATGTTATAAGCAATTTTCCTGTAATAACAATGTCAAGAAAAAACACTGTGATTTCATAAAATAGCTTTTCTGCTATTAATGGGTTATCCTTTTTTTTAAACATTATAGCCCTGAAGGCATAAGGAGAAGGAGAAGGATTCAAAAGGGCAAAGTTGCTCAAGGACTTCACTCCATGCATTAGACCCTCAGCTGGTGTAAATTGAAACAGCTCCTTTGAAATTATTTACACTGGCTAATTATCTGGCGCATATGGTTAATATTTTTAAGACCACCCAATAATGTAGGTTAACTCACCACCATTCTCACTGACTCTAGCAGGAGCTGTAGCTGGTTGCAGCTCCAAACAATAAAGCTTTTAAAATAGCTTCATATTGAATACTAAAGTGCAGGAACAATGAAAATTAGTGAATACTTTTTTGAAAACTTGACCCATTTGATTCAGTGACAACCTCCAGAGATGATTGCTATGTAATGCAAAAGACAGTTTTGCCCATAGGATGAATAACATATTAAAATGTTTTAACCATCTTAAATGTGACAAAAAGAACAATCAAGAGAAAGCTGTCCTTTACAGTGAGGTAGCACTATTCCCCCTGTCTCCTTTGAATTAGGGAAAGAGGAAGCTTTTAAAGCATCTATAATCTAAGGTCTCTTAAATATAGACCTGAACACCTTTTTTTCAGAGCATAAATTTTTCACTAACAATGGCGTTATAGAGATCTTAAAACTGCTTTGATAATTTGACCTTAATTCACTGAATAATTTCAACCAGGGGTAGGGAGAGAACAAAAACACAGTTCCCAGCTGAATTCGCAAAAGAACTGGAGCAGAGATTGTTTCTCTTTTATCTGGTGACGAAATGAGGCTGACCAGCCTGTGAGGGACCAGTCCTAGTTCTCTGTAAATGGTTTGGAGCTCTTCTCCCATTACCCCTAAGGAGAGTCCTCCAACCACTCTGCTTTTGTTTATGTTTCCAGTGCTGCTGCTTGAAGCTGTGCTCCTTTGCATGAAATGCTAACTGAAAAAGGGATTGGGATCAAGGCAGTTTGTCCCTCAGGATGGTGTCTTGACCACCAACATAAACTGCAGAATGAACAGTAAAATAGACATACAAAGCAGAACAGCTCTGCCAGGAAAGACTGAGAGGCACCTTCCTTAAACATCTCCAGCTTATGGGTTAGGGGTCTACTGGGGACAGCACTATTCAAGTCCTCTGTCTGAACCTACAGAAGTCTTTGAAACTAGCTTTCCTGTGTCCTCATAAAACCTTCTGAAGTGTCTGAGTGTCCCTCAGTCTCTCCTAATGATTCTGTCCCATTTGCCATGAAATATTTAAATCTTAATTGAGTCAGAAACTTATGCAACAGCTTCATCATCACTTGAGATCATGAGGTTGACTTCCCTCCCAGAACAAATGAGTGGAGAACTGGATTTCTCACTTTCTTAAAAAAGTGTCTTAAGAAGAACATCATGGACCACCCCTAGCACATTACAGAGTCAACTTTTTCTTCTGATTTTTACTACTAATGTTAATCTATGAACTACTTCACTTTCAGCTGTACAAAATATTTTCCCTCATTCAAATATTCCAGATTTGGCAGGAAAACACATATTCATGCATGCACACATGCCCTTTGGTTTTGGATGGCATTAACTTGTTTGTTTGTTTGTTTTTGGCTCAGCACTGAAATGATAGAGTGATTTATTCACTATCCCACTGAAATTAGCCTTTTCAAATTGAGACATAATTAAAACAAAAAGTTTTATTTAATATAACTTAATGTCTTTGGCCTTTTTTTGACCTTTGATTATTCAAGATGTGCTCAACAGATGAATGTCTGGCTCCTTTGAGAGGCACTTAAAACCTGAGATTGAAAACCAGAGCTGGCTTTGACTCTCCTCAGGCAAAAGGACACTTTCAGTCATTTGTGCAGGAAACAGTCCTTTGCCTGGCTGGTCCTCAGGCTGTGAACTCCAGCAGGATCCTGGGCCAGTCACAAACATCACTACTTCCATTCCTAGCTGAAAAAGCACAACTTGCCATCTTTGACAAGCACATAGACCAGAGGGCACCTTAAAACAACAATTAAGAAAAAAAAAGAAAAGGGAAAAGAAAGGAAAAAAAAAAAAAAAAGAAAAAAAAATCTGACTGAAAGAAGAGACTAGATAAACATTTTTCCCCCGGGAGTAGATTAGAGCGGAATGAACTCCACGTAGCAGATGTTTGTTGTGGCACTTAATGTACTACGGGAAGGTGCTCAGATGCCTGTGCCTTTGCAGAGCAATTCGAAAATGTTTCTTGGCGTGCTTGGAGACTTAATGTTATTAAAAAGTCAAAGCTATCAGATGCAACAAACCAGCCTGGTCTGATTTTTGGCAACTTGTTATTTCATATGGTGCAAATAATCATAAAATCAAATGGCATCTACTTACAATTTTATAGTAATTGCTTCTATAGCACTTGCCAGTTTTTCCATAGTAACTTCATGTATAATTAGTACGTAATCTTCAGGCATAAATAACTCTCTAATTAGTCTGTAATCTGTAATTATAATGTACTTACAGACTAGTTATTTGCTTATTTGGAATCTCTAAAATAAAATACATTCCTGATAAAACATTGAAGGACAATTATGTAGATTTTGTGTTTGGAGATCATTCTTAGAGCTGTCAGAGAAAGAAAACAAGATGTAATACAGTTATTGAAATTAGAAAGTGTTCATTAGTTACTACATGTTTATGACAATGGATGATAAAAGAGGAGATGCAGATTAAGAAAAAAAATCAACAGAAAGGTTTACTGAAATCATATAAAAGTAAACAGGCACTTTTCAATTTCCTGTGAATCCAGATAACAAGGAGCTCTGGGATGAGAAACAGCAAGCAAGAGTATCGAGACAATGTTTTGTTTCAGCTGTTTCTTTTAGGGCCTGGCTTTGCATTTCCTTTCCTTTTCCTCCCCCTTCCCCTTCCTTTTCCCATTCCATTCCCTTCCATTCTCTTCCTTTCTTTTACTTTCTCTTCTCCTTCCCTCCTTTTCCTTTTCCTTTTCCTTTTCCTTTTCCTTTTCCTTTTCCTTTTCCTTTTCCTTTTCCTTTTCCTTTTCCTTTCCCTTTCCCTTTCCCTTTCCCTTTCCCTTTCCCTTTCCCTTTCTCTTTTTTCCTTTTTTCCTTTCCCTTTCACTTTCCCTTTCACTTTCCCTTTTCCCTTTTCCTTTTTCCCTTTTCCCTTTTCCCTTTTTCAATGAATCACAGAAACAAAAAGAATAATGTCCTTTAATAATCACATAAACATCTCACTGGCAAGAAATGCATGAGCTACTGGATCTCAGGAGAAGAAAGCCTTAGATGAAAGGATTTACTCAAAAATTACATATCTCAGATGACAGTAAATCTTGGATAAGTGAGTTGGTACATGACATTGCAGGAGGAGTTTTGTGACAGCTTTAAAACTGTGATATTAAGGTAGTTCTAAAACACATTCAATTCCCTAAGATGTTTTTCTTTTTTTTTTTAGAACTTTTCTGAGGTACGTGGAGAGTATGCAATGTGAATAATACTACCCTTTAGCATGTTGCTTAACACATTTGCCTATATTTCTGCAATGATGCAGTGATGAATATTGGTAAATCAGAACCTTTATGACTTTTAGTGTTAGGATCTAATTACCACACTGATACAGAGAGGAAAATACCATTGTTCTCTATCCAGTGAAAACCCACTGCAAGAGATGCTATTTGACCTGGAATTGGTCCATGTTGTGAAACTTGTGACATTTCAACATTTCTTTAACATCAGCTGACTGATTTGCCAGATTATTTTCCTTCCTTCTCACAAGAAATGCAACAGATAGAACAAGAAGAAAGATAAAATGAGTAGGGTGGATAAAATAATTCCCTTAAGGTTAAATAGAAAAATCAGAAATAAAACCAGAGCTGGAATACAGGTTGAAAGCTAATGAATAATTCTTCATATCAAATTAACTCCAGAATCTGATGTGCCTGTGAATGGGTGTTATGGGTTAGGTTCAAGCTCCCCAGGGAGGTGAAAGGATTTCTTGGTAGGGAGAATTTCACAACTAGAGCTAGGTTCTATGCTAGAAGATCCAGACAATTGACAAGTTTAAAGAGGAACATGAAATAAAACAGCTCTGGAATTGGAATTGGAATCACTGTGAAAAAATTTCTTACCTTTTTCCTTATTTCACAGAATCACAGAATAGCTGAGGTTGGAAGCCACCTCTGGAGATCATGTAGTGTAACTCCTATGCCCAAAGCAGGATCTGCTAGTACAGGTTGCTCAGAGCAACATCTACTTTTTTAATATCTCAAGGATAAAGACTCCATAGCCTCTTTGGGCAACCTGTGCTAGTGTTTGATCACCCTCGCAGTAAAAGGTTTTTCTTACATTTAAATGGAATTTCCTTTATTTCAATTTGTGTCCATTGCCTCTTGTCCTGTCATTGGGCACCACTGAGAAGAGTATGGTCCTTCTTGTTTCCCTTCACTCCCCTCACCAGATTCAACTCCAGGTGAGCTTTGGCTTTCCTAATCCCATCCCTAGGTTCTTGGATAGTCTCTCTATTTTGCTCTTGGGTAATAGCCTGTTTCCACCTCTTGCATGCTTCTATCTTGTGTTCAAATTTTGCTGGGAGAAACTTACTCATCCATGCAGGCTTCCTGCCACATTTGCTTGATTTTCTGCTTGTCAGGATGGTCCAACCTTGAGCTTGGAGGAGGTGATCCTTGAAAATCAACCAGCTCTCCTGACCCTGCTTCTCTTCAGGGCTATTTCCGATGGGATTCTTCCAAGCAGATCTCTACAGCAGCCAAAGTCTGCTTTCCTGAAAGCCAGGGTTATGGTCCCATTTTTTTAACAAGCTTCCTCCTCTCCAAATCCTGAATTCAGCCATCTCATGATGACTGTTTGCAAGTATGATGTCCATTGGTGTGTCACCCTTCATCAGCTCCTCGATCATCTGTGTGAGGAAATTTTCATCAAGGCACTCCAGGAAACTTCCTGGATTCATTGTGTTCTCCTATATTGATCTATGAACAGATATTGAGGTGGTTAAAGTCCCCAGTGAGGACCAAGGCCTGTACATGTGAGGCTTCTTCCAGTCATCTGAAAGATTAAATTGATGCAATGCAATACAAAAGCAGATCAACAACATACTAGACTGTACTATGTATCCTACTGGCATGAGATATGAAACAATTGAGAACTTTTTAACTTAAAAATCTTACTTTAAAAAAAAGAATTTATTTGGAAAATTGCTAGTTATTATAATTGTTATAATTGCATTTGATCCCAAAATGAGACAAAAATTCAGAATTTCAGTTCTGATCTTGTCGTTGCATATTTATATGGCTGAAGAATTTTGGTTTGAACATGCTATTTTATACTGTAGTATAAACTCATGAATAAAGAAAGAACAACATTTTGATAATAATGAAAGTATGTTCTATATTGTGGGTGGTGATAGAAGAATTCAACAAGAAACATGTTTATTTCTTTCATTCAATATTATTAAAGAAACAGATATGCTTACATAAATGGTTTGGATTTTATTAAATATCAACTTTAAAAAAAAAGTAATTAATTTCCTTTTGAAAAGAAAAGGTCCATTCGTATTCAGTAACAATTGTGTAGAAGTTTAATTACTGGTGACCAACACTGTCATTGTATTTACTCATAGTGGTCAGATAATTTTGCCCCATTGACTGAAAAATATAGTTAAGATAAGGAAGGGAAAACAGAAGACAAGCAATTTTATGTTTTTGTGCGGTACTCACAGCCTGCATAAATGAATGTGGTATGAATGTCAAATAGAGGATGATTGTACTCCCTCATGAAGCTGCACACATGCATTTATTCCACACTGTTATAGTGCATGGCATACACTAGAATTGTGTAACTCGTGAAGAAGACATAGTCAAATCAGCTGTTCTTTGTGTCTGCCCTCAAATTCTTCTTTCAAAAACACTCCTGCATGTAACACTGTAATCTGTGTTTCCAGTCTTTCAAAGAACTAAGAGCTAGAAAAAATAAATGCTAAGAGGCCAAAATACCATTCAGGGGGAATTCTTCCCTGGAAAAAAGAGGGGTAAAAAAAAAAAAATCATCTTAACATTTGCCTGAAACATCCTCTTAAGACTTCAGGTAGAAACTTCCTTAGGATCCAACACTAAAGCTCTTTGTTCTCCATCTTTGCAGAGCTAACACAGAGGCACATTATCTATAGATTTCAGAATCTCCAAAACAGGCAGCCTTGAAACAAGGAGTGTTGAAAGGTCCAATTTCTTTGCTACATGCATCACTTGTGCAGATGAATGCAGTTAAAATGCAATTAAATAATCAACTAGGCCTTTTTAATTTCTAGAGGGTGAGAGATTTACGTTCCAGGGCAGCGTTACACTGATTTTCACACCTCAAGTCATCAGAAAAGCCTTAACAAAATTCCTTAATGATGAAAATGCTTCCCAGGCTTACCAGAGCTGGGCTACTCAACAACTAGAAATAAAAAAATGTTAAGGATATGGATGAGGAGGAGGTAAGCAAGAGCTTCTTCAAGTTAGGATGTCCAAATAGCGCATGAACCAACCATGAAATGTCACACAGATTGCCAATTATGTTTATGTTTTATAATTAGTTTATCAACATATTAAACATGGAGTGGACAAGAATGAGAGATCAGTCTTCCTCACTCTTAGATGAGTTTTGTACAAACTAGGCTTTAGAGTTCTACGTCTAAGTCCATGAAACTTTGCATGAATGTGGCTTTGCTACGTTCCAGCTTGAACAAGAGGCTTGGAGGGGATACTGGTCTCAGTTTATCTTAAATTACCACTCTGAAAATTGCTGAAGGAGTTCAGGTATCCATGAATCTGGAGATCATGGGACAGGGCAGTTGTCTTGGTACTTATTCCAACTCATGAGGCACAATCTTCAGTAAGGGTCTCACAAAGAGAAGCCATAACAAGCCCAAGAGGTCTGAAATCTTGCTTTCATTGTGCTGTCTGGACTGCTTTTCTGTGCTTTCCCTTGAACGTTCTTCTGTGGCAGGGCAAATAGATAAGGCTACAGAAATTAAAAGTTTTGCTGGATAGGCAGGATCACTTTTAGGGATTGGATATAAATCCAAAGCTGCCAGAGTATTTAATTTTTCAGGCTCCTTGGATTAACATTCATCGTACCATCAGTCATTTAGTCCACAACTAAGGTTTGCCTTCCAGACACGTATCTTTCATTTCTAGAAGTTAGGATCTCGTTTGTTATTAAAAACAGTAGCTGTCATCCTTTCCAAAAGAAAAAAAAAAAAAAACAGAGTATAATGAACGACACGTGATAATACAAAAAAGAAGGGAGGGGAAAAAAAAGAGTCAAGAATAAGCTTTCGTATATCATTTGTATGAAGAAAAAAAATTTCAAAATTCACACCGCTGAGTTAAAAGGCTGCCAGGTCACGTAAACCTCCAACATCTTAGATCAGTGCTGCAAACGAATCACAGTAGACTAGCAGGCTGCTATTTGCTCCATCCTTAAATGTTATTTAAAGCTGCCTACGACCAGAGCTCCAACTCTCAGAGATTTAAAAGAAGGAGCATGAAACACCTGTTCATTCTTCCATTTCAAGAAACACATTTCAGATGATCCATGCTTTCATTTAAAGTTGAAAGCCCCAGAATAAATACGCCTTGTAGGCTAACCAAAAGTTAATTTGCTATCAGTTGCCAAGGCAGCCAATGCTCCCAGTTCTAGCAAAATGCTGGGCAGAAACTAGCAAAAAAAAGAGGAAGTAGGACTGGGATTCATGAATAGCATTGCCTCAGAAAAAAGAACCATTTCTAAACAGACCCTGGTACTAATCCATCAATAAGGAATGGAGGAGTTCTAAAAACATCTTGGAATTACATTTATATGCAATTGTGTGGAACAAATCTAATTATATTCACAATTATAACACTTATTTTTAGCAGTAACAAACTGCTAAAATGCATAATGTAAACCACAGTACAAGGAGTGACAAATGAATTCAAAGACTACAGGAAAAAAATCTTTATCTGAAGTTAAAAAAGCAGAGAAGGAAGAAAATTACGAATTTCAAAACATTGTTTGGAGGGAGGTTCTTTTTCTTTGTTTTGGGTGGCTTTTTTGCCCCCTTTTTTTTTTTCTTTTGATCACCAGGATTCTGAATTATTTTTCTCAGTAAGAGCAAAATTTCGCTACAACATGGAGGGGTTATATCACTGAAGGATACCACACAGTTGGATGAGAAAATGAGACCACAAGAAAAAGAGCAAGATCTGTCCAGTCACTGGTCAGGAGCAGATATCCAGGAGGCATCACAAAAGGGGGTTGACGCAGGCTTTGTCATGCTTGAACGACACATGCTGCTTTGTCACAAAGCATGGGATTTATCGTCTCACCTAAAAGCAGATCTAAACTAGTGCTGTTGACTTTGTACTTAAGGGATGGAAATAGGTAGGTCCAAAAGCATCATGCCTACCTTAGGTACCTGCTAAAGGATGCAATTATTATTTTCAAAATATTTCTGTAGCTTCATTAACTATAGAGGGAGCCTATGGAATTTGCTTACACCGAAAGCCTAAATTTTAAGCAGCTATGATTAACTGAGTAAAATCTCACCCTTTGTCTGCACTGAGGAACCAATCTATTGAGAACTGAAGTTTCAGAACAATGTGAGGCAAAGTAGCTGGCTGAACTATTTCAGCTATAGGTCAGTTGGTGATGTCCTTCCACAGCCACGTTTAAGCAGTCACGTTGTGCTAATATTACTTACTACTCAGTACCTTCTACAGCAAACAATGATATCTGTAATATTTTGGAAGGCTCTTAGGAAAGTCACAGGGGAGAAAGAATGGATTTATTTTATGATCTCCATAACATGGAAAGTCCTGTTTTATGAAAAGTCTTTATGCCCTGTCCAACCATTCTAAATGCTTGTGTACTGAGGGGAATGGGGGGAATTCCTGCTTGCCACAGCAAACTTAGCCTTTTCATATCCTGACAGCCAATATATACCTCAATGAAAATCCAAAAACACAGGGAATTATCCCTGCCAAAAACTCTGAATCCAGGCATTCTTGCATCTATTGCAGAAAGCCATTTAAACTTGACAGGGCACCTGCAGCACATCAGCCAAACATGGTTTACAATTAGTTGTTGATTTCCATGGTGGTTTCTCAGGCTCTTAAGTCCATAAACCCCATCATGAATGTGTTACCTAAGAAAACCTCTGAGTCCCAAAGTAACCGCACACGCTGTGGCTGCTGGCAGTCCCTGAATGTGAGCGGACAATCTGTATGTATGGTACTCTCTAGGTCACTTCCAAAGTACAACTGAGAAACAGATGTTCCTGCTGGCAACATTATGAAAATCCCCAGCAGTCAAGTGAGCGGCACCTTTGCCTGAATTCACTGAGATAAGAAGTCCACACTGAGAAAGCAAAGCCTCCTGCCACAGTTACCATAACACCTGACGTGATGTCACGCCTACAAAAATGAGCTTATCCAACAGTACAGAGCAGGACCAGAGACATATGCACAAGTGTAATGAATTAAAATATCTTTGAAAGAAGAGGTATTTTAACTTTTGTCTACAGAGGCTATTCAGTCCTGGAAAAACTTCCTCATTTCCCCCTTCCTGTTTGATTCACATAGAAAATGGCATTTCTGACAAAGACACAGGGAGACTGGTTGAAAAGAACATCAAGAATCTGCTCCACAGTGGTTCTTTTGATATGTAAGTTTGCACAAGTAAATAAGCACTTTGTGACACTTCTGAGACAGTACTTGAACCACTGAGAAAAATAGAGTAGACGTAGCTTATTATTCAGTGTAAATAAAGGTAGCACATCCTGAATCTGTACAAGCCTCTTTCAGACTAATAAAATGCTTGCAGTAGAACAGATAGTAATGAAAAAGAGATGGGATGTTGCATGGGTGACTGAATTGTGGCTCATGAGCATTTTGTATATAGCTCCTGACCAGGACAAGATGTCGTGACCAGTTGGCAGTAATAGCAGGAGGCCTTGTGGGTAAAAATGAGGAGGTCATCTAGATGAAGGCT
Organism: Mycteria americana; assembly: GCF_035582795.1. Taxonomy (NCBI): domain Eukaryota; kingdom Metazoa; phylum Chordata; class Aves; order Ciconiiformes; family Ciconiidae; genus Mycteria; species Mycteria americana. Next base: position 168,414,346 of record NC_134366.1, on the reverse strand, counting down.
GTTGAAGGCAAAAGGAGTTGAAAACCCTGGCAACTGATGGCCTGTTCAGCTTCACAAGAGAACAGTGAGATTATCTACTTCCTCTAAGCCAATGTCACCCTCTCTTTAGTGGAGTGAAATGTATCATGGGTCTTATAAAGATCTTGGTATGCAACTCTGTTTCTGGCATGATGGCTACCAACAACATAGAGTATGGACTCACAATGTGCTTGAAGTGATCCTGCAATACGAAGTCAGCACTGCTGAAGATATGTCTGAGTCTTATGCCAGTTCTCCAGACAGTTTAAGTCTATGAAGTTGAAGCAGCAGCTGAATTTATAAAATAAAACTGAATGTAAAGCACCAAAATAGTAATTGGGAAGTAAAAACGAGGTGGTTACTGAACATATTTTACACAGATTCTACTCCATTTCAAATGTTACAGCTTCTAAAGATCTATAATTGAGCAATTATGAAATAGAGAAAAGAATGATCATTTGTGTGTGAGTGTTACAGAACAATGATAGACCATTAATTGAAACACTAATTACCTTTCATAAGTGTTTTACGAGGCAGACAGCTTCTAACATAGTGCTAGAAGCAACACTCAGGGCATTATTTCCATCAAAGCTTTTCGGTTGAATTGCACTATTGTTTATAGCTACTCTATCTACCCTCAATTTTAGATACTTGTTTCCATGGAGCAACCTCTCATTTTTATCTTGCATTTACTTCTTCACAATGCAGAAACTGTTTCATGCCTCCGCTATTCACATTGTTTAGAATTTTACTCTGACTGTAGTGTCATTATGAATATGTGCCCTTTAGTTGGACTGGAAGAAGCTAGCCTAGCTGAGCCTACTCACATAAGCATACCTACCAAAAAGAGTAAGCCTACTCTCATGAATAAGTGTTTGCCAGTATTCCCTGTGGAGATTTTAGGATTGGTCCAATGAAGGCAAGAGGATCTCTGAAGGTAATTACTGATATTTAATGAGAGTAAGGATAGGAGACTCAAGACACTGGAATTAAATGTCTCCCTTGCAGATGAAGAAAATGTATGAATATGATTAATATTGTTTATAAAAGCAACTTCATTATAAAAAAGAATTACTTTGAGATTTCAAAGATTACTTTTAACTGTGTAGACTTACTTATTGATAGAAATGAATGCTACATGCTCATTATAAATGAATTTACACTTCTAATTTATGAATTATCTCTTCTCTTTGTCTCTGCTAACTTCTCTAACATTGCTCTCTTTGAGATTAGGAAATTTGGCAAGTGGTAATCTTGGCATCTGACTTACTGTTACCTTTTTTTGGTGGTCTTTGTCCCAAGGCTTTCAATGTTGAATGCAGGTTTGGCTCATATGAAATCTGTTTCTTGGAAACAAAGATGGACAGATGTTTTAGACCTCTTATTTGCATATGAGGTCTTCTGTGCATATGTATGCAAATTAGTATGTTTACGTGCATATGTTTGATAGTGTGACTATTATGAAGTTCTAGCATTGTATGAATTTAAATTTTCTTTATTCTTAACAGTTACTTGCTATTTTGAATAATCATATAAAAATGTCACTTATGATTGTATTTTACTCTGCTGACATTAGGAACTACAAATCTGGTGGACCTGATTTGGGAAGCTCTGTGTCTTAAGGACTGATCCAAGAAACGTAGCCATTTTACAGAGCAATAGTCATCATAAATTGGTCGTTGATAAATATCCAATATCACACACAGGATAAATACTTAGTCTCATGGATAGGAAGTGACTGAGGAACTAGCTAGGGGATTAATTTATGCTCACCACAGTGTTCTTTAAGTGGCGGTTGCATACACACCTCTTAAAACGGATGCATTGTTCTGGAGTTAAAAATGAAGAAGGCTTTACGTCAAGAATACTTGGCAGTAAGGTAGTCCTGGGGAAGGCCCTAACATGGCCTATCATGGTGCTGGGAGCAACACTGTTATCGTGTTTACCCATACACCACTTTTAAGAGAACAGTGAGATAAGGATGCTGCCATAATTTGCTTTGATTGAGGGAGTTATGAATGCAGATAAAAGACACACACACACACGCACACCCCTAATTTACGAATGTGTTTTACAGGATCAGTGGCAAGTGTTGAATTTCTCAGGACCCACCTAGCCAAATAAGTTAGCAAGAAAGGACCCGAGGAAAGGCTGGCTTTGCAACAAATATGTATGACTTGCCTTGAATCTAATTGATTGATAATGCAAGCCAGACTGAGACAGTTGTAAAGACTAGCAACAAGTAGGAAGGAAACAGAAGTGGAAAAGAAGGTACTGACCTAACATGGTCAAGGAGCAGACACAAGACCAAATAAACGTCACCAGAACCTGGACTCCTCCACAACAATACGGAAGATGAACTCAAACTACAACTTTGCTAATTTGTAGTAGACACAGGGCTACTTTGACATATCCTATAGCTGTTCGTCACAAAGTCAAACCTTGGACGCCTAATATGTCACTTTATTTGTAGGCAACTGCAATAAGTCAGAATACCTATTTACATTCACCTTGCCCACCTTCCTTGTAAAACAGCTGGAGAGGGGATTGAAAATATTCATCCAATTGGCAGGTCTGATTGGTGAGTAACAGCTATCATCTTTTTGGTTTTGTTTTTCTTTTATTCCTTGATAATAGCAGTTAGTGTGGGTTTTTTATAGGAATGCTTAAGGAAGTTAGATCTAGACAACCAGACACATTTAAGCATGGCAATGTTTACCTTCTAGGGACCCTAATCTCTAGTGGTATGCTGAGCTGCACCACACAATAGTGGTGGGGTAAGCAGATTTAAGGGGGGTTGACTCTGGCTTCATTTTATGAGCCATCACATTAGAGCCAAGGCAAGACCATCTTTCATAGAAAAAATGTCAGAAAGCCATCTCAAATTAAAGTAATGTTGAAAATGACAAAATTTAAGTGATGACCTACTAAACTTGTTAAAAAAGTACCTCTATGAGAAATCAAAGTTTTTAAAGACACAAAGTTGCAGACATGCTTAAGGTAAATATTTTGATCACAGAGAAAGAAGAAGATTCAATGGCTTCCTTACAGAGATATAGTGTGGATAATCTGATAATTCATAGAGTTTAGCACTGCCTGAATTGCAGATTTGAATTCTGAAAAGAACTCAGAACAGGGATGTTCAGAACTCACAGAACTGTGAGGAAAACTCCCAACACTGAAGTTGTTTTCTGAAACTGATATTTCCCATTACTGCATTTTTTGAATCACCAGAACACTTTGGTGATGGAAATTTTTCTGTATTTATGATGTAGGATCTCACCTCGTGGATGGGGAACACGACCTAAATCTAGGAAACGCTCAAGCAGATCCTGGTATATTGAATAGTATCTTTTGGGGTGGGATGGAGAGGCAGGGCAGAAATCCCAACAAAATTATCATTTCATCTTTGAAAAGTGAATTTTTCATTGGAGAATATTTCAAATTATCAAGAAGGCCCACGAGGTGTTTTAACCACAGAGGTTTGTCTTGTGTGCCTATTGACTGCATAACAGTGCCTGTCCCAATGGGTTTAGCATTTATTACCTAGGCATTTATTAATCTGGCTATACACACAGAAAAAACAGGAAGTTTTTCATTGACATCAGTGAGCTCTGAAAAGGCCCCAAGAGCATCTGTGCTGCAAACTGGTTCACAGAGGTTGATTCCTGCATCTGCCTAAGGTTGCTGGTAGGCAAGGAGCCTTTTCCATGCATTCAGACTGCAGAAGAAAGGATTCCTCTTCCTGTACCCTCCAGTCAATCAAAAAGAAGTCTTGACAGGTCCCATGAAGGCTAACAAACCAACTGCTGTTGAATCAAATGCCCCTAAAGTGCTAAACAATCTTCTGACACTATGAGCCTGATAAACACAACAAGCCCTGGAAAAGTAGTGTATGTAGCTGGTTAAATTCCAGATTCTGGCATCTCATCTCTGCTCTCTCCAAGGAAACACCTTAATGGCCACTGGCTCAGATGAGTCGGTGCTCACACAACAGGAGGTGAGAGAAAGGGAGAGAAAAAAAGCACAATGAATCAAGCGCCTCATCAGTAACAGGAGGCAGACAGAGCCAGAGTATGACATATATCACAGTTCTGCTTTTCAAATTGCTTTGCTAATTAGTAGTCAAACTAAAATAACAGATTCTATGAGTTTTGCCATACTTCCCCTCCCTGCATCCTCCTCTTATAGTACAGTTGTATTGTGCCTCTCCAGTCTCCTACTGAGATGAATGGGAAAAGCTGATCCCACTGTACTAATTTAAAATACAGGGAAATGCTAAAGATAAGGATTACAGCCAAATAAATCTGTGCTGTGTCAGGGTCAATAGGAGAGGGAGGTATGTGAGACTGGGAAAGAAAAGGATATAAGACAAAGACAGAAAAAGACAATCATAGATTCAGAGGCTAAAAAACCCTATTGTGATCATCCAGTCTGACCCACGTAACACAGGTGATAAAATTTTACTCGGTGGTTCCTGAATCAAACTCAAGAGCTTGCAGTTGAACTACCAAAGGCAGCTGAACTATCTTTTAGAGATATAATCAGTCTTGAAAGAATTGGAGTGAGGAGAACTTATCTCACCTCTTGATTAAAGCAAGGGAAGGCAGAAAAACAAAAAGGGAAGAGAAATAGCCCTGCAGCGTAGGAACACTGAGGAACCTCCACCAAAACATGGATTAGTATGATCTCCTGAAAAAAGTGGTTCAGAGCCAGACTCCTCTCAGTGAAAGGATAACAGGCAATGGGCACAAATTGAAAAACAGTAAATTCTATTTAAGAAAACACATTTTTACTGTAAGGATGGTTGAACACTAGAACTGGCCAGCCCAGAGAGGTTGTGGAGTCTTCATCCTTGGAGATATTCAAAAGTGGACTGTATGTGGCCACAAGCAACCTGTTCTAGTTGACCCTTCTTTGAACAGGGGATTGGACTAGACAATCTCCAGAGGTCCCTTCTCACCTTAATAATTTTGCAATTCTTTGAATGAAAAGGTGTCTGGTTTGTGAAGGTATCTGATTAATGTTTATTCAGCATAAAAGCAAAGACGAGAAACAGGAAAAAGAATAAATCCTACCTAGATACACTAACTGACCCAATCAGGAGATAACAGGGTCCCATGGTCTCAGATCACAGCTTGAGAGGCTGTATTGGGTTTATGTGGCAAGGTTTTAGTAGTGCGAGACTACAGCAGTGTGGCTTCTGTGAGAAGACACCAGGAGCTGCCTCCATATCAGACAGAGCCAGTTCCAAGACAGACCTGCCGCAGACTCATCAGCAATGCTGGTGGTGCTTCTGTGAAAACACATTTAAGAAACGGTAAAAAACACTGTGCAGCAGCTGTGAAATAGGCATGAGAAAATGTGAAACAGCCCTGCAGACACCAAGGTCAGTGGAGGAAAGGAGGAGGTGCTCCAGGGGCTGGAGCAGAGATTCCCCTTCAGCCCATGGAAAAGACCATGGTGATGCAGGTTATCGTCCTGCAGCCCATGGAGGACCACAGTGGAGCAGACATGCACCTGCAGCCTGTGGAGGACCCCATGCCGGAGCAGGTGGATATGCCCTGAAGGAAGCTGCAGCCTGTGGAGAGGAGCCCATGCAGTAGCAGGTTTTCTGTCAGGAACTACAGTCTATGGGGGACTCATGCTGGAGCAGTTTGTTCCTGAAGGACTACGCTTTGGAAGGGACCTACACTGGAGCAGCTCTTGAACTGCAGCATGTGGGAAGGACCCACACTGTAGAAATTCGTGAAGGATTGTACCCCATGGGAAGGACCCCACGCTGGAGCAGGGGAAGAGTGTGAGGAGGAAGGAGTGGCAGAGACAAAGTGTTATGAACTGACCACAACCCCTGTTCCCCATCTGCCTGCAATGCTTTGGGGGGAAGACACAAAAGGGTCTGGAGTGAAGCTGAGCCTAGGAGAAGTGGGGGGGATGATGACATGGTGATTTTTTTGTTTGTTTAGGGTTTTTTTCTCATTATCCTACTCTGTTATTAATTGGTAATAAATTAAATTAATCTTCCCTAAGTTGAATCTGTTTTGGCAATGACAGTAATTGATGAGTGATTTCCCTGTCCTTATCTCAACCCACAAGTTTTTAGATCTTGTTTTCTCACCCTGGCTTGTTGAGGAGGGAGAGTGAGAGAGCAGCTTGGTGGGCATCTGGCAGCCAGCCAAGGTTAACCCACCACAGGGACTATTGAGGGAACCACTCAAAGTATGAGAGGGTTCAACCAAAACCCCGTGGGTCTTAATGTCCACCAGATTTGGCTTTCCTTAGCAATAAGTGTCCACCTCTGAATTTGGAATAGCTACCTGAACATGTTTGTCTGAGCAGTTCCCTGGTTGCCTTGTATGTTT